>NC_091287.1:484612140-484924814 GCF_032444005.1 Ranitomeya imitator
ATTAGAAAACTTTGCAAATTTGAAAAAAAGTGCTATAGAATAACTTGACATTACAATAACTATTAAACAAAATCTGTCAGTAGGATCAACCCTCCTAAGCCATCTATATAGGCATGTAGGTCATAGACAATGGAACAAAATGATACCTAAATATCTATCATCCGATATCTTATTCCCTAGAAATCCACGTTTTTCTTAATATGTAAAAGAACTCGCAAGATCTACGGGCCGGACATAGATTCCCTGAGAATCTGCTGCCAGTGTCAGCAAAGGTAATCGGTTTTTGGCAACTATGAGAGACAATTACCTTTCACAACTGGTTCAAGACCCAACAAGAAGGGGGGCACTGCTAGACCTAATATTAACCAACAGGCCAGAACGCATAGGAAATATAAGGGTTTGGGGTCACTTGGGGAATAGTGATCACGAAATAATAAGTTTTCATGAATCCTTTAATAAGATGTGTAGTAGAGGGGTTACAAGGACACTAAACTTCAGGAGGGCAAATTTCCAACGGATGAGGGAGGATCTTTGTGCAATTAACTGGGATGATATCCTGAGACATAAAAATACACAAAAAAATGGGAGACATTTATTAGCATCCTGGATAGGACCTGTGCACAGTATATACCGTATGGGACTAAACATACCAGAAATAGGAGGAAACCAATATGTCTAAATTGAGCTGTAAGGGGCACAATAAGGGACAAAAAGAAAGCATTTAGAGAATTAACGGAAGTAGGTAGTGATGAGGCACTAAATTAATACACAAAATTAAATAAATACTGTAAAAAGCAAATCAAGGCAGCAAAGATTGAGACAGAGAGACTCATTGCCAGAGAGAGTAAAAATAATCCCCAAATATTTTTTAACTACTTAAATAGTAAGAAACTAAAAAATGATAGTGTTGGCCCCCTTAAAAATAGTCTGGGTGAAATGGTGGATGAGGATGAGGAAAAAGCCAATATGCTAAATGACTTTTTTCATCAGTATTTACACAAGAAAATTCCATGGCAGACAATATGATCAGTGATAACAAAAATTCCCCATTAAATGTCACCTGCTTAACCCAGCAGGAAGTACAGCAGATTCTAAAAATCACTAAAATTGACAAATCTACAGGCCCGGATGGGATACACCCCCGAGTACTGCAGGAATTAAGTACAGTCATTGATAGACCATCATTTTTAACTAGATGGTGGCCGATTCTAACGCATCAGGTATTCTAGAATATGTATGTACAGATGTACGTCGCGCTGTGAGTGGGGTTTAAATTCGGCGCCAATATCGCTGATTGGTCGTGCCCGGCTGACCAATCAGCGAAGCGTGGTTCAAATCCGGCACCAATTCACGGCCGGACTGCGCCTGTTGCTGATTGGTCGCGGCCGGCTGGGCATGACCAATCACCGAAGCGGTGTTGAAATACTGCGTCAATATCGCTGATTGGTCGCAGCCGGTCGGGCGTGACCAATCAGCGAAGCGTGGTTTAAATCTCGTGTCAATTTGTGGCTGGACTGCGTCTGTCGCTGATTGGTTGCAGGATGTCCGGGCTGCAGAATATAGTACAGCCACGTAGTATAGCAGCTACGTAGTATATAGCACAGCCACATAGTATATAGAAGCCACGTAGTATATAGCACAGCCACGGAGTATATAGCACAGCCACGTAGTTAATTGCACAGCCACGTAGTATATTGCACAGCCACGTAGTACATAGCACAGCCACGTAGTATATAACACAGCCCACATACTAGCGAATACAGTTATCGATAAGCATGTAACAACATTAATGGCCGAGAGCATGTTCAATACCTAAAGCTCTCCCAAATGTGAAAAAGTATATATGTCCTTTGAGAAAGCGATCACGCGAAACGCGCATCAGGGGCTGTGGGAAGGCCACACAGGAGTCTAGACCTACTATGGGTGAGTTCACTTTGCTTCATTGATATGTATGAATAATAATATAATAATAATAATTTTTATTTATATAGCGCCAACATATTCCGCAGCGCTTTACAAATTATAGAGGGGACTTGTACAGACAATAGACATTACAGCATAACAGAAATACAGTTCAAAACAGATACCAGGAGGAATGAGGGCCCTGCTCGCAAGCTTACAAACTATGAGGAAAAGGGGAGACACGAGAGGTGGATGGTAACAATTGCTTTAGTTATTCGGACCGGCCATAGTGTAAGGGTCGGGTGTTCATGTAAAGCTGCATGAACCAGTTAATTGCCTAAGTATGTAGCAGTAACGACACAGAGGGCTATTAACTGCATAAAGTGAATGAGAACATGATGCGAGGAACCTGATTGTTTTTTATTTTTTATTTTATTTTTTTTAAATAGGCCACACAGGGATCGTTAGGTTAATGCATTGAGGCGGTAGGCCAGTCTGAACAAATGAGTTTTTAGGGTACGCTTAAAACTGTGGGGATTGGGGATTAATCGTATTAACCTAGGTAGTGCATTCCAAAGAATCGGCGCAGCACGTGTAAAGTCTTGGAGACGGGAGTGGGAGGTTCTGATTATTGAGGATGCTAACCTGAGGTCATTAGCGGAGCGGAGGGCACGGGTAGGGTGGTATATGGGACATATCGGATTATATGTGAATATGGGGCTATGGATTCTAAGGAACGATTCCTCATTGTAGGATTATTGACAGTTCAGTGACCTCTGACATCTACCCAGTTCGTACTGTGGATGTGTGCCCTACCATTAGTGTACTGGTTATTTTTTTTACTCCTCTCTACATGTGGGAATTTTTTCATGTATTTCGTCATGTATTTATCTGTTTGTTTGTTATTTTTGATACTGGGAACAAAATAAAATATTTATACAATTTTTACACGTTTTTGTGTCTATTCGCCCTATTACAGCCCACATACTATATAACACAGCCATGTAGCATATAGCAGAGCCACATAATATATAGCAGAGCCACGTAGTATATAGCTGCCACACAGTATATAGCACTGCCCACATAACAGACAGCCACGTAGTATATAGCACAGCCACGTAGTATATAGCAGCCACGTAGTATATAACTGCCACGTAGTATATAGCAGTCATGTAGTATATAACACAGCCCACACAGTAAATAACACAGCCCACGCAGTATATAACACTGCCCATGTAGTATATATCAGTCACGCAGTATATAACACACCCCACATAGTATATAACACAGTCCACGTAGTGTACAGCAGTGTGGGCACCATATCCCTGTTAAAAAAAAGAATTAAAATAAAAAATAGTTATATACTCACCCTCCGGCGTCCACTGAAGCTGTCCCGATGCGTGCGAGGCTGACGCCAGCTTCCGTTCCCAGTGATGCATTGCAAAATTACCCAGATGACTTAGCGGTCTCACGACGTAGTATATTGGCCAGCCACGTAGTATATTGCCCAGTGACGTAGTATATTGCACAGCCCACGTAGTATATTACCCAGCCACGTAGTATATTGCCCAGCCACGTAGTATATTGCCCAGTGACATACTATATTGCACAGCCAGGTAGTATATTGCCCAACCACATAGTATATTGCCCAACCACCAGTATATTGCCCAGCCACGTAGTATATTGCACAGCCACATAGAATATTGCCCAGCCACGTAGTATATTGCCCAGTCATGTAGTATATTGTCCAGCCTCGTAGTATATTGCCCAGTGACGTAGTATATTGCCCAGGAACGTAGTATATTGCCTAGTGACGTAGTATATTGTGCAACCACGTAGTATATTGGCCAGTTACATAGTATATTGTCCAGTCACGTAGTATATTGCCCAGTCACGTAGTATATTGCCCAGCCACATAGTTTATTGCCCAGTTACGTAGTATATTGTCCAGCCACCTAGTATATTGGCCAGTTACGTAGTATATTGCCCAGTCACGTAGTATATTGCCCAGTTACGTAGTATATTGCCCAGTCACGTAGAATATTGCCCAGCCACATAGTATATTGCCCAGTTACATAGTATATTGCGCAGCCACGTAGTATATTGCCCAGTTACGTAGTATATTGCCCAGTTACATAGTATATTGCCCAGTTACGTAGTATATTGCCCAGTGACGTAGTATATCGCACAGCGACGTAGTATACAGCACAGAGCCATGTAGTATATTGGCCAGTAACGTAGTATTTTGCCCAGTGACGTAGTATATTGCCCATTGATGTAGTATACAGCACAGAGCCATGTAGTATATTGCACAGCGAGTAGTATACAGCACAGAGCCACGTAGTATATTGGCCAGTCACATAGTATATTGCCCAGCTACGTAGTATATTGCCCAGCCAGGTTTGTCACAGGTGAAAAAATAAAAAATAAACATATACTCACCTTTCCGAAGGCCCGTTGTAGTCCACGGCAGCTCGCGGTCACTGGGTTGGTATCACAGCGCAGGACCTGTGATGACGTCGCGGTCACATGACCATGACGTCAAGACAGGTCCTTCTGCCATACCATCTTTGCCACCGGAAACTGCAGCGGAAGACGGCGGCCGGCGGGAGCGGCTCAGCATACAACGGAGGGTGAGTATAGCAGGTTTTTTTTTTTTTTTAATTATTTTTAACATTACTTTTTTACTATTGATGCTGCATAGGCAGCATCAATAGTAAAAGGTTGGGGACACACAGGGTTAATAGCGGTGGTAACGGAGTGCGTTACCCGCGGCATAACGAGGTCCATTACCGCCGGCATTAACCCTGTGTTAGCGGTGACCGGAGGGGAGTATGCGGGCGACAGGCACTGACTGCGGGGAGTAAGGAGCCGCCATTTTCTTCCGGACTGTGCCCGTTGCTGATTGGTCGCGGCAGCCATGACAGGCAGCTGGCAAGACCAATCAGCTAATGAATAACTGTGACAGAAGGACAGACAGACGGAAGTGACCCTTAGACAATTATATAGTAGATAGATCTTTAAAGACTCCATAATAACAGGGTCTGCACCACAGGACTAGCGTATAGCAAATGTGGTGTCAATATTCAAAAAGGGGATAACAACTGTGTCACACAAAAGGTTGATACATAAAATGAGAACAATGGGGATAGGGGAAAATATGTGTAAGTGGGTTAAGAGCTGGCTCAGGGATAGGAAACAAAGGGTGGTTATTAATGGAGCACACTCAGACTGGGTTGCAGTTAGCAGTGGGGTGTCACATGGGTCAGTATTGGGCCCTCTTCTTTTTAACATATTTATTAATGACCTTGTAGGGGGCATACAGAGCAGAATTTCAATATTTGCAGATGACACTAAACTCTGCAGGGTAATCAATACAGAGGAGGACAAGTTAATATTACAGGATGATTTATGTAAACTAGAAGCTTGGGCTGATAAATGGCAAATGAGCTTTAATGGGGATAAATGTAAGGTCATGCACTTGGGTACAAGTAATATGATGTATAACTATGTGCTTAAGGCCGGGGTCACACTAGACCGTAATACGGCCGAGTGCAATGCGATAAAAAATCGCATTGCACTCGGACCAATGTTACCATATGGGGCAGCTCCCACCAGCCGACTTTTTGTTGGCCATTTTCCTCAGTCCGAGACAATCGTAGCATGCTGCGATTGTCTCGGACCGAGGAAAACTCTCGGCTCACTCGCACCCATATAAGCCTATGGGTGCGAGTGAGACAGCGCACACCACTCGGATATCATCCGAGTGATGTGCGCTATAAGCGGACCCCAGCAATGGAGGAGATGGAGAAATTCATTTCTCCGCCTCCTCCGCAGCTGTGCTCCGATCCTCCTTGTGCGAGAGAATCGGAGCACAGACGCATGACACTCGGCTCCTGCTCAGCTGCGAGCAGGAGCCGAGTGTCATTAGCATATCGCATCCGATGCTCTCGCATTGGATGCAATACGCTAGTGTGACCCCGGCCTAATTCTAAAACTCTGGGCAAAACCGTCAATGAAAAAGACCTGGGAGTATGGGTGGATGACAAACTCACATTTAGTGCCAGTGTCAGGCAGCTGCTACAAAGGCAAATAAAATAATGGGATGCATTAAAAGAGGCATAGATGCTCATGAGGAGAACATAATTTTACTTCTATACAAGTCACTAGTGCAACCACACTTAGAATACTGTGCACAGTTCTGGTCTCCGGTGTATAAGAAAGACATAGCTGAACTGGAGCGGGTGCAGAGAAGAGCGACCAAAGTTATTAGAGGACTGGGGGGTCTGCAATACCAAGATAGGTTATTACACTTGGGGCTATTTAGTTTGGAAAAACGAAGGCTAAGGGGTGATCTTATTACAATCTATAAATATATGAGGGGACAGTACAAAGACCTTTCTGATGATCTTTTTAATCATAGACCTGAGACAGGGACAAGGGGGCATCCTCTAAGTCTGGAAGAAAGAAGGTTTAAGCATAACAACAGACGCAGATTCTTTACTGTAAGAGCAGTGAGACTATGGAACTCTCTGCCGTATGAGATTGTAATGAGTGATTCATTACTAAAATTTAAGAGGGGACTGGATGCCTTTCTTGAAAAGTATAATGTTACAGGGTATATATACTAGATTCTTTGATAGGGTGTTGATCCAGGGAACTAGTCTGATTGCCGTATGTGGAGTTGGGAAGGAATTTTTTTCCACAATGTGGACCTTACTATTTGCCACATGGGTTTTTTTTGCCTTCCTCTGGATCAACATGTTAGGGCATGTTAGGTTAGGTTATGGGTTGAACTACATGAACTTAAAGTCTTCCTTCAACCTTAACAACTATGTTACTATGTTACTATGTATGATCAGGAGAGCAGACTGTCAGTCATTACAATGCCTCACACTGGTAACTCCTCCTTTCATTTAAAATAAGATCTGGAGGCAGATTCTTGGGGAGATCAATGTCCAGCCCGTAGATCTTAACAGCTCATTTACATTTTAAGAAAAATGTGGATTACTCTGAAATAAGAAATTGGATCGCAGATATGAAGGTATTATTTTTCCATCTTTCTATTACCTTTTTTTTATTACGTTATTTTAAAGCAGTTGTCCACAACTTGGGCAACTTCTTGTCATATCCCTCGCTAGGCCCCTTTAAAGTGATAAAGCTTATACTCATCTCCTGTGCTGGTGCCTGTACCACAGTGTTGGTACTTGGTCTCCTGGGGCTCACATACGGATTTTGTGATACGTGATGTCAGCACCAATCAGCGATGGCGTCACTGTCCCTGCCTCTTGTTGAATTGACTTCTATTGGGCTTGAGTTAGGGGTCACGTTAGGATGTCAAACTGAACTTTAATCTACTTTGTCAGTCATTACATGTCTCACACTGGTAACTTCTTTCATTTAAAATAATCTCTGGAGGCAGGTAGATCTATGTATGTCTCATAGATCTTAATAGCTAAATAACATATTAAGAAAAATATGGATTACTCTGAAATAAGAATTTGGAGTACATATATGACGGTATAATTTTTTTCAACTTTCTATAACCATTTTTTATTTAGTTATTTTAAGCCAGTTTACCATTTTGTAATATTTTTACTATTACAGGACATCATTACTAATGCATGACATTATTATCAATACCAGACAACACTACCATTATAGTTACATGAGAATACTACTATATGTATATAGTATATTAGTTCCACTACATGCTATGACTACTGTATGAAATCTCTATTACTAGAGTACAATACTAATCTATGGAATCAACATCTATAATATAACGCTGGGAGCGTCACTCTGTCCGAAGCCTTTATAGACTGCGCAAGCGCTGGCGCAGTCTGGGCCTCACAGAGTGACGCTCCCAGGAAATCGCGGTATGCGTAAACACTGAACGCACACCGCGATCTCCAACAGAGAAGCAGGGACCGACAGGAGGGTAAGTATGAGCTATATTCACCTGGCCCCGTTCCACCGCTGCGCGCCGCCATCTTCCCAGTCCTCGGCCTGTGACCTTCAGTTCAGAGGGCGCGATTACGCGCTTAATGCGCGCCGGTGCCGCCCTCTGACTGACCAGTCACAGCCAGAGGACCGGGAAGATGGCAGCGCGCAGCGGTGGAACGGGGCCAGGTGAATATAGTAAGTGCTGGGGGGCCTGAGCTGGCGGCGCCGGTGTCCCCGCTTGCTCAGGCCCCCCAGCACTCGGCGCCCAGCGACCATAGGTGAGTATGGTATTTTTTTTTTTATATATATTGCAGCAGCATACGGGGCATATACAATGGAGCATCTTATGGGGCCATAAACCATAATGGAGCATCTTATGGGGCCATAAACCATAATGGAGCAGTGTACGGGGGCATATAGTATGGAGCATCTTATGGGGGCCATAAACCTTTATGGAACAGCGTACGGGGCATACACTATGGAGCATCTTATGGGGGCCATAAACCATAATGGAGCAGTGTACGGGGGCATATACAATGGAGCATCTTATGGGGTCATAAACCATAATGGAGCAGTGTACGGGGGCATATACCATGGAGCATCTTATGGGGGCCATAAACCTTTATGGAACAGCGTATGGGGCATACACTATGGAGCATCTTATGGGGGCCATAAACCATAATGGAGCAGTGTACGGGGCATATACTATGGAGCATCTTATGGGGGCCATAAACCATAATGGAGCAGTGTACGGGGGCATATACCATGGAGCATCTTATGGGGGCCATAAACCTTTATGGAACAGCGTACGGGGCATATAATATGGAGCATCTTATGGGGGCCATAAACCATAATGGAGCAGTGTACGGGGCATATACTATGGAGCATCTTATGGGGGCCATAAACCATAATGGAGCAGTGTACGGGGGCATATACCATGGAGCATCTTATGGGGGCCATAAACCTTTATGGAACAGCGTATGGGACATACACTACGGAGCATCTTATGGGGGCCATAAACCTTTATGGAGCAGTGTACGGGGGCATATACTATGGAGCATCTTATGGGGGCCATCAACCTTTATGGAGCAGTGTACGGGGCATATACTATGGAGCATTTTATGGGGGCCATAAACCTTTATGGAGCAGCGTATGGGGTATATGGATGGGAGCAGCAAATTAAAGAACGGTGGCGCAGGATGGGAGCAGCACATGACAGAACGGGGGCGCAGGATGGGAGCAGCACATGACAGAATAGGGCAGCACATGACAGAACGGGGGCGCAGGATGGGAGCAGCACATGTCAGAATGGGGGCGCAGGATGGGAGCAGCACATGACAGGATGGGGACGCAGGATGGGTGCAGCACATGACAAGATTAGGGCGCAGGATGGAGCAGCACATACCAGGATGGAGACCATATACCAATATAAATGCTCGTTACCCGGGCGTAGAACGGGTGCAATAGCTAGTCATTATATATTGTTGTATATACTGCAACAACATCACTACATAGTTACAGAGCTGGGCTGCATAAAAATCACCAACACTCTGCTGACTCCATAACTGCAGAGTCCAAACCTCTTCTGGCATTAACATCAGCACAGAAGCAGATTTTCATGGAGTATATTTCAATAACTGAGCAGCTGCGTGCAAGCCGTACATTACCAATCACAATGCCAAGATCAGATGGAGCGGTGTAATGTAGTCGCCATTGGACTTTGGAGCTGTGGAAACATTCTCCATCTGGAAGTCTGATAGATATGTCTGGTTTTGGCAAATACCAGGAAGACGTTACTCTCCTGATTGCATTATGCCAATTGTAAAGTTTCGTGCAGGAGGAATCTTGCCATGGGGCTCTTTTTCAGGGGTCGGCATTGGACCCTTAATTTTTGGTAAGTGAAATATTAATACTTCAGTATACCAAACATTTTTGGACAGTTGTAGCCTCCAACTTTGTGGGAACAGTTTTTGGAAGCCCATACTCTGTTCCCCATGACTGCGACCAGTGTACAAAGCAAAGCATATAAAGACATGGTTGGATGTGGAAGAATTTGACTGACCGCACAGAGCCCTGACCTCAACCACCATCAAATACCATTGGGATGAGCTGGATCTGAGATTGTGATCTAGGTCCTCTCCTCCAACAGCAGTGTCTTAACTCATGAATGGATAAACAAGCATTAATTTCCAAATATGCCTTACAAAATCTTGTAGAAAGCCTTCCCAGAAGAGTGTAAGCTGCTTTACCCGCTAAGAGGCGACAAACTCCATTAGAAAACCTATTGATTTAAAACAAAATGGGAGGCCATAGAAGCTTTAATAGGTGTAATATATTGGTGTCCATAGAGTGTATAAACTTGTCATCAAATAACACATAACAATAGCTTTATTTAAATATATTACTGCCTGCTTAAAAAATCTGCTTTGTGATCAGCTACAATACTCCTGTCTATACAACGCCAAGGTCACTTATTGTGCTTAAGCAAATATTGAACTTAAATTGTATTTCATATTTAATTTACATTACTGCTAAAACAATGGCATAACATTATGAATGCTGCTCCTACAAAAGGTGAAGAAGAGTGTGAATAGATTGAAAAAAAATATTGACCATTTTTCTGACTAGCTTTCTATGATGATATGGGGTTGCTTGCAATTATCAGTAAATTGAAGGCAACATCACAATTTAAGGATGAATGTGTTCAAGTGGAAAACCAAGTTGCAAGTGACACCTAAAGCCTATGAAAAATGCAGTATTTTATTCTCCTACCATAGGGATTGATATTTCGAAAAACTCGAAAAGCACACACTGCTTATTTTTTCCTTGCAGATTTGAAAAAGTTACAAATCTTCAGCATGTCAATTCTGTCCTTGCTTTTGCAACATCAATTTTTCACTCATTTTAACCCCTTCAATCCGCAAGCCACTTTTCAGCTTTATGAGCAGGCCAAATTTTACAATTCTGACCAGTGTCATTTTATGTGGTAATAACTCTAGAACACTTCAACGAATCCGAATGATTCTGAGAATGTTTTCTCGTGACATATTGTACTTCATGTTTGTTGTAAAATTTGTTCTATAAGACTTGAGTTTCTTTTTGAAAATATTAGAAACTTGGTGAAAATTTTGCAATTTTTATACTTTTAATTCGTATGTTCTTAAACCAGAGAGTTATGTCACACAAAATAATTAATAAATAACATTTATCATATGTCTACTTTACATCTGCATCATTTTTTAAACATCGTTTTATTTTGTTAGGAAGTTACAAGGGTTAAAAGTTCATCAACAATTTCTAGTTTTTCTAACACAATTTACAAACCTATTTTTACCCAGGATGTCCCTCATTACAGCATGACAGGATTTAGTCCTACTCATCCTCTAGGGAGAGGAAACATGCAAGAGGTTAAACCCTCCTTCCACCTCACCCTCAGCGTCCAATTACAGGGAGTTAAAGGCAGTATGGGAGACACTACAACAATGCCGAGACATGGTCAGAGATTGTCACGTGAAGATTTTTTCAAACAACGTCACAGCGGTTTCCTTTCTGCGTCACAAGGGAGGTCCAAGAGGCCAACTCCTACAGGCCTTAGCAGAGCAAATATGTCAGTGGGTAGAAAGAAACATTCGTTCCATCTCTGCAATTCACTTGAAGGATTCCAAAAACAGAGTAGCAGATGTTCTCAGCAGGAAAAATCTATTGTCCTCGGAATGGGAGCTGAATCCAGAAGTGTTTTACCAGCTAACCCAGAGATGGAGGTTTCCACATATAGATCTGTTTGAATCCCAGAAGAATACAAAAGTAGCAAGGTTTTTCTCCATAGACCCAAGAGACAACCCATCCAGACATTCTTAAAATCCTAGAGTTTCTTCAGATAAGATTTGAGAGAGGACTAAAGCCTAGCACTCCGCCCTTAATGCCTTCCTGGACTTCCCTCTAGCAGACCAGCCATGGATTGCGAGGTTTACTCAAGCCGTTACCAGGTTGCGACTCACAATCAGAAAGACTGTTCCACCATGGAATCTAAACCTAGTACTATGGGCCCTATGCAGACCTCCTTTTGAATCCCAGGAAGAAGCTATTATTAACTTTCTTTCCATGAAAACTGCATTTTTGGTGGGTCACCTCTGCAAAATGGTTAGGGTAAATCCAGGCATTATCAGTAAGGGGTCCTTATCTACAGATCCTAGAGGACCATTTAATATTTAGGCTTGACCCTTCTTTCCTGCCAGAGGTAGTATCAAAGGCAAATTTGAACCAGGAGATCGTTCTGCCATATTTTTGGCAGCTCCCAAAGAGCGAAAAAGAAAGACTATTCCACACATTGGACGTAACGAGAACAGTGATGCGCTATGTGGAGGTCACAGATTCCTGGAGACAGGACTCAAACATGTTTGTACAGTGTGCAGGACAGAATAAAGCCAGATAAAGCCTCAAAGACGACTTTATTCAGGTGGATTACTTCAACCATTGCTCGGGCATACGAATCAGAAAACAAAGAGCCCCCATTTAACGTTAAAGCTCACTCCACAAGATCAATTTCCATATCCTGGACTGATAGAGCACAGGCTTCCATAGACCAAATTTGCAGGGCAGCAACTTGGTCTAATGTAATGACACTACAAACTGGATGTAATGTCAGGTCAGCAGATAGCTTATGGACGGAAGGTCATGCAGGCTGTAGTCCCACTCTAAAATGCCATTGATCTGGTATTTCTCCTGTATTCCTGAGGAAAATAGGAATTAGTCCTACCGGTAATTGTATTTACAGGAGTCCATCATGACAGCACCATTACATTCCCTCCCCCTGAATTCTAAAAGCTTATGTAAGGTTAACATTCGTATGTAAGAATTCAATAAAATAGAGTTGCATCCATCCTGGTGTGGTGATTGGTAAAAAAACTCAGGGTTTCAATACTTTCAACTCAAACACGCCTATAGAACCCAATGTAAAGTGAAAGATGTTAAACTCAGAGAGATGTGGTATTGGAAACTATTTGCTCAGAGGGAGCCACGAAGGAGGTAATATTCAGTGTCTATGATAACCTCTTTGTCTTCCTGAAGAAATTCCCTCTGTTGGTAACAGAGATAGACAGCAGTAGACAGAAATGGGAGATGGAGATTAGTGTTATCACAGATGATGAGTGGGCTTTGGTGCTGGAATACATACCCAATCTTTCGCTTAGAGAGCCCAAATGACTTTCTCAGCTCTACATCATTCACAGAATATACAGATCACCTGAAATGATCTTTTAAAATAGGTCTTAGAAATTATTCTGGATGCCCGAGGTGTGCCCAACAGGAAGCAGGAATATTGCACATGTTATGGTCATGCCCATGTCTGCACTCATATTGGGGAGTAGTTTGGGGCCAAATATATGCCTATGGGTGTGTGGTGACTAGTAATCCTCTCACCTGCATACTGGGATATGAACTGTGATAGGATCTTGTTAGATGTGTATCAGTTGCAATGGAATCACTGCACATTGCGTTTACAAATGCCAATCGGCTATGTGCCTTTCAACTTGGCTGGTTTTGACCAGCCTGATTTATTCTGTTTTGTATGGTTGTATATCTGTGATATAGTTTTCTAAATAACAAAAGTTGGGGGGGAGGTGTTCAGGGTGAGGGGAAGGGTGGTAAACACCTTTGGTTGAGAATGTTATTTGTATATGTGTAACTGTTAAAAAACAATAATAAAAATGTACTTGATTAAAAAAAAAATACTGAGGGTGAGGTGGATGGGGGGCTTTTAACCTCTTGTGTGTGTGAGTAGGACTACCTCCTGTCGTGCTTTCATGATGAAGTCCTGGAAATACAATTATCGCTAGGACTAATTTCCATTTTTTTGAGGACCACATTACATTTGAAGTGACTTTGGGGGGCATATACGACAGGAAATACCCAAACATGACACAATTCTACTACACCCCTCAAGTTACTCAACACCACATTCAAGAAGTTTATTGACCCTTCAGGTGCTCCACATGAATTAATGGAATGTGGAAGGATAAAATGAACATTTTATTAACTAACATTTTACCAACATTTTAGTAACAAAAATGTTGCTTTAGCTCCAAATTTAGTTTCACAAAGGTAACAGGAGAAAATGGACTGCAATATTTGTTGTTCAGTATTGTCCTGAGTACACCAATACACCATATGTGGGGTAAAACTACTGTTTGGGTGCACGGCAGCGCTCAGAATGGAAGGAGTACCGTTTGACTTATTGAACGCAAAATTGTCTGGAGTCGAGAGCGGACATCACTTCACGTTTGAAGAGCCGCTGATGTGCCTCAAAAGCTGCCCCATTTTGGAAACTAGACCCCTGAAGGAAATTATTTAGATGTGTATTAAGCATCTTGAAAGCTGATTTTAAGCAGAGAAAAATAAAAAAATCTTGTTTTTCCCACAAAATGTTGTTTTAGCCCCAAATTTTGAATTTTCACAAGGGCAACAGGAGAAAATGCACCATAGAATTTGTTGTGCAATTTCTCCTAAGTACGTCAATACCCCACTTATGGAGGAAAACTATTTGATTGGGCTCACGGCATTGCTGGGAAAGGAAAAGGCGCCATTTAAATTTTTCTAGAGCAAAATTGTCTGGAATCATTAGCAGATGCCATGTCGTGTTTGGAGAGCCCCTGATTTGCCTAAACAGTGGAAACCCCACATAAGTGTTTCCATTTTGGAACTAGACCCCTCGAGGAATTTATCTAGATGTGCGGTGAGCACCTTGAACCCACAGGTGCTTCACAGAATTTTACAACGTTGAACTGTGAAAATTAAAAAAATAATTTTTCCCTCAAAAATATTGGTTTTGCCTTAAATTTTTAATTTTCATAGAATCATAGAATGTTAGAGTTGGAAGGGACCTCAAAGGTCATTGTTTCAAGCCCCCTGCTCAATGCATCTCCAGAGATCTTGGTGCCGAGATCTCCATCTGCGCATGCGCCGCCCCCTGGCGGCCATTTTCCCAGATTCCACTTCACAGGAAACCATGGAACTGTGAGGGCTCTGGTCTTTCACAAAATGTCGGCAGAGCCCCTGCAGCACTGGAAACACCGGCAGCAGCATTGGACACCCCCACAGCACCGTCAGAAACCCCCTCAGCACCGCCGGGCACCCCTGCAGCACCGGACACCCCCGCAGCAGCACCGGCGGACACCCGCAGCAGCACGCCGCACATCGGAGAACCCCCTCATCCCAACCTGTGGCCTGCAGCACCACCCCACTCCTGCCTCCTCCAGCCCTGGGACCCTGCTTCACCACAGCCACCACCCCCGGCAAGCAATAAGATGCATGGATTATAAGACGCACCGCCATTTTATGAAAAAAAAAATCCTATTCTCCTCCTCAAAATTTGGGGTGCGTCTTATAATCCAGAGCATCTAATAATCTGAAAAATATGGTATATCTTTATTTTTATTGTGGGGTAGTTAGAACCATTGCTATTGAGCCTTGTGATTGCCCCTAAGGACATGGATACTGTTAAGAGTATTAAGGGCTTATGTCAATCACTGCCGAACTGGCCCATCTGGCATTTGCCAGAATTGCCAGATAGCCAGTCCAGTCTTGGAAATAGCTAACAGCCGAATGACTGCTCGGCCGTCAGCAGTCATTTTTTGTATGGCCAACCTAGTACCACATCTAAATGCCCAAGTCACAGTGCCTGTATATTTTGTTATTTTATCCTAGTCGCAAAATTTGCCAACATAGTAATTTACATTAATATTATTTTTTAAAGCATTTTTTTTTTTTACAAATGAGCAGAGATTAAAATACATACATATTGTACAAATACACATTTAAAAAGAAGAGGCAACCAGATATTTAGATATTTAGCTCCTAGCACAGGTGTACCTAATACCAAGCTGCCAGGCTGTAATGTAATGCTCCATTTAGTTGTCCATCCAATTACCATCCTCTCGCAGGCACACGAATGACAGAGATGTAAAATATAAATGTATTTATGTAGATATAAATAGATAAGTCAGCTGGAGCGCTCTCAAGTCTTAAACAGATTACTAGAGATATTAAGAGCGAGTATAAATTATACTGAAGCTTTGGCCTTGATAAAGGTCTCTTAACAAGCCAGAAATGTCAGTGTAATTTATCCATCTTTCATAAATCGACTTCTTCTTGTTTTATGCCTGTGAGTGCTCGGAAAAGCTGTCTATGGATTATAAATTGCTTCCAATTAATATTTACTATACAGTTTTAATTAAAAATAAGCGCGCCTGGCTAGTTTCTTCGGATCACAGAAAGCCTGGGCTAGCTTTACAGATGGAGTAGCATGTATTGTAGCAATTGATAAACCATAGGAAAGTATTACAAGGAGATTCTGCGCTATTTTGTGAAATATTTCAAGATTAATTCGGCAGTACCTAGCTGACGTTATTGAAATTAATTGGGAGAGACAGGCTGTGCCATGATGTGCTGCTCACCGCGATCATTTTTTACTCCATCTGCACATTGACAACAGAACAGAAAATGATTTACCAAGCACAAGATTTTTTTTCTTCTTTATTAAGAACGGGAAACAATATTTAGTTTACTCTTTATATTTCCCATTGGTCAGGAGTGGAGAGAGACAGAAGGGCCCCAGTGCAAGAACAATATATACGGGCCATTCGCAGTCCAATAAGTCATCATAACTCACAGTGCCACAGACAGTGGCACCCTACGTTTTGGACCCCTGTGTGTCTGCCCAGGTTGTAACAAAGGCATGTCTGCACCTGTCATTAATTTATACGGATGTTCAATTGTGATGTCTATGAACACCTTTACGCTACAGAGATTGGAGGGACATCTCTCTGAGATGGTTTAGTGGATCCTGCATTGAGCGGGGGGGGGGAAGGGTCTTCCAACTCATATGATTTTATGATTGGAGTGATATAATGATGTTGTTCACCTTATTTTTATCTTACAAAATGTACACCATGATGTCGTGTGAGGCCTAGTGACTAGACCTCATGTAGCGTCCTTACATCTTGTGGGCATAGTAGTCCCAGGAGGCCCCATGATGCTGGAATTCGTGTGTCAGCTGAGGAAATTTGCACCACCGTCTATCTGCTAGTGAGTACAGACATGGATGTATCTTACAAATCGTCACCCATAGGCTCCCATTTTAAAAAATACGTGTTTAGCAAATAACTTATCAACTGGATCCAATAGCGTAGAAGAGTGCAATCTACTATGCTATTACATACCTATTTTTAGTTAGATGATACTGTATGTACAGGATCCTCTTTTGACCATAAAGCTTTCCAGAGATATTTAGCCTGTATGTCATTAGCTTTTTTTTGCAAGTATTTTTAGGGGACTGGGAGATTTCTATACACTTATTCTAGGGCAACACAAAGGCCCCAATTAATCAAGAATTCTGGCTCAGCAGCCGCTGCAGCTCTTACATCACTAACTTGATTTATGATTAGCTCACAGGACTGGCGACAGAGCAGAAGCACTCACTCCTGTGATAAAACAGGCAGGGAAATGTGTTACCTCAGAAAGCTGCAGCTGTGAGCCCTTGCTGTTTCGTCTGTATACTCACTTATCATAAGTAACTTATGCTTCCCCCTGTCCAGGAGTTGGGGTATGTGCCAACCAAGAACTCAAGCAGCTCTACATGGTTGTATATATCCATTACTGACAACTAATGTTCATTCAGTCAGCTGCTAGGGAAATAGGGGATAGATTTATGGGTTTAAAATATTCACTGGAATACAATAGGTAAACTAGAGCAGATATCTACAGATAAACATCATCTTCCTACTATGCTATCCAGTGCTTATCTAGGATCCTGTGGGAAGATTACCCAGTCAGTCTCCTTCACTTCTGACCAGCCGGAAAGATGAAAGAGAGACAGAGTTTCTGCTATTAAGTTCTGTATATTATTTTGAAAGTACTCAGGCCATACTTAAATTAAATGAAAGGGGTAGAAACCCCCTTTAGCATGATACCATAATGAGGCCCATTTGTTGGTGTACCACTTTTCATTAGTCATTTAGTTTACTTCTTGCTGAACTTTTACTCATGTACAGCAGCAAATCTGCGAATCAGCAAACAGTGTTACACTATGTGTAGTAGTGTAAGT
Organism: Ranitomeya imitator; assembly: GCF_032444005.1. Lineage (NCBI taxonomy): Eukaryota > Metazoa > Chordata > Amphibia > Anura > Dendrobatidae > Ranitomeya > Ranitomeya imitator. Next base: position 484,630,088 of record NC_091287.1, read on the forward strand.
TAAGAAATCAGTGATAGGGTGTGTGAAGAATGATCCCCTAAATAGACAAACCCTATTTGTTAAACAATGATCTAGGACAATACAATAAACCTTTCTGTTAAAATAAATATTTTTGTATCTAGGAAACTTAAAGAAGCACTCCACCAAGTTTTCACAAGCTCTATGTAGAAAAAGAAAGTCTCTCTTTGCTGCATGAGTCATTATTAGAAACACAATTCTACATCACTGCAAAGTCCCATGCAGCCCATCTCCAACCCCTCTTGAACTCCTGACCCAGTTGCTCTGCTTCTCCCCCACTGCCGGGGACTTTGCAGTGATGTAGAATTGTAGTTCTAATGATTGCTCATGCCAGCAAAAGAGACTTTCCCTTTCTACATAGAGCTTAGAAGGATTCAGCTAGTTTGTTTTTAATTACACAATCGCATAGACCTAAAGGAAAAGAGAAAAATTAACTGTGTATAAAGGCAAAATGAGCAATTGTAAGTGCACAGTGCTGTATAATATGATGACTGCAATATATTAAGAGGATATACACTTTGACGAGAGTTTTTCTTTAATATATTATAGCATACAGTACAGAGCAAAAGTTTGGACACACCTTCTCATTTAAAGATTTTTCTGTATTTTCATGACTATGAAAATTGTAAATTCACACTGAAGGCATCAAAACTATGAATTAACACATGTGGAATTATATACTTTACAAAAAAGTGTGAAACAACAGAAAATATGTCTTATATTCTAGGTTCTTCAAAGTAGCCACCTTTTGCTTTGATGACTGCTACATCATGCTACTATCAGATGGGATCATCAAAACCTGGTGACAGATTCTCTTTAATATTAGCTATTTTTAAAATAATATTAAAACAGATCTTTCACATTGATATGCTGCCCTATGTAATGTATGTAAAGACTTCTGTCAATCACCAGTGAGAAGAGTGGGAGGAAACAGTGAGAGTGTCCCTCTTATAAATATAGTGGACTCATAAATGAAGTATGTTGCATTCTTAGTCATTCAACTACAGTACCTCCGTTATTAGCGACAGAACTCCCAGAACCAGCCAATGAGCTCCCATCCTTTCTCCACTGATTAGCTTATGGCTTCCTGTTCCTGTCGTGTACACCTGTGTAGGTATTTGTAATAGATCACTGAGACAGGAGCGGCTTGTGTTGGGACAATGACACTTATTTTTTTATATGGAACATTAAAGGGGATCAATAACCACATTTTTGCAACCTGACCTGAAAGCAGCATACTGTTGTGATAATTTTGATTCCAGTGGTGTTCCTCTTTCCGGGGTGCTTGCTGTAGTTTTAATTAATGTTTTATCAGCAGGAGATTATCTCTAGAAGACTAGCAAACCTGCTGCCATGTAGTCCTCCATATTCATGAGCTCTATATAACCCTTAAGGTACCTTTACACTAAACGACTTACAAACGATCACGACCAGCGATACGACCTGGCCGTGATCGTTGGTAAGTCGTTGTGTGGTCGCTGGGGAGCTGTCACACAGACAGCTCTCCCCAGCGACCAACGACCCGGGGAACGACTTCGGCATTGTTGAAACTGTCTTCAACGATGCCGAAGTCCCCCTGCAGCACCCGGGTAACCAGGGTAAACATCTGGTTACTAAGTGCAGGGCCGCGCTTAGTAACCTGATATTTACCCTGGTTACCATTGTAAATGTAAAAAAACCCCCAAACACTACATACTCACATTCTGATGTCTGTCACGTCCCCCGGCGTCCACTGTGTCAGCGCCGGCCATAAAGCAGAGCACAGCGGAGACGTCACCGCTGTGCTCTGCTTTACAGCCGGCGCTGACACAGTGGACGCCGGGGGACGTGACAGACATCAGAATGTGAGTATGTAGTGTTTTTTTTTTAAACTTTTACAATGGTAACCAGGGTAAATATCGGGTTACTAAGCACGGCCCTGCGCTTAGTAACCCGATATTTACCCTGGTTTCAAGTGAACACATCGCTGGATCGGCATCACACAAGCCGATCCAGCGATGACAGCGGGTGATCAGCGACCAAAAAATGGTCCTGATCATTCCCCAACGACCAACGATCTCCCAGCAGGGGCCTGATCGTTGGTCGCTGTCACACATAACGAGATCGTTCGCGGGATCGTTGCTGCGTCACCAAAAGCGTGACGTTGCAACTATATCGTTAACGATATCGTTATGTGTGACGGTACCTTTACCCCCACCACTGATTGATAGTTATCTGCCTATGTTCAGCGTACACAAAAAAGCTGTCAATCAGTGGTGTGGGTGAAGTTATTCAGAACTCAGCAATCAGAGAAGTGGTAGATCCGCAATAGATAAAACAGTGATTTTATCAAAATTGAAGCAAACAGACTAGTAAGTGACAAAACCACTGGAATCACAGTCTCTGCCTCTACATCATACTACTTTCATATGGGGTAGAAACACCTGGTGACAGATTCACTTTAAAGGGAATCTGTCTTGTAAAATAATGCTATTAACCTTTTATTAGCCTGACAGCCCCACTGCTGGACGGAAATTAACTTCAGTTCCCCCGCTAGCATCACTCTTTCAGTCACAGGGGTACAGAGAGTGGCGGCTGTAACCATGCCTCCAGCACTGACTGACAGCCGGCTTATCATTAGGGATGGCTGTCAGTCAGTGTGGGGGGCACGGTTACACCTACCACTCACTATGCACAGAGCTGTGACTGAAAACATGTCGGCACCACCCTTATGACTGAAAGAATGAGGTTGCCGGTGGGAATACTATTCTCTTCCTTCCAGCAGTGGAGCTTTCAGTGCCACGGCTGATTAACATGATTAACCCTGTACCTACAGGTTAATAGCGCTATTTTACATGACAGGTTACCTTTAGGGAGAAATCCTATCCCTAATCAAAAAATAAGTAGTGTCTCACCATTAGGCTTGCCTAACAGTTCCAGAATCGCCGATCTAGGGTATGACCCACCCCGTCCCCAAAAAGAAACAATATAATACTTCTTTTTCATGTTTTTATTACACAGTAAAGAATACAACAATACCTGAATCATACTTTAAAGATTCACAGGTTGACAGACCATACATTACAGTCCAACTAAAGGAAAAGAATAAACGAGAACCCACAGTTCAGACATAGTAGACTCGAAAGCTCAAGATTATGCTGACGAAAGCATGATGTCTACCCACCCCCCTGTTCACCCAGTGTTAGTCTACCATTTACTTGTGGTACATGTCTGAATTAAGTATTGCACAACAACTTTTTTTTTTTTTTTTCACAAGAACGTTGCAGAACCCAAAAAAAAAAAAATAATAATGATTTAGAAAAAAGTACTTCATTTCTGCATTTCAACAGTCTCCAATTTACTTTACTGTCCTCTGAAGAATTCGGACAACATGGAGTCACCTTAGCCCACCCCACCCCAACTTTAAGTATTCCAGACTTAGGCATGCTTTGCATTAGTAAACCAGCCTTGAATTTTAAATCCCCAAGACATGCACCTACACAAATTAAAGCTTAAAAACGGAAAAAAAGAAACCAAGGTAAAAACAAGACAATAGGCGGCCCTATCACACGTCACGAGCCTCGCGACAGGGTTGAAGAGAAAGACCAGAAGGAAGAAGAAGAGGGGGAAGATAGAGAGAGGGGTGCCCTAAGCCTATCAGCGCCCACGTTCAGTTATATCCAATGAAGAGAACATTTTTTTTTTATTTTAATGCGTTATACCTACAAATTATACTCTCACGTAGCCTGCGTATAAGTGACAAGCAAAAAAGGAAAGTATTTTTTTGTTATCTTTTTATTAAGATAATGAGGTCTGCTTTGTTACCAAGAAGTGATATGGTTTGCAGCTGTATGAGCTTCGCTTTTGGTATCTGTTTTTTTTTTTCATGCCCATTTGGTTTGACTAGACCAGTTTTGATAGCGACTGGAGCAATATACATGCTGTCAGAGGTAGAGTGAAACTTTTTTGCCACTGAGGAGACTGTAGCAAAATAGAAGGAAAGAAAGAAGAGGAAAGAAGGAGAGCTCAAAGTTAGGAGGAGGGAAGTAGCATCTGATGTCACTCAGGGTGCCCTGAATTAAAGTAATGAGACATATTGTTACCAAACCATATTTCACACAGAAAAACAGCTGTCACAACAATGGACAGCTACATTGGCCGACAGATGATATGATTTAGGTAAATTACCAGAATTTTTGAGATTTTTCCATTCCTTCCTACACTGAACATACAAGAGCTCTAATAGAAAAGACTGTCCAGTGTCAGACACAGACAATAATACTACACAAATCAATGGATCCAGGGAGATGGGTCTGGGAGCACCATGGCAAGAAATCCCTTGTTGGAGTGGTCCTGGTTATGTGCTTCATTCCTTACTTAGTATTAGGAGCCTTTGGCTCCTAATATAATTGTAAAGATTGGCCATGACTGCGCTCAACGGAGGCATCTTTAGACCGGATTCAGAATGCAGTAAAAAAAAAGTTTTAAAAGAACCAAAAATATGACAAACAACATAAACATGATAAATTAGAGCAAAAATACTGCATGGTAATACGTCACATTATCCAGGTAATATACCTGCAATCTCTAGCTTGAGTGTGTAGTCCACCCAATAAACTGTGACTAGCAACACTCAACATGAGGGCTCGCTCACATGAGGCATACATCGGATGAGTGCTAACTGATGTTATATCGGATAGCACTCTGACCAATGTTATACTATTGGGCAGTGTAGATCTGCATTTTTGTTCTCTTGCCAATTCGGCATGAGAAAAATATCTCAGCATGTTTCGAATGGCTCCCCAAATCGGATCACAAGTACTCATTCAAGTTTATTGGTGCGTGTAAAACATTGGACTGCACTAGGATGTCATCCGAGTGTAGTCTGATTTATGTAGACACAGACAATGGAGAAGATGGGGAAATGAAGTTCTCCACCTTCGCACTTGTGATACGATTCTCTCTCACTCAAGAGAATCAGATCCCAGTAAACTGACACTAAGTTCAAACTGTAATCAGTGTAGTCTGATTTATGTAGACACAGACAATGGAGAAGATGGAGAAATGAAGTTCTCCATCTTCGCACTTGTGATACGATTCTCTCTCACTCAAGAGAATCAGATCCCAGTAAACTGACACTAAGTTCAAACTGTAATCAGAGTTTGAGCCAAGTCTCACTACCATAATCGATCAGATTCTCTCGGAAGAGTCATCACTCATGTGATCGTAGCCTAAAGCACACAACCAGGCCCTATACAAGGGATAAGCGTAAACCACAAAAAGAAAGCTACACGTCCCATGACCATTAGGCAGACATGTTTCCCTCTCATTTGTTATCACGGGAGATGTAGTACAGACGGGCTGCTACACTGGATTTTCCTTCACTAATTTTATTGTTCTTTTATTTATTGAACCCACACATCTGGTCTGGACACTGGACAGTAGAAAAAAACAAAAAAGATCAATGAATTCACACTGTACCTTACTGGACATGTTTAACCTGCTGATCTTTTGGAATATAGTATTGGTGCTTTAAGAAATTTAAATTTTGGTCCTTAAGATCAGTCTTTGGCTGACTTCCCTTTATGTTTAATACTGTATGACCTGACATTCAGCAGTTAAAGCCGTCATTCTACACCTCAGCATTTGTAAATCTAATTATCATATTTAAAATGAGAAATACATAGCCTTACAGCAATTACACATGCACTGCCCTTTAACATTTATGTGTTATTTTGTTTTTGTTTTTTTTTTCTTCTTTTATTACAAATTCCCTATTTGCGAATCTTTAAAAAAAATAAATAAAAATGAAAAAGAAAAATATAAAATAAAAAATCCACTATGGCTCTATGCTACTGATAGATCGAATGGTGAGGTGGACTTAGAATATTCAAAAAAGGAGTTTTCCAAAATTAAAAAAAAAAGAAATGCATGCCTAGGGAGTCATTGTGACAGTGCAAAAATACATTTATGTACATCCCTCCTACAAAAACACCAATAGGTTAGCATTCCGTGAAGCATGCTAGATTTCAGAAAAAAATCTTATAACAGAGTGAATTAGCAGCTCCGGTAAATAGCGTTATTTTTTTTTTTTCCTTTCTTAAAGACCAAAAAAAAAGGGCTGTTTGTACTACTAGAGATTTATCACTTACATTTACAGATATAAAAGCAGCATAGAAAGAGACGGGTTTCTCACCAGCTAAGAAGAAAGAGGTTAAATGTGGGCATGATTAGAACTACGATGCATCTTCACATTTGTCCATCACATTTACAAGAAAAAACACCATTGGGGAACCTCACAGGACAGGAGTGTCTGAAACACCGAGAGAACTACTAGATTTTAAGTTGAAACAGTATGGGATGAAAAATAATTTTCCGTTTAAAAGTGGGCTGGAGCTGAAGCCACCGTGTATAGATAATTTTTTTTTTTATCATTTTGTCACTTTATAATAAAAAAAAAATATTAGAATAGACCCGATTGTCTCTGTGGAACCTTGCAAAAGCAATTGAGCGTCGAAAAGTTTGTTTTGGGGGGCAACTGCATGGTGTCATGATTGCCAACTTGCTACTATTGGATAAGACCATTCCGTATCAAAGGAAAGAAGCCTTTTCCATGATGGCATATTTTTTTTTTTATATCCCAATGCAACTCATCTTTCATCATGTTGACCTGGATAGTACTGTATTTATTTCAGAAAGAAAAAAAAAAAGATGAACATCTGTGGTTTCTTCCAATCTGCTGCGCATCTGTGAGTTTTTGTAGCGGGTCTTCAAAGTTCAGTTCGTAACCCATGGACGCCATTCATCTTCTTGTTATAATGTCTACTGCTGTATCCAACGCTTATGCCCTTGAGGCGTTCATCTTGACTTTTTTAAAAAAAATTTCCCTTTTGTTGCTATAAAGAACAATAATTTTATTTTTCACGCGAGCAGTTTTTTTTTGCTCTCAACAGCAGTTAGCAATCTCTTGGTTTGCTGTTTGGTAAAGCATTTGTTAATGAGGTCATCTAGTTTTAAATCCCAGCTACTGTAAAATACCAGGGAGGAGGTCAAATCTAGCATTGTGTTATATTCTGTACTCTCTTTCAGTTTTTACTAAAGAAAAAGATATCTTTGATTTCCATAAGAAGTCATTGTGACCCGTTACTGGCCTTCACTATTACACAACTACCATAAGATAAAAGTAGTCCACTGTTATTGTAGCAATGAAATATGATACTTCATTTAAATCTTTGAACATCTGAGAATGAGGACTTGGTTTTCATTGAGTCTGTAAAGTTTTTAAACAAATTTTTCTCTTTGTTTTATTTTTTATTTTTTAACGGGCGGCTGTCTCTATGGTGGACGGTGTGCCTGGAGTGGTCGATCGCGGAGTAGCTGCCGGTGGAGTGTCAATCGGGCTTCCTGCCCCGCTGCTGGGCGTAACAGAGGAGCTGACTGCTGGAGTCTCTCCTTGCTGTTGAGCTTGAATAGTCTGTCCACAGATATGGTGATGTTTTTCCCAGTCTTTGTGCTGACAAAAGGATCCACAATATCGGGCAGTATTACAGCCGCTGCAGGTTTCGCTCGCCTTTCGCCCACAGTTCCAGCAACTCTACAAAATATCGAAAGAAAACAAGAAAATTCCATAAGAACATTTAATGGTTTAACTGTTGTTCATTGCTTCAAAGAGTAACATTAAACGAACTGTAAATTACAAGCACAGGTGGAAAAAGTACGAAATGTGTTCTGAACACATGGCGAGACATTTGTGCAAATCCACTGAATTTGCCTTATTATAGTGAAATTGCAAAATGCTATGTAAACAATCTGCTCTGGTTTTTCTGCAGCAGATGACAGAAGACGCTACCAGCAAAGACATGTTCTGACTTTCAAAAATAAATTTAATTTTTTTCACTCTTTCAAGTCACTTTTTTTCAAGCCTACGAAATGCATTTGATAATGTTACCATCTTCCCTTCATCTGACAAACTTTACCTAAAAGTTTGCTAAGCTTTGATGCAAAAAAGTCTTTCAATAAAAAAGGTAGACGAGGATTGGACAGTGCCATAAACAATGTACACTACTGTATTAAAAACTACTCTAATTCCAGTGTCTTTAAATTCCATCAAAGGAACTTTTGCAAACCCAGATGGAAACGCCAATAATTATATTATCAGGAGGTTATTTATATCTCCTTTTGTTGTGTCATAGCCACTTCAAACATGGAAAAGTTCTGTTTTTTGGGCCTCAACCCAAGTTTCCAACCATAGTTATTATTTCATCTGGTTAAGTTGGCCATACATGGTGATAAATGTCAATGACAGTTACGAATCACAAAAGCACAAATATTAATTATTTATATGAGACTATCATATGGTTCTTTAGAGTGCAATACAACAAGATACACCTAGGACAGTATAGAATGTGGAGGACACAAGATGTAAATGCCATATGAAGAAGTTACATGTGGGAAGAAAATCAAACAGGGTTTCAATCTATACCCATACCCAATAGATGGCTGTTGGCCCAACGATGCTTTGGTCAATGATTCACCCGTCAGCCATCTCAGCCAAATCTGCCATACACAGGAGCCAAGTGCTCCTGTGTTCTCTATGAGAAAGCCACTGACATGTAGGACAGTGTTTTTTTTCTGGGAGATCAATTTGATCGGCAGTCCAAAATTGGACATGTCCAATCGACATCTCCTTCAATGATCAGTTGGCGAGCGCTTCCATATGTATTAGCCTATCAATATCGGCAGGTTCAACCGACATTAGTCTAATGTGTATGGGAACCTTAAGAAACAAAGTGTAGATAGTAGATGTTGAGAAGTAAGTAACTTTTTTGAGTTACCCGAACGCAATGGTGGAATGCATGCACCTACTCGAGTAAACCGCATGACGTCACTTCCAGTTCACAACTTCCAGCCGCGCGTATATTATCCCTTATTATATACATGCATGAGGTAACCAAATCTATAATATGAAATTGGAGGCATACAGAGCTTCAGTAAATGCATAATATAGAATATAGAAGCCATAGCCATAATATGTCTATTGACAGTATACATGAGTCTGTATAACGAGCAAACTCTGAAAAGCCAAAACAGTAAAAAGAACACCAACATAAAGGTCTAGAAATAATGAATAAAAAAAATTATTAAAATCTATATTTGAATGTAAGATTATGGAATAGTCTGAATGAGACTTTAGAAGGTACTGGAAAGTTTGCCATGTGGAAATATGGTATCTGTCCAATACTTACTGGCTCCATCAGATTAAAATCATATGTGCCTCCATTGAAAAGCATAGAGTATACAGAATCAAGCAGATAATTACAAATGCATGTGCTGGAACTTTTTTTTCTATTTCTAAAATTGTTCCCATCTTTTGAAAACACTTCAAAATATCCTACGAAAAAAAAGTTTCCAAACACAGAAACAGATGTTTTTTTTTTTTGTTTGGTAGTTAAATGTTGAGGTTGTAGACTGGATGTCTGGCATCACCTGCTATTAATTCACTCCTTCTGGTTTCAGGTTTACATTGTCTAAACTTAGCTGAGTTTTGGAGATGTCAAAATCTATTACCACACGCAGAAAATGGATTCAGGATATATTTACTTTTGCCATACCATGCAATTTTTCCCATATAGTTTGTTAAAGCACGCAACAATGAGCTTTTATCAATATGCTGGAAGCACATAACTGCTGCTAGTCACCAGACATGGCAGTAAAACATGGAAATTATTCATCTGACTTGTTCAGTATTGTAGGGTCATTCCATGTCTGAAAATTATGTATTTCTTTAATTACTAATTAAAGGGATGGACTAACATTTCATCCCAGGGTGTAAATCTGACACTGGATTAGAAGGCAAATTCATAATTTAGAATTCTTCATTTCTTTTTAAGGTAATTTTCAGACAACTGTGATCTTGCCACCAGACCGGACCCTTTTGCACGTCTACTGAATCACATACAACTCATCATAGGGTTCTACCATCACCTAAGACTGGTTTCAGAAAGCTTTAATAGTTCAATATAGAACAGACCATCCATAGATCTATTGAACTGAACTATTGAATTTAAATTGTGATTTAAGTTTGGCTTAAGATGGCTGAAATACAACGACCTGACCTAGACCTCCTGCCATTCCATGCAACCAAACATACAGTAAATCATGGGTATCTAAGCCTGGTTTCTACCAGTTGTAGTACGATCTCAAGAGGGAAACCTTCTGGCAATTTTACAGAACTGAGAAAATATCACCATAGGGTTTTACAGTGATTGATGAGTTTGGTCTTGTGGCTATGTAATGCATGCTATTATCACATGCATAATACTAATGACCATTTGAAACTACCCTAAAAGATGAAAAGTGGAGTTTAGCCTTTACACAAGACTGAGCAAATCAAGCTTACCCTCTACAAAGTGACATAAGTTGAAAAATGACAAAGGGCCATCAACTTCAACTTTCCGTGACCAGTTATACATTAGCTATCGCTTAATTGTTTATAACCCACAATGACATTAATGTGAGAAAAATATCCAATTCTTTTAAAATGCTGATATAGTATCTGCCATTACTACCTCTTGTGGAAGGACATTTCAGTCTGTCTGCTCTAACTCTAAAGAACGCTTTCCTGTTTAGCTGCAAAAATGGCCTCTCCTCCACACACAATGAATAATGTGCTGGGCCCTTGTATTTCCACTGTCCTTTGTATTACATCCCTGTAAATTCTCTATCTTATGTTCTAAACTGATCTAGCTTTGTCTTTTCCAACATTTTCATTTTACCACAAAGATTTTGCTATGTCAAATAAGTTAAAATAAGGCCATTTAAAGTCAAGTATGACTACTATTGCCAATGTGATCTCCACCTATTGAACAACTTTTAAATGAGACATGGACAATGTGAACTTCTAAATAAAATATCAGTCACAACTGAGTGCGATATGGCCACATCTTGCGCCATCTGTGCCTAAAGCCACTATAACATCTTCCATATCCTGGTGCACAAATGAAGTAGTAGAATTTCAAATTCAAAACTGCTACATTTGGGACTCAATCAAAATAAGGGTGCTTTCACTCAGTGCTTTGTCCGACATTCGTGGGTCTGGACCACCCACAAAACAGGATTTGGGTGCATGCTCTGATGGGGCCATAGACTATAATGGTGCAGACGGTGTCAATGTGTGGTCTGTCGGGCATCATTTTTGGGTGTGTATGCCTAATAAAGGCAGACACTTGCATTCTACTATGTCTTAGTGCCGGCGTCCAATAGGCATACAAGCCCGAAAATGATACACGACAGAGCACATGTTGACTCCGTCGGCCCCTTTATAATCACTGGCCCCATTGTCGGATACGCTTCCTGTTTTGAGGAGGGTTCGGATCTAAGCCATGATGGGTTCAATGAACGTAGGACAAAGAACATTGTGAAAGCACCCCAAGAGTCTTCCAAGTATAGACTGCAAAATACTGGCCACTCGATAGTGTGTGAATGGAGAAGGAAATAGGATTGTCATGGTGGCCATCAGCATGCTATATCGCAAAAATTACCATGAGAGATGCTGCATGGAATTTCATATCCTTGCTGTAATATTGTAAATCACTTGCATCCCAGATATGTGAAAATAAAACTTTTCAGGTGATAGGCATATGATAGCTCATTTTAGGTTTAGATGGGTACTTTGCAGAGTTATAGATAGTCATGAAGAAACAGACACATAATTGATCCATGCTGTACCGGAGACGGGGAACTGCAGTGCAGAAGGCAGAATATGTATTTACTATGTGTCTGGTCAATCCAAAGCTCAAAAAGCTCATGCAATATAAAGTGTCTCTCACATTTATTAGCGCTGTTAAGAGCTATGGCCACATTCATCAGTCATGACTCACCCCATCTCCCGCTTTTCACCTTTGCCCTGCTGCTCTGTCATTCTCTATTAATGTGATTGCCAATTGTTCTAAAATGCTTCACTATTAACAATAATAATGGGTTATTACATGGAGGAAGCTGGCCTGCCTACAGAAACAAGACAGGAGCTTCACTTTCCTCATCCGAAAGTAGATAAATCCAGGGACTACATTTTGAAAATAACTGTGACCTGTCTAATGAGGGCTGCAACTAAAGGTTGACGTCTAATATCCAGGATAATAAAACAGGAAGCAGTACCTAATAATAGTCAAATCCAATAAATAGAAAAGCAATTTTAATCAAGCTGATGAAATAATAGAAGTAAAATATGAAATAAGATAAAATAATACAAGGTGGTCAGCGATCAGATCTTGATGAACTTGAAAGCAATTCCTCTGCAGCACCCCTACAGGGGATATAAAGCATTACTCCTTATGGAGGACTGTGGCTGCTCCTTGCTTTACATGAGAAATTGTATGATTACAATCACTGTATGATATTCTGATATGATAAATTTGATTCATGTGGGTACCAGACCTATTTAAAGACCTGCCTGGTGAGCCATTGGCACTTGAATGGCAACCTTCAACCTCATCAATTATTCGTCACCTGGATGCCATAACTGTCTGTGTCAATAATACCCCTTAAGGGCATATAAAATATACGCTATCTATACAGATAGACTTTAGAATCAGACCATAATGTAGTTCCACAGTATACAACGCTTCAAATACCTAATAAATGTTGTGAACAGGTACACAAACACTGGGTTGTTCGTACACTTTCCCTTTAAAACAAGTAACCATAGAGGGATAACATATTACAATTACAGAACAAAGACTCGATTGAATGTGTACAAATATGTTCATCAATATCTGACTTGTTAACATGAAGATGCCAGGCCAATTATGGGCCGCTCTCATTTGATTCCTGCATGGAGCAGTTGCTTCCCTTTAACTCCCTTCCTGAGAAACTTTCAGATGTTGCAAATCAATTCCTTTTGTCTTTGGGAACTCATCTGCTATGCATTAAAATGAAACTCTGGGCATCTACTGATCCCACAAGGGTCTTTCATCCTCAAAGACGTCTGCAACAAATTAAATGCTAGCTTTGCCTATTAAGACACAGTTACACGTTGAATTTGGAGCTCAATGCCAGTTTTTTATTTTTTTACATAGTTTTGTAATTGGAGGATTTCAACCTATAGTTTTATGTACAATTCTCATATCTACCAATTATCTATCTATCTATCTATCTATCTATCTATCTATCTATCTATCATCATCATCTCTCTAATACTTATCTATAGTCTAGCTAGTATTCACTTATTACATACTTATCTAACCTTCCCTATTTTGCCTAAACAAAATTTTCTTCAAAACCAGAACCCTCGTATCTTCTGTTCACAAACCCTTAATGCACTTAATAGCCCTTTGTGTCCGTACACATACTGGCTGGTGACCTCTTCATGCAGCATTAACCCTGCTGTTGTCTTCGGTCTGGGGAGACCTATTTTGAACTTTGGTATTTTTTGGGGTGTTCAAGATGCGGTTCTGAAACTTGTGGTTGATTGACTTAAATGAGGATGGGTCGGTCGGCCACGGGTTTCAGAGCCGCATCTTGAATATTTTAAAGAATATTGAAGTTCAAGGTCGGTCGTTTTTGACTGAAGACAACAGCAGGGTTAAGTGAACACCTTATTTATTATACTGATGGACCGTACAATAAAAGCAATTGTTACTATCCACCTCTCGTGTCCCCCTATTTCCTCCATAGATTGTAAGCTTGCGAGCAGGGCCCTCACTCCTCTTGGTATGTTTTGATTTATGTGATTATTGTAATTCTGTAATATGTTTTATTGTCTGTACAAGTCCCCTCTAAAATGTAGAGTGCTGCGGAGGATATTGGTGCTATAGAAATAAAATTATTATTATTCACTTAAAGCAGGGATATCAAACGCAAATACACAGAGGGCCAAAATTAAAAAACGTAGACAAAGTCGTGGGCCAACCTTGATATTTATAATATTTATAAAAAATAATGTCTACAATTGAGGAAGATTTCCTTACTATCACATATAACAATGAACCTTTTCATACAGAAAGAAAACTTAAAGGGGTTGTTCCACGAACAAAGTACATTTTAATGAATAAATCTTAGAATAAAATCCTGGAATAATAATATATAATATAATAATATGTTATGTGAAAGCAGTAAAAAGCATATGGCCCAATGGCCTGATTTAAATATGTAACAACAAAGGATAAAAGAAACCTTGAAAAATACAGATCATAAAGTATGATGTCAACAAAAATGCCCGCAAACACAGAAATATACCCACAAAGTGAATTACTCAACATAAGCATGGTATGAGGACCATGCTGTTACTGTACCCCCTCTCTCAACCCACCTGGCAAAGTATGGTGACCACATCACAGTATGATTCCATAACTGCAATCTCCACCTAGTATAATGAACCCCACATATTCCTAGATATATAGTACAATGGGCCCAACATAGACCTCCATACAGTATGATGGGCCCTCATGGTACTTCATATAGTATAATATCCTCACATAGTCATCCATACAGTATAATGGGCCCCACATATTGCTCTATACAGTATTACTGCCCCCAAATAGTGCTCCATACAGTATAATGGCCCCTCATGGTACTTCATATAGTATAATATCCCCACATAGTCATACATACAGTATAATGGGCCCCACATATTGCTCCATACAGTATTATGGGTCCCACATATTCCCCCATTCAGTATAATGGCCCTACATATTGCTTCATGCAGTATAATGGCCCCACACAGTCCTCTATCCAGTATGATGGGCCCCACATAGTCCTTCATACAGTATGATGTGTCCCACATAGTCCTCCATACAGTATAATGGCCCCACATATTTCTTCATACAGTATAATGGCCTCATATAGTCCTCCATGCAGTACAATGGCCCCACAAAATGCATCATACAGTTTGATGGACCCCACATAGTCCTCCATATAGAATAATGGCTCCACATAGTCTTCCATACAGTATAATGACCTCACATATTGCTCCATATAGTATAATGGCACCACAAAGTGCTCTATACAGTATAATGGCCCCACATATTGCTTCATACAGTATAATGGCGTCACAAAGTGCTGCATACAGTATAATGGCATCACATAGTGCTCCATACAATATTAAAGGGCCCTGCACTGTCCTATACACAGAATAATTGGCTCCATATTAAAAAAATAAATAACTACTCACCTGTCCTTGTTTCCCCACTGATCCAGTCTTAGCAGCAAGCACTCTGAAGCTCTGCACTACTTGGCACAGCAAGCGCATTGTAGTGATGCCAATACAGTTGAGAATGCAATGCCGGGCGGGGTTGGGCAGGGGGCCAGAGTTTAACATATATGAGTTAAAGAGAGTGTTCATTTTTATACTGATTTTTTAGGCTTCAGCAAAATGACTGCAGTCACTCTGTAACACTGCAAATTGGAAAATCCAGGTAGCGTTCATGGCGCTAAATTTCTGCAGTTACTCTGTTACGATTCCCAACATGCCATACATTATCATCTGCTGCTCTCAATGGAAATTGCATACTGATGGTCACTTAACTATCTAGTTGAAAAATATATACAATAAAAAACAATCAGCACTCCAAAATTAGCAAAGAAAACAGGTCCTTTAATAGCTCATGTGGAAAGGCGACGTTTCAGTTACACAGAACCTATCTCAATCTCTTTCTCATATCTATCATCTATATATTTATATATTTGTCACTATCTATCTATCTATCTATCTATCTATCTATCTATCTAATATTTATCTATCTATAATCAGTCTAATAATAATAATTCAGTATAAGAAGACCCTTATATTGCAGATCAGCTTTAAAAATAAACCACAGAATAGTCTGGAATTGTTTGTTTTCTAGAATCTGTGTCTACAATACAAAATGAATGTTCACAGCTGGCATAAAGGTGTGGTCTCTGGCGTCAGCTGGCTTTCTACCTTTTTACCTCGTTTGAGTCTTCTTGCTGGTTAATGACGGAGAGTGCATCCTCTGCTGCTTGCCTCTTCGCTTCTGCCACCGTCCTTTCCATTTTTGCTCTTTCCGTAGTAATCATTTCGTGTGCTTTTCTTTCGGCCTCTGACACTGCTTTTTGCAGCTCTGTCATCGCTTGTCTTTTCACCTCGTTTACTGCTTCTTCTATAAGGGAATGAGGATATTTCTGTCAATCTACATGTTATGCAGAACATTGAGAGAACCCAAAGTGCTCACAGATATGAAGCTATGTGATAGAAATACCTGTGTCCTGAAAAAGGGCAAGAACTATACAAAACCTGGGATATGCCTGAATTTTCTATAATCAATCTTTACTAAAATAAGCTTTACTTACACCTCCGGGGTCATTACACAGTGCATACACATCAGTGCACCTTGAATGTATATACAGTGGGGCAAAAAAGTATTTAGTCAGTCAGCAATAGTGCAAGTTCCACCACTTAAAAAGATGAGAGGCCTCTGTAATTTACATCATAGGTAGACCTCAACTATGGAAGACAAACTGAGAAAAAAAAATCCAGAAAATCACATTGTCTGTTTTTTTAACATTTTATTTGCATATTATGGTGGAAAATAAGTATTTGGTCAGAAACAAAATTTCATCTCAATACTTTGTAATATATCCTTTGTTGGCAATGACAGAGGTCAAACGTTTTCTGTAAGTCTTCACAAGGTTGCCACACACTGTTTTTGGTATGTTGGCCCATTCCTCATGCAGATCTCCTCTAGAGCAGTGATGTTTTTGGCTTTTCGCTTGGCAACACGGACTTTCAACTCCCTCCAAAGGTTTTCTATAGGGTTGAGATTTGGAGACTGGCTAGGCCACTCCAGGACCTTGAAATGCTTCTTACGAAGCCACTCCTTCGTTGCCCTGGCGGTGTGCTTTGGACCATTGTCATGTTGAAAGACCCAGCCACGTTTCATCTTCAATGCCCTTGCTGATGGAAGGAGGTTTGCACTCAAAATCTCACGATACATGGCCCCATTCATTCTTTCATGTACCCGGATCAGTCGTCCTGGCCCCTTTGCAGAGAAACAGCCCCAAAGCATGATGTTTCCACCACCATGCTTTACAGTAGGTATGGTGTTTAATGGATGCAACTCAGTATTCTTTTTCCTCCAAACACGACAAGTTGTGTTTCTACCAAACAGTTCCAGTTTGGATTCATCAGACCATAGGACATTCTCCCAAAACTCCTCTGGATCATCCAAATGCTCTCTAGCAAACTTCAGACGGGCCCGGACATGTACTGGCTTAAGCAGTGGGACACGTCTGGCACTGCAGGATCTGAGTCCATGGTGGCGTAGTGTGTTACTTATGGTAGGCCTTGTTACATTGGTCCCAGCTCTCTGCAGTTCATTCACTAGGTCCCCCCGCGTGGTTCTAGGATTTTTGCTCACCGTTCTTGTGATCATTCTGACCCCACGGGGTGGGATTTTGCGTGGAGCCCCAGATCGAGGGAGATTATCAGTGGTCTTGTATGTCTTCCATTTTCTAATTATTGCTCCCACTGTTGATTTCTTCTCTCCAAGCTGGTTGGCTATTGCAGATTCAGTCTTCCCAGCCTGGTGCAGGGCTACAATTTTGTTTCTGGTGTCCTTTGACAGCTCTTTGGTCTTCACCATAGTGGAGTTTGGAGTCAGACTGTTTGAGGGTGTGCACAGGTGTCTTTTTATACTGATAACAAGTTTAAACAGGTGCCATTACTACAGGTAATGAGTGGAGGAAAGAGGAGACTCTTAAAGAAGAAGTTACAGGTCTGTGAGAGCCAGAAATCTTGATTGTTTGTTTCTGACCAAATACTTATTTTCCACCATAATATGCAAATAAAATGTTAAAAAAACAGACAATGTGATTTTCTGGATTTTTTTTTCTCAGTTTGTCTCCCATAGTTGAGGTCTACCTATGATGTAAATTACAGACGCCTCTCATCTTTTTAAGTGGTGGAACTTGCACTATTGCTGACTGACTAAATACTTTTTTGCCCCACTGTATATATGTGGATATATACAGTATATAACGTGAGTAACTAATCATAAATATATTAATACAACTTTATTTATAACATAATTATTAAAAACATAAATAAAAACTAGACAAGTATGCATACGTGATAGCAGGGCAGAGCCACTAATCACTAAATTGCACAAAGTCATAAAGTTGCAAATGAATACAGTGCAATACAGGTAGGGTAACGAATAGTGCTGGATCAAAAAATGGCCAAAGTACAAAATATGCACATACCTAGTAATAGAAAAGGTCATTACAATTATTTAAAGTGGCCAAAGGATATTATAAAAAAGCTTCATAGGACTCTGGTCCGATGGTCAGATTAGTAATCTGTAAAGGGGCTGCTGAACCAGATCCCTGCAAACCACCTCCTCCTATCTGCGGTCATTCTTCAGAAGTATTGCTGGGGAGAAAATGTATATGGCTCTGGCCCAATGGTCACAAATTAATAAGGTGGCCCCTAGACCAGGGTCTGGAAATCTTCCAATCCGTTTGATCACCACTAGTTTCATGCATATCCAGTCACATGGGGAAATGGATGGATGATTATTCATTAAACTTGTATACCCATCTACACTTCTACGCTATGTGTTGTTGCTCCATGTGTAGTCATTGTGAAAAAGCAAAGTGACCAATATACAGTCAACTACTGGCGACCACTCAATTTTCAGACATGGGTGACCTCTTTTTGAATGTCAACTATGGTTGAATTCAACCTGTTATATCACCTTCAGACTACTATGTATGGACAACTTAAAGGAAACCTATCAATATATATATATGTTGATATAGGGGTAATCTGCAGGTTATAGTGTTCGAAAGCTGTGCGGCAGATACACTAAAAGCTTGGCTACCGGAGGGGTTGAACTTCATTCTTCCAAGCAGCCTCCAACTTTTAATCAGAGAGGTGCGGCCAGCTCTCCTCCAATAATAATGAGTAGAAGGTGTAACTATGCTCCAGCACTGACTGACAGCCAGCTCAGCACTGATTCACTGTAGAGTTGGCTGTCAGTCAGTGCTGGGGCGTTGCTACAGCTGCCGCCAACTGCACACTGAGCAATGACTGTAGCCGCACTGGGCGCACCTCTATGACTGAAACCTGGAAACTGCCGGGAAGAATAAAGCTCATTTCCTCCCGGTAGTCGGGCTTTCAGTGTGTCGGCCATGTGGATTCTATTTATGGACCAAAAGATATACCATTTATTTTTGGTAATGTTAATGGGTAACCCACAACAAATAAGAAACCAGCACAATTTATACCACACTATGGTATCCAAAATACTATAGTCCACACGTGCAAACATGTGTGTATATATCTAAAAAGACCAGTCATTTTAAAGATAAACTTATTTAATTCACATATTTCGATTTGCATATTTATTCTGATATATCAACCCTTAAATTAAGACATTAACGGTCGATGGTCACATATACTAAAAGTCAATGGACAAATAGCAATGTTTTACAATCACCAGCATACATGATTAGTTTTACCTCATTAGATGTATATTACTGCCTATATTATATTTTTCATAAGACAGTTTTTTTTTTTAGTAGCTAAAACTAAAATATTCCTAAGGAATCTGTTTTCTGATTTCTTTGTTATTTTTTTTTTATTATGTCGCAACACAAAGAAAATACTTTTTTTTCTAAAATAGTAGATAAAAAACGTAGTAAAAATAAATTTAACAAAAAATGCAAAAATAATGTTTTTTTTTTATATAATTTTGTTCAGTCGCCTATTCACAACATTAACAAAGACAGACTAAAATACTTCATTTAAAGAAAAGATCTAATTTAATTATCAAGGAAAGATATCTTCCACTTGATCCAGTTTATCTAATTTTCATCTTTATTCAAACCAAAATGACAATGAATAATTGAAAATTTAATAAGCAGTAATTATTAACTTGGCAAACGTTGTACCAATTAACACTCTATTAAAACTAATTATGACATGTTTCATTCAAGTGTTTTCACCTAATTGTTTCACTCGCTTAAAAAGCACCTTAATTAAATGTTCTGTTTAATTAAGAACATAGATTTCTAATAGAATCATATTACCAGATATTAAAAATTAAGAACAAATGAATAGGTTTCAGGAAGCGATCTTTAAAGACACTCTCTGCAAACCACTGAAGATATTAATTTTCCCACACACCATTAGCAAAACATTCAGAACATTTTTTTTTTTTTTACCGCTTTTATTTTCAAATTTCAGGTTATAAAATGCAACTATGATTTGTAATCATGGCAAATAATCGCAGAATTTCTTCTGAAAATGAAAAGGATCAAATTCGAAAATCTATTTTCTTTATTTTCATGACATTTTTTTTTTGTTATTAAACCAAAAAATTGCACTTGTATTTTTCTCCATTTTTCAAAAATATGTTTTGAACATAGTGGGGACTGTGGTCCTTAATATGAAATCCGTGAATAATGCAACCTGGGCTTAATTTACTTTGAATATTCAAGGTGAATTAAAATTCTATCTAAGTGGCAATACAGGACAATAATTTTTGCTTACGATCAAAGCTACAGCTTGACTAATTGTATATGCTAATCAGGCAATTTATATTTAAATTATGCATTCCTATTCTAGTCCCACAGGCACGAACAGATCTGCACAGAGAATTGATAGGATGCTCACAAGGTGCTTGCATATTTATTACCAAATGCAAACAAAGCTTGCTTACTGAAAAAGAAAAAGACTATAGAATGTGGCATCCGTCGTCTTTTATTATGAGGGTTACAATTTTTTTTTTTTCATTCATCACATATTATCCAATCAATGCAATTTCACACGAGTGTAAATGTGGAATACTGCCTTTTTTCTTCATTAAATATTTTATATTTGAAACCACAGTAGACCTAAATTATTATTGTTTTTAAATACGAGTATCTTCAACGCATTTCATTAATATAATTTTTTGAATTATGTAATTATTTTATTTTTTACTCTTATTTTATATTCTTATTTATTTTCTTATTTATTATTTGTTTTATTATAAAAATATATGTATTTTATTTTTAATTATTTTAAGTATTATTTATTTTACATTTAATTACTGCATTTGACTTAATATTTAATTATTTTATTCACCATTTTTTTTTATTTTATACTATTATTTAATTGTTTTATTTATTATTTATTGATTCCATTATTTTTCAAATTATTGTATTTTTAATTATTATTTAATTATGTTAGTTATTATTTATTTTAAAAAATAATTATTATTGTATTATCATTATTATTATTATTATTATTTATTTTCATTGTTATTTTAAAATATATTATCTTTAAAATCAATTTTGTTTTCTAGGGGTAAAACAGCCCAAAATAATAATAATAATAATAATAATAATAATAATAATAATAATAATAATAATAATAATAATAATAATAATATTATTATTATTATTATTATTATTATTATTAATAATAATAATAATAACAATGAAAAAAATAATTTTGTTTTCTGGGATGTAGAACAGCTCAGAAATAATACTAAAAATAATAATAATAATAATAATAATAATAGGAAAAAAAATCCCCAATACATAAAAAGCTAGAAAAATATTAACAATATTATATCTTTTCACTGGTATGACGCTTGAAATAGCAAACACTACGCCCAGTAGTAGAAAATATGGCACAAAGGGCACACGATTTGCCTGTTAATTCATCGTAAACATCATTCACCATTCTAAATGTGTTCTTGAAACATTACGGACTCATCTCAACAATACAGGCTAATGGGACCATGCATAGTAATGACACAGCCAACATAAAAGATCAATAGTATCTCCTGGGGTTGAAGATTTTCTACAAAGGAATTCCGCGGTAACCCATATTATAATTTTGAGCAGTTATTAAGGATTATTACAATTTCGCTCTGTTACTAATCAGTCTGTTTTTCGATTCCTCACATCAGTGCATTAACAACTGCACACATCTGCCAGAACACTAGGTCTGTGTTTTTAAACAATCCTTACCAGCTTTCTTCCAAATTTCCTCTGGCACATATCCAGAAGCGGGCCTGTGAAGGAATTCCCGATGCGATTCTGCAGAGGAGGAAGAGAGAGAGAGAAAAAAAAGAACACATTGAGAGTATTGCTCATTTGTTAGTACTTGAGACTGACAGTAAAGCCCACTCTGATATCACGCTGCAAGTACTGTCTACTGTACACAAAAATCTCATTGTCACAGCTGTTTCATGCCTTCTGTAGGAATGTCGACGGCATAACACCATGACATTCTCTGACAGATTGCAAATATTCCAAAGAAATTAATGCAAATGGAATTTTCGACGGCGAGCAGCACTAACTGAGCCGTGTGAGCGCCGGCTCATAAATATCAGCGTCAAGCTTGGATGGCGTAAAAAAAACGGGGACAATCTTTTTTTAGTTTATGGAGGATACAAGGCATTTATTAATTGATTTTAACTAGTTCATAAAAACCATTTATATAAATTCTATAGGTTCCTTTAACATTTCGTCAAATTCATGTGTCCGGACGATGGGCGATGTGACCGGTTGCCAAAAGAATAGAGTAACATACCATTGCTTGTGAGTTATTATATGTCAGGGGTTATCATATCATAAATCATAGAGATTTATGCTGGGTCCTAATATCCTAAAAAGGTAAGTCCATCCTTATCACCATTTTGCAACTGCGTAAAGGGGTTGTTCGACCTTGGGGTACATGTCTGCAATCACTCTATGTAAGTGCAAACTCATGACTCCTGACATCGCGAGTACAGCATGCTATGAAGATTCTCTGGTGCTGAGAGTGGACGATCATGTGAAAGCAAGTATGTGATTTGCATACTTCCAGTCACAGTCCGACTAGACATGTCCATCCTTTGCACACGTCTAGTTGGCACGTCACAGCATACATGCAAATAGCATAATTGCAGTCACACACCTTCATCTCCCAGCAGTGTAAACAGAGAATCCTTACAGCATGTAGTGCACGCAATGTGAGGATTCACAAGACTGCAGACTTTAGATAAACTTTACAAAACACCTTGTGTTTCCAAAGTAACAGACTACAAACAAGCCATGTGTAGTCTGATCCTGCAGTACATTGCTCACCATTTGTCTCCTATTTTTTTGCTAACATTACATATGTTGGTTATCAGGACACATGACAGATAGAAGGGATTAAGACAGCAGGATCAGACTACACAAGGTTTGTTTGTAGTCTGTTACCGTGGAAACACCTAGAAACTGTAACAATGATACAAGTGTTTGTTTGATATCTAGCCTAACCAGCAGCTGGCTGTACTATGTATGACAGCTATTGCAATTAGTATTGCCACCAAATCATTTCCTAATATTTTTGCTATATTTATTAATTAGGAAGCCTGATAACATTTAGTAATATTTAAAGAGCAACTTATTACAAATTGCAGTTATTCTTCAGAAGTGCGGGGTCCTGAGACCCTCATTAATCAAGCACTGTGAAGAAGTGCTCAGCTTCTCCAGTAGACCTGCATACAGCGGCTTATGGACTCCATGGACTTTCTATTGAGCCTATACGTAGCCGGGTGCATGGCTCTGGCAGTAGTAGAGTACTTCGGCACAGTGTTTGAGAGATGAGTGAAGATTTCATGACCCAAAAACCCTACCAATTCATCAGCAATTTTGAAGGACTACTGAGATTTGAAATAATAATAATAATGATAATAATAATAAAAAATGATCGTTACGTTTTAAGAAAAAATGCCTTTTAACAAAGGGTAGCTCATTTTCTTAAATTCTGTACAATAGAAAATATTGATATTAAAATGAACATTAAACCTGCTCTTGATAAAGTAGGCTTTTTTATATATGCCTCTAATATATAAATATTTTTTTTAATATACAAAATGTCAAAAAGATAGAAAAACATATAAAACATATAATAAATGTCAGCAGAGATTTTTCCCAGCTAAAAACACAGAATAAACACAATCACACCTTTACCAGATCATAGCAGTAAAATATGCCTTCTTTCATGCCACTCTACTAGCACACATACTGTATGACTTCATAGATTGGCACTGTAGGTAGAGTAATAGTAGGCGGCAGCTCTCACTTCCTCAGGATTTATATAATTTGTCCAAAGGAGGGAAGAGTGAAGCCAGTGCTGAATGGCTGCAGGGCTAGCGTGACATAATATTACGTAACCTCCGGGAGAGGCAGTGTTGACTCCGCTGAAACAGTGCTGGCACTGGAGGTGAATGTGCTTTACTGAAGTCAAACAAATGATTGAAGATGATTGTCCGAGTAGTGGACAACCCCTTTAAGATATCTATATCTATATCAATAAAGGGTCTCACCTCATAAACTCGTCTTACATGAGAATGAAAGTGAAATGTTGTAACCATAGAAATATTTCAGAGTAAAGAGCGAACTCTTCCAAGAACAGATTAGCCAAGCTGCTGAACAGCTGTGAAAAATATATGACAAAACTATGTGGTATTACAAATTAGCCACTAAAAATACTTTGTTGTGATTTTCGTCAGACTCAAATGATATCTGATTATTTGCAGTGTTATTCTATCTGGGAGTCTGCTAGCCAAAATACTGGAGTTAACATTTAGCTACACGGAGAAAGTCATATTTTCTCATTAACAAGGAGATAAGCGGTTGACATGGGACTGCCTCAGATGACCAAAGATAGTTACAAGTAAAGTAGAGCAATTTGTAAGGACTTGAGCTTATGGACATACGACTCATAATGATGTAGAAATATATTTCAGTAATAGAAATCTCACATGGGAGTCGGCTTGCTAGACCAAGGTACATTGAACCCAAAGTAAACTCTTCAATGGCAGAACGCCAATGCTGTGCAATGGATTGTTATTAGGTAAAGAAAGTAATGGGGAGAGCAGAGGAGAATATTGAGATCACCACCTACCCACAGACAGTAACATTTCACAAAAAACAGATGCACTCATGTCTGCCTGTAAACATTTTAGCTACATTTAGCAATGGTCTTTTAGATTTTAGCAGTTACCATTCAATTTTAAGAACTTAAAGGACCTCTGTCACCACTTCCAGCCGTTAGAAACTAAAAGAGCCACCTTGTGCAGCAGTAATGCTGCATTCTGACAAGGTGGCTCTTTTAGTTATTGGTGCAGTCAAAGCAGAAATAAAGCGTTTTATAATTTCGCAAAAATACCTGTCTTTAGACAGGGAGGCAGGTCTTAAACCCCCCTGCTGCACATGCCACACTGCCATCACTCAAAGCTTCTTCGGTGGCAGGCGCCGCCCCCTCCGCGCTGTTTTCCAATCAAATCCGGCGCCTGCGCTGTTTAGTTCTACAAGGGGTAGGCGCAGTGAGTGCTGCCCGTCTTACCTCAGATGCAGTCTTGCAGACTGCGCCTGTGCGGCCACCCAGCTAGTGAATCCCAGCCCCGCAGTGTGTTATGCATTATGCACAGTGCGGGGCTAGGATTCACAGGCAGGGCGGCCGCACAGGCGCAGTCTGCGAGACTGCATCTGAGGTCAGACGGGCAATGCTCACTGCGCCTGCCCCAGGCAGAACAAAACAGCGCACGCACCGGATTTGATTGGAAAACAGCACGGAGGGGGCGGCGCCCAGCACCGAAGAAGCCTTGAGTGACGGAAGTGTGGCGTGTGCAGCAGGGGGTTTAAAACCTGCCACCCTGTCTAAAGACAGGTATTTTTGCCAAATTATAAAATGCTTTATTTCTGCTTTGACTGCACCAATAACTAAAAGAGCCACCTTGTCAGAATGCAGCATTACTGCTGCACAAGATGGCTCTTTTAGTTTCTAACGGCTGGAGGGGGTGACAGTGTCCTTTAATTTTCCTTATTTAGAAATACGTGTTAGGTTATAACATAGGTTGTACTAGATCATGTTTTGTGACATTGACCTGTTCATCTCACGTGTCTGGCTTAAATTGTGATGGGGGACAATACATGTATATATATGTATATATAAGACAATTCAGAATGATATACAGTGCAGACCAAAAGTTTGGACACAGCTTCTCATTTAAAGATTTTTCTGTATTTTCATTACTATGAAAATTGTACATTCACACTGAAGGCATCAAACTATGATTTAACATATGTGGAATTATATACTTAACATAAAAGTGTGAAACAACTGAAATTGTGTCTTACATTCTAGGTTCTTCAAAGTAGCCACCTATTGCTTTGATGACTGCTTTGCACACTCTTGGCATTCTCTTGATGAGCTTCATTGAGGTAATCACCGGGAATGGTCTTCCAACAATTTTGAAGGAGTTCCCAGAGATCCTTAGCATTTGTTGGCCCTTTTGCCTTCACTCTACGGTCAAGCTCACCCGAAACCATCTCGATTAGGTTCAGGTCTGGTGACTGTGGAGGCCAGGACATCTAGCGCATCACTCTCCTTCTTGGTAAAATATCCCTTACACAGCCTGGAGGTGTGTTTGGGGTCATTTTCTTGTTGAAAAATAAATGATGGTCCAACTAAACGCAAACCGGATGGAATAGCATGCCACTGCAAGATGCTGTAGTAGCCATGCTGGTTCAGTATGCCTTCAATTTTGAATAAATCCCCAACAGTGTCACCAGCAAAGCACCCCCACACCATCACACCTCCTCCTCCATGCTTCACGGTGGGAACCAGGCATGTAAAGTCAATCTGTTCACCTTTTCTGCGTCGCAGAAAGACACGGTGGTTGGAACCAAAGATCTCAAATTTGGACTCATCAGACCAAAGCACAGATTTCCACTGGTCTAATGTCCATTCCTTGTGTTCTTTAGCCCAAACAAGTCTCTTCTGCTTGTTGCCTGTCCTTAGCAGTGGTTTCTTAGCAGCTATTTTACCATGAAGGCCTGCTGCACAAAGTCTCCTCTTAACAGTTGTTGTAGAGATGTGTCTGCTGCTAGAACTCTGTGTGGCAATGACCTGGTCTCTAATCTGAGCTGCTGTTATCCTGAGATTTCTGAGGCTGGTGACTCGGATAAACTTATCCTCAGAAGCAGAGGTGACTCTTGGTCTTCGTTTCCTGGGGCAGTCCTCATGTGAGCCAGTTTCTTTGTAGCGCTTGATGGTTTTTGCCACTGCACTTGGGGACACTTTCAAAGTTTTCCCAATTTTTCGGACTGACTGACCTTCATTTCTTAAAGTAATGATGGCCACTCGTTTTTCTTAGCTGTTTTTTTCTTGCCATAATACAAATTCTAACAGTCTATTCAGTAGGACTATCAGCTGTGTATCCACCAGACTTCTGCACAACACAACTGATGGTCCCAACCCCATTTATAAGGCAGGAAATCCCACTTATTAAACCTGACAGGGCACAGCTTTGAAGTGAAAACCATTCCCGGTGACTACCTCTTGAAGCTCATCAAGAGAATGCCAAGAGTGTGCAAAGCAGTCATCAAAGCAAAAGGTGGCTACTTTGAAGAACCTAGAATATAAGACATAATTTCAGTTGTTTCACATTTTCTTGTTAAGTATATAATTCCACATGTGTTAATTCATAGTTTTGATGCCTTCAGTGTGAATGTACAATTTTCAGTCATGAAAATACAGAAAAATCTTTAAATGAGAAGGTGTGCCCAAACTTTTGGTCTGTACTGTATATTGAGATAAGTTGTAGCTAGTGATAATTTAAGTCTTTAGAGATTATTTTATCGTTTGAACACCTTTAGAAATAAATAGGGCACATGTGGAGTTATTTATTATTTAGCTTCTGAAAGAACCACCAAATTTAGGACTATCTGGAACAGAGTATTTGCGGTGTGAGATTTTTCAGGAAATATTCTGAGATTTAACAAAAAGTTTGTTGATGCACTGTCAAAATCCTTTGAAGAAAATGGTGGATCAAACGCTACAGCACAAGTAGATCCAAAATGTACAAAAATGGGCAAAAAATATTCTAAAGAAATAAAAGAGTGACTAGAACTAAATAAATTGAGATTATTGAGGGAAAATTTTTTCTGTGCTCCCATTGAAACCAATTGGATGTAACGGCTAATAAAATATAACTTTACTTTGTATTCAGTTACATCGCAGATGTTACTACAATGTGAAATGTCTCAAGGATTCTGAATCTAGATTTTTGGATGTGACTAAATGCTTCTTAATGTCAGACATTACGTTTATGACTCACTGGCCCTTTAAATCATAAATCATATACTAATAAAATGGAACACAGCTTCTTCAAAATGATGGAATCTAACAGAAAGAAACACATGGGCAAAGCTATGGCGACAGTGGAAATAGTATAGACAATAAAAAAACAGATATTTGTGTTGGCACAAATCACTTGCTGTAAAATCCTTGGAAAAACAAAACGTCGTACACTATTGATTATTTTATATTTTGTGGAAAAACGCATAAGCTGAACCTTATTTAACCTAAAGTTTAAGGAAAATCATAAAAATGTGGGTAAGATTATTTTTTATAAATTCTATAAGTGACGTTTGTGAATCCAAATATGGCAGCAATGGGATAATCTGCATTGTATAATCTCATTCCTTTTTTTCGAGGAGAGGAAATGGATGTCATCTGTTCTCCAAATATCATGATTCAAAGAAAGTATATGTGTGGAGATAAAGCAGAAGAGGATAAGTGGTTTGCTTGTATTCATGTGTCTATATCGTGTTCATACTAGATTCATAAAATGGCACGGCACAGCCCGAAAAAGAAACATAGTGCCAAACTAAGGGCAATAAAACATGCAATGGTTAAAAAAGAAATCTGGTGATGACTTGGCGTTTTTGGCAGATTTTAGGATATGTAATCCAAGTCTAACAAAAGAAGAGCATTATGATTATAAAAAGGTCAACATCTGATGAGGTCAACATCTGATGAGGTCAACATCCAGATGCGAATACCATTGTATATATCAGCCATTGGTTCCCATTCAACAAAATACTGCATTTCTTTGCATAAAATTGGACTGAAAATCATATTTGGCTATGATTTTCAATATACAGAAGCAGCATTGTCTAATTTGAGATGATACCGCAAGATATCTGACACCTGATTTGACTTGTTCAATGGCATTTGCTGCGCTAATGGTCCAGTTACGGTTTTCTGCATCAATATATTCTTCTGAATTATAGTGTTATAATTAGTTGTGTGATATATTAGAAAATGCTACGTCTGTAGCTGTAGTAAAGTATATCAAAGATGTGTTAAAAAGTCATCGCTTTGACTAAGGTTTTTGGTGATATACGTTTCTGGACATGTTTAAAGGGTATCTGAAAGTGAGACCAACCCTACTAAGCTGTCTATGTAGGCATACAGCTCTTCCTAAAAGATGTGGAATGGTAACATCTTTTGGGCTGTATGTTGGACAGCTATGGTTGTTATAATCCTGTGATTTAAATAAAGCTGTGGCTATTTTGACATCCAAACTCCATGAAGCTGAATAAAATGATACCTTGATAGCTGCTATTTGATATCATATGCCAGAGAAATCCATGTTTTTCTTATATGTAAATGAGCTGTTAAGGACTATAGGCTGGACACATATCTGCATGACAATCTGCTTCCAGATATTATATTTATTAGAAGGGAGAGTTACCAGTGTGAGACAAGTAACTAACACAAAACAGCAGAACTGAACTTTGCCTCTTTATAAACACATTTTCTGCAGCTCTCACAGCTCTGCTGTATTGCAACACTGTCTGTCTGTGAAATGGAAGCAGAAGAAGTGAGAGGAAAATGTAATATGTAACACACAGCTCTGCAGTGAGATCAGGAGAGCAATTGCACATCACACTGGCAACTTCCCTTTCATGTAAAATAATCTCTGGAGGCAGATTCTCATGCAGATCAGTGTCCTTTCCGTAGTACTGAGCAGCTCATTTACATGTTGATTTCTCTCAAATAAGATATTGCATTACATATATCAATGTATCATTTTATTCAGCTTCCTATTACCTACATGCCCATATTGACGGCATATGAGGGTTGATCCTATCGACAGATTCTCCCCGCACGTAGCTGAACGATTCGGGGAGTTTCCGTCATGGGGGCAACACCAACGCTAATTCAGCCTTCAGTCACTGTCGCTGTAACCGCGCAGTTGCCTAACTGCGTCCCAGGCCCTGACTGACCTGACTGACAGCGGCCCTGCATTGAACCGGCGCCAGCGCCGCCTCCGTAACTGAAACAGAAACGATGCCGAGGAGAATAAAGTTCATTTTCTCCCTGCAGTGTTCAGGTAAGCTATTAACCTGCAGATTAACCCCATATCTGCCAGTTAATAGTGTTTTTTCTGGTGACATTTTTCCTTTATGCAGTGCAACAAATGCATTGTTAGAAAACAATAAGAACATTTCTTTCGAGCTAAAACTTTTGGGGAAGCTAAAATTATCAACATAATCTATTATATAACAAACCGTATTATAGAATGGACACCATTTCCAGACTACAGGTTGCTGTAAATTGCACCATGTGTCCTATTGCTGGACTTGAACTAGAATCTAAATTGTGACAGGGTTGTCAACAGTCAGCAAATTCCAGGACTGAAGGTTAAAATAGGACACTTTTTTTCAAGCATATACAAAAAAAGCCAAACACTGCCACCCTACCCATTGCATCACTGTCGTTTTAGACTATATTACAAATCACGGATGGCTCAGTATAGAATATTGTCCATTTATAGATGATGAGGATGGGGCCCGTGGTCAATTTCCGTTAACTTCTTTGGCACCTGATATGCATTGGGTGCATTTATTTTCTGAGCCAATGCCAATATATGGACCATGAAGTTACCCAGCAGGGGCTGCTATCTTGCCTTTCCTTAACCAACATAGACAGGCTTCAATTCTTCAGTGGTTAAATTCTTAGCATTGGATTCATGATTTTACAAAATAAATACAAGACACAATATATTAAATATATAAAACCATCATCAAATGAAATTACTTTTCGCATAAATAGCTAAGAAGAGAATGGTCATTTAAGAACCTTAGGACAAGAAGTCCAAGGACCCATCAATGGTTGTGCTAATATACCTAAGGGGACAGGATCTGGATTCACAGGGCTCTGTTGTCTGGAATGGCCGGTGCTGCTGCTACTGCTACCTTTTTTTAAATCCTCCGCATCACTGTACCGCCTGATCCAGTAATTAAGCTCCTCCCGGTCGGCTTCCTGACATCGCCGAAGCACAGTGAGGGATCGTCTTGTTTTTTCCACCATATCCATTATGCAGTTTAAAAGCTGTTAGGAAAAGATGAAAAAAAAACAGCTCACATGCCATTGTTTTAAAAGAGCCACAGCAAATACATATAGGTAGATATTAGACACATATTGTCTGCGTGAACCAATGTGACAATTGTATCTCATGGTTCCCATTTTCTTTTTTTTTTTTCTTTTGTGACAGCATAAAAGAGCCGTGGCTCAAAAATAAGCACGAGATCTGTCTGTGAACATGTAACATTCATTAGGCCTAGCTTCCGAACACTTGGAAAGTACTTTCATCTGCCATCTGTCATGATGGTAGAGTTATTTGTTGTAAATATATTATGACTTGGTAATCTTGCATACTTGAAATTTGCATAGGACTAATCCAAACTGCCATGGAAATGTACGCCATTATTTAGCTCTCGACGACAGTACGTGAAGACAGTGTACGAGGCATAAAGATGATATATTGTAAATGAGTTAGGCGAGTGAAGCATAACGGAGGAAAAAAAATTAATTCAGGCAGCTACTATGCTGAAAAATTGTCCAAACAGAGTAATGCTCTACAGAGAAAGCTGGCATAATTCTTTTTTACATGTGACATCAAATTTTTGTATTATTCAAATCCTGTATTTTTTTTTGTTATCTGGTGATACACAAAGTATTGTACTACATCAATGTTTCTCAAGGTTCAATACCACCTACTACTACTAAAGTTCAGTGTAAGTTCAATAACACATACTAAAATAAAGAAAACAAAATCACCCAAAAAAATTATATTGCAAGCTTCCCCTTTTGGATTTGGTCTTCACTCCCAGGGTTAAGGCTAACCAAATATATCAGATATTGGCCAACTATGCTTTGGCCAATAGTTTGGCTAAAAGCCATCTCAGCCTATGGTCATTTACAAAGGAGAGCTCGTTTGGCCAAGTGCTCCTGTGCTCCCTATGAGAAAGCAGCCAACTGACATGTCGGACGGCAGCTCATCTCAGTGAGAGCAATACAATTGGACTTGTGCAATCAACGTCTCTCCAGGCCATCAGTTGGCTGGCACCACCATACACATTAGACCGTTGGCAGAATCCTTCGATATCGGCGGGTTCAGCCAATATCAGTCTACCTTGTATAGACACCTTACTGGACTACATGTTGAGTACCTAGGTTCTCTATTGCTAAGGCATGGAGACCCATTTTAAAAGGTGGTTAATTAAAGCCAGGGCCTCCATCAGAGAAGTACAGGTGTTACTATAGTCAAGGGCCCACACTCGCACATAGGCTGCCAATGGTTTATCATCTTGGACTTACTCAGTTATACTTATTGACACTTAATAAACAATAACATGTAAATGTTAAGGCTAAAGAGTTCACGGGCTGCAGTTAGACTTCTATCCTCTTTTAGAGGCCTTCATATAAATTATATGAGTCTAAAAAGGTGCTTAAAGAGGACCTATCAGCAGGTCAAAAGTGTCCAGCTTTTGCTCTTATTTCATTCACGCTACTCCCTTTAGTGTTGTTTTTTATTTTTTTAAATAGTTCCAGACAAATGGAGCTTTATATGGAGGGTACCCAATATACAAATGTTATGGTCTTTTTGAAGGACCATAGGATACTCTGGGGACATGTCTTTGGGCCGCTATGCATAATTACATTGTGGGCACTGCTCCATGGTCAAAACTATAACAAACAGACAAAAAAAAAACGAATGGAATACTCAGAAAAGTAAGAAGAATAATGCCAGAGGAAAAAATGACCCATTGTCACTTTGTAACAGAACTTCTATAATAGTCACATATATTGTAATTTTTAATTCCTTGGAAACAACAAAAACCTTCCAAGTCTTGTTGCTTCACCATGATCTTGTGATCCTCCCCACACCTAAACATTCTCCTTTTATTTCTCCACTCCATCGATATACCAGGAGGAATTGTAGGTAAAACGTTGGTGGGAAGGGGAAGCTTTTCCATTTGGGGCCCAAGGTATTTCTTCCCTGACTAGAGGACAGACTTCAGAATCATTTCAAAGGTATATAACGTTAATGCAAAAGAAAACCATAAAATTATTTTCTATCCACTATATTTTTTTATCTTTTTTTATCTTATGGCTCCAGCATCTCTTATATGTTACAGAAATTTAGAAAGGTTCTTACATGATCTAGGTGCTTCCATTCTTCTGCCCACTCTCTGTCTGTTAGCCTGTGGTCTATCATTTCTTCTTGACGTGCTCCATGCAACCCTAGACAAAGCAGATGTAAAGTCTCATGTAACACTAATTAACACCCTTCTGAAAAATGGATTAAGTCTTTCAACAATAGCCTTAAGGAGTTTTTTTTTTACTAATTGGTGGAGAGTTAATGTAATTGTCCCAGTGAAGAAAAAAAAAAGAAAACAATAATCACTTGAGAATAAATAAATTCTGTAAAAGTCATAAGGACAATAAAATAACATACTACTCAATGGAGACAATAGCGACACGGAATGTAAAAAATAGACTGTATTGAATTCCGAACTGTCAAGCAATTGATGCCCACCATGGTCTCTGTAGTCACATCCCCACTGCCATCAATAAATCTGATTTCAAGTGTAGGAGATAAGCGGCTCTAGTTTGGCTGTCAGGTCTTCAGTGGGAGTTCCAAGTGTTTAATTACCACTTTCACTGCAGAAAGCGACTGGCTGTTATTTCATGTGTTTTTCTCCTACACCTAAATCAATAGCAAATTTGATTTAGTGACTTAGATTTTGCATTTTTTTTTTAAATTATAACACATTGTATTATGACAATGACCATAATGAACATTATCAAGTTAATATTCTCCACAAAGCTATACTAACAAGGGAGAAATACAAAAAGATCTCCAATTCTCTTACCCATAGGCCTGTTTCTGTCCCTGAGGTCCCTGTGGTTAGGGTGTCTGTACGAGTCCCTGTAGTGGTGGGCAATTGCCATGTCATCCAAACGATAATGCTGAGGTGGTGGTGGGGTAGGGTGAGGCAAACCATTGGGTTGATAGGACAAGCCATTATTTGGACTGTACCGCTGGCCGGGGCTTATAGTGCATGGCCGCTTGCTTGGATGCTCTGAGTGCAAAGGCTCTCTGTCAAAGCCATTTTCTTTGGTTCTGAAAAGAAAATATGTGTAATGTACTACAAATGTAATCTAAATGTGTATTTTATTGATCTTACGTAGGCTTGCTATCGTAGGGTTGGGTAGGTCATTTCTCGTTCTCGACTTGTTCTCACCTACACACATAGTCAACCACAACCAACCTCTCAACCACAAGCAATGCCTCAAAGGTTTTGGAGAAAAGTTACCATGAGAAAAGCTAAATCCTGTAATATAGAACTTTTCTTTTTTTTTCCACAGGTTTAATAACACCCAGATTTCCTCTACACTAAAGCTTGGAAAAGAAGTAAATAAAATCTGTGATGTAGAACAAATTATTGGGTCTTGCTGGGAATAGAGTCTAATAGTGAAATAAATACTATGAGTTCTTTGCAGCCATGACATGTCATGGACAAATTACTCAGTTGTGTTTTCCACTCACGTGTCAGGATTTTTTTTTCACTCTTTCTGTGACTGATGGCTCCCAGTGTTATTATTGAAACAGATTGATCTTTTTAATGAGCCAGTTTAATAGACTCCAAAATCTCACCGTGGCTGCTCATCCGTGTTAGACCATATGCACCAAGAAAACATTCAGTAAAACATAAAGCTTCACTGTCAGACTGCTGAAACCTTAATAAACCTCAATCTACAATTCTGCATAAAAATGCACAGAATGGCGACGTATATCAAAAGCAACATCACAATAGTGCCGTTGATGGAAATATGTTTTTGGTTTGTTGCATGGTAGACATTATATTTTGCAACCTACTAAGCCTTCCAGATGGAAACAGTTCTGCTGGCAAGTGTAATGAGGTTAATGCTATGTTCCCGACAATAGAAATACCGTACATATATATTTTATTTTTTATGGAGGTGACACATTAACATTTCCCTGTATACTAATATATACTAAATCCTTACATCTTCTGTAGCAGTTCCGATAATGTCATCTGCCACATTTGTCTTGGATAGAAGGCAAGTACTGTTACGGTAATGAATGGATGCGCCCATGTTCCCATAAATCCTATGTTACCGGCACGATAATATAAAGCTAAACATGTTTATTGGTCATAAGAAAATCAAAAGAATTTTGAGCAGTTAATATTTTTTGGAACAGAGGACTACCTAATTAAGACTGTGGGGCAACCTAAAACTAAATATCTTCTACTTCCAAGAATCGAAGTGACATTTGTTACCATGTAGTCGTAGTCTAAATGCAACTTACACCTCCACATCAAGCACTTGGCTCTTTGCCTCCTGGTCCTGCTAATTCCTTTGGTCAGAAGAAATGGATCCCCAGTAAAAATATATTCCAGTCTGAAGTCTGGCAGTATATAATTAAAGGGAACCTGTCACCTGAATTTGGCGGGATCGGTTTTGGGTCATATGGGCAGAGTTTTTGGGTGTTTGATTCACCCTTTCCTTACCCGCTGGCTGCATGCTGGCCGCAATATTCAGTTGACAGGTTCCCTTTAAACCTCAATGACTTTCTTTAGGTGACCAACTCAACTGCAACTCTTGTGACAATGAAGTCCTACTGCATCTGTCATTGTATGTTCTACATTCTGGATTAAGTTTCAGAATTTTCGCTATAAAATCATCTGTTACTTTGTTTTTAATGTTATGATTTGCTCATAAGGCTTTGAAACATGACTCCATAATTAATAAACTATCATTTTCTATCCCATCCATATTCAAGTAAGGCAACTTTAGTGTCTAAAATAAATCTTCTAAACGAAGAATTATCAAAAAGCACCCCCATCAAAGTAGTTATCCTCTTAATATATTGCACTCATATAATAAAGCACTGTGTACTTACAATTGCTCATTTTGCTTTTCTACCCAGTTAATTCTTTTCTCTTCTTCATGAAGAAACAGGAAATCTCTTTTCCCTGCATTTATCATTCTCCTCTTCAGCTGCCCCCCCCCCCCCCAATCAGGGATGTTTCAATGGGGTAGAATTGTAGAATCTAATGATGACTCTTGCAGGGAAATGAGACTTCCTGTTTCCACATAGAGCTCTGACCGATTCAGCTAGTCAGTTATTATTCTCATGATGTCATAGACCTAATGGAAAAGAGTAGAATTAGCTGGGTAGAAAAGCAAAATGAGCAATTGTAAGAATACAGTGCTATATATTATAATGAATGCAATATATTAAGAGGACAAAAACATTAACTGGAGTACTTATTTAAATGTGCATTGAAAATCTAGGTTAGGGTAAGATGAATTAATCACTAAAACCTTTTTACAAAAACTGCAAAGGATATAGGATAATATCTATAAATATTTTTAGCAAATTGTCAAAGATTTCAAAAATTTGCAAAAAAATACTTATTGAAAGTTTTTTTTAATGTAGGCTCCATTTTTAGGAAAAAAAAGTAAAAATATATCTTTATATATGTGCTACAGAC
Organism: Ranitomeya imitator; assembly: GCF_032444005.1. NCBI lineage: Eukaryota > Metazoa > Chordata > Amphibia > Anura > Dendrobatidae > Ranitomeya > Ranitomeya imitator. Next base: position 484,666,739 of record NC_091287.1, read on the forward strand.
TCCAAGACTATAGAAAAATAGGACATCATGCGTACACAAGTTAGAAGTCTTAACAAATACATAAGAATAAATTGTTTTATAAATCAATAGTGCACATGAAAATAGGTAACTTTGTATAACATCTCACAATTAATATTTTATTCTTATTTCACGGGGTAATTTCTGTACTCAGTGAAGAAAGATTTTCTCATTACTGAGACAGAAGAGGATAGTTTGTGTTTTTAAAATTCTATGGAGGAGGAGGAGCTAGAGGCGGAGACAGACATTCTGCTGCAAGTTCTCCTGAAACGACAGTTATTTTTCTCCGTGGAATTTTATAAGCACCAACTGTCATCTCCTATCTCAGTAATGGGGAAATCTGTATTCACTTAACCCTGCTGTTGTCTTCGGTCAAAAACGACCGACCTTCAACTTCAATATTCTTTAAAATATTCAAGATGCGGCTCTGAAACCCGTGGCCGACCGACCCGTCCTCATTTAAATCAATCAACCACAAGTTTCAGAACCGCATCTTGAATACCCCAAAAAATACCAAAGTTCAAAATCGGTCTCACCAGACCGAAGACAACAGCAGGGTTAATATAAATGTTACCAGTGAGTTGATCATGTTGAGAGTGAAAGAAAGCAGATTTATCTGATAAGATGTATTATAAAGTTTCTTATTTTTAAATTGACTATGAAAGAATGAAAAATGTGAAAAATAAAACGATGGGTGTTATTTAACATTTCTTCTATGTTTTGCTTTTTTTTGCGCCTCGCTATTTAACATTCTTTAAATGCATATTAGCATGGTGTTGGAGTAATTTGCATGTGATCAGTTTATGAAAAATAGCTTCTGGCTAAAATTTTTGACATGTCTAATTTCACGCTTGAGATGAGTGAGTGCGCAGAGATAACCCCATCAAAGGAGGGGAAAAAAAAAACAACAAATGCGCAGTGATAAGCTGACTGTTTCTATGCATTCTCTTGCAATCATTGACTGAAGAGATCGTTTGATATAAAAGTTTAATATATTTATTACATAAATCCAACTTAGAGTTCCACGATGCTACAAGAAAACTCTGCTCATATTATTGCTTTACCCATTCCATACATGATGGAATCCTGACAGATCCCAATCTGAGTTGAAGAGATCTTTGGGATCTGTATAGAAATAGATCTATCATAGACCTGCCCCCAACTCTGTAATTTAAATTTCTATTTTGTGATACGTATTAACTTTACAGGTGTTAGGTTGGTGAATTTGTGGGAGAATTCGTTTTTTTCTAATATCCAATCAGAAGATTTTTTTCTGCAGGCAGCATTTTATAGAACAGAGCTAGCTTTGCAGATTGTTATATAGGTTTGTGGGAAAATATTCCGTGTTGTTTTTATCACTTATTCATCTAAATCTCTTCTCATTCTCGACTTAGGAGTTCAGTAGGAGGTCCATCTCAGTGTGCATACAACAATCACTGTCAATCACTGATCAGGTCCACCCACTGGACTCCTAACCGCAAAATAATGGAAAAATGTAGCTTAATAAATTATAACTGACCCTAAATCTTTCCCCGCAAAACTATATCAATGTGGCCAGCTTCTTCTGCTCCATAACATGCTGCTTGCAGACTGGACTGCCCTATCATTGGAAAAATGATCTCTTATGTAAGAAGACTATTGCTGCCTGATGAATATGTAGCATAGTTAGACATCTTGTAACCGCCACATTGATGGAATTAAAAAAAAGCCCTACTCAAAATTTTGATCCCCTTAATATAATGCATTCATCATATTATACAGGACTGTGTACTTACAATTTCTTATGTTGCCTTTCTACCCAGCTAATTATTCTCTTTTCTCTGCTCTATGTAGAAACAGGAAGTCTCTTGTCCCTGCAGGAGTCATCTCCCTCTTCACCTCCTGACCCAGCTGCTCCCTCCTTCCCCTCCCAGGGACTTTTGCAGTGACTTATGACTCATAAAAGGGAAAATTGACCTCCTGTTTCTACATAGAGCTTAGAAGGATTCAGTTTTTAATCAGTTATGTCATAGATCTAATGTTAAAGAGAATAATTAGCTGGGTAGAAAGGCAAAATGAGCAATTGTGATTACACAGTGCTGTATAATATGATGATTGCAATATATAAAGAGAATAAATATTTTTATAGGAGTGCTTCTTTAAATCTAATAGTTTGCATTTACGATAAAAAGCAAAATCCATGGAAAATCTGAATTTTTTAAAGAAAAAAATAACATTTTTTTAGATATTTTAAATCAAAGACCATTAGTACAAAAACTGTAATCTCTTTATCCATTTTTCTTATATTGCAGATTTAGCTCAAATCCGGTTACATTCCTTGATAATAAGAAGGAAAAATCTGAAGTCTGGGACCATATGTTCAGAGGCACCACTCAGACCACCTATACGTTGCACTTTATATTATGTTGAACTGGAAATAAGGAAAAGATGAAAGTGAATAGGCCTTGTAATTTAAATGTCTTTTTCCCCTCTAACCATATTTTATGTGCTTTTTATTTTTAGTCCATATTTCCTGGAATCTCTTCTGGAAGCTTTTGTGGGGCCACGTGAGTGAAGCAGTCAGATAAGACCTTTTTATAAGGATATTAGAAATAAAATAGCCTATTTAGTCTGCAAAGGAAACTGTAGGACATGGAAGACGATCTGTAGAAAATAGCCATGGAAATGTATGGTTAATATACAGACATAGATTGTCAACCATTTTTCTGGAGTGACATTAATGAACAGAGTGTCAATTTGTTCCATAGCGAATTTGCTCTCATTAGTCCACAGGGTTCACCTATATGCTGAATTTTTTTTCAGTAGCATAAATTTATTTATTATATGAAAACACAATTTGTTGGTTTTACTGGCCTGCGGCCACCAGTAGGGGGAGCTACGGAGTGCTTACTGTTTATACAGTGAAGACAATACTAAAACAGTATGCAGGAAACCATTCAGCTCCCCCTAGTGGTGTTTGCTGGAAGACATAATTTTATCAGCAAACCCTACGTTTAGAAAGGAGATTTAAAAGCTGTATATCAGAAAAAATGATCATGATAATTAAAAAGCACTGAACACTGGATCTAAAAGACAAACTTTAAGCATAAGTATAATAGCACAATAAATGTATTTCATGCCTTGATGTCTGAAGTACATAGTTCTTCACATAACTCTTCAAGATCAGTTGATCTACAAACATACAAGGACAGGTCTACTTAGGAAGACGTTAAATGCTGCTACGGAATCCATTATATTTGTACAAGCAGGATGTTATATATTAATGGGTCAAGAAGTCCTGGATGTCAATAGATCTTGGTTATATTTACCTATCGGGGGTTCTCCTCTTCCCATTTTCATTCACATCGAGAAGCAACTCGGAGGAGTCAACAGGTGAGGTTGTGCTGGCATCCAGTAGCAGCTGCTCATGCTGAGCTAGATACTGGGCAGGGTTTTGCTTGGCCAGTCTTGCACAGTGCAGAAGTTCCCGCTGCAGCAGAGGCAGATTGGCCTAGAAAATAGACAAAAAGCTTCAAAATTGGAACCTTGAAGAGCACATAATTTTATTGTCATACGCCCATAAGAGTTTCAAGAAGTATCATTTCTCCTTGTGGAGATTGACATGCTAAGCATGCCGAGATGAGGAGACTTAAAGCCGCATATTTCAATAAGTCTACAATCATTTTACGTCCTTGTCTTCCAAACTTTGTCCGGGTAAGTAAAAATCGAGAACTTAAGGACAAGGCTGAGTGGTGGCTCAGTGATTAGCACCAAGGACAACATCTACAAGGAGTTTGTTCGCTTTGTGTTTCCGTGGGTTTCCTCCAGCTTCTCCGGTTTCCTCCCACACTACAAATACATACTGATAGGGAATGTAGATTGTGAACCCCCAATGGGGACATTGCTGATAACATCTGTAAATAGCTGTTGAATTAATATATAAATCATTATCTTATTTTGAGGATAAGATCATTTGATGCCACACCTTGTCAGGATCGTACATTCTGTACTAGATCTTGGAGAAATACATTCATTCTGTGTAATTTATAGGAAATCTGGAAAAAAAACTTTTTTTTTTTTTGATAGATGGTTTCATCTCCTACGCCCATGATACTTCTTACCTATGGTAGCTAAGAGATCATCTTTTGCCTTTGAGTTTTTTGGCCATTTAGCAAGAAAACTAAAATTGTTGAAGGTGCCACCAAGTAAAAATTTGAATAGTCTACTCTAAGGAGGTCCAAACACTCAAAATTATTTTGATACCTTTGGACTGATGCACTTAAGGAGTTGAAGGCTACCTTGGCAACCATTTAAAAAAAGAAGTAGTTCCCCTTGTGTATTAAAAAAACAACATATACCATAACAGATTATTTTTGCCTGGATCTTAACTAATAATGTTAAGGAAGTAGCATAAAAAATAATTGACTCACCTCCCGCACTGGCGTTGTCCCACCAATGTCAGAGCTGGGTCCGCTGGGGATTAGGTGAAATTGTTATGCCATGCAAGCTCTGCAGCCAATCACCAGCCACCATTGGGTCGCTGCGCTCTCACTTCTGTTTGTCCGACATTCTTCCTAAGGAAGTAAGAGCACAGCAGCCCATTATTGGCTGCTGGTTGGATGCAGGGTTTGTGTGGTATAACAAAGCTATGCAAACTCCGGAAGACCAAGAGCCAACTTTGCCCGAATGGTGAAAGTATGGGAGGTGAGTCATTATTTTTATACCGGTTCATTTAAAAAGCGGTTGTTGCTGGAGATAGTCGTATCGTAAAGCTATGAAAATATGCATTATTTCATGCAGTCTCACAGACCAAATTCCTGAATGATAATTAGGGAAAATTACTAGCCATGTTGTGTGCAGATGAGTTTTGGCAAAGCCAGCAGGCTCTGAGCCCAGACCAACCTCAACGCATTGTCTACAGAGTGTTTACACCCAAAATCCAGAAGCAAATGCAGTATAGACCATATAATAACACAATCTAGACAACATGAAAACCCTAAAGATATAAACTGCAGAGAGCCTGCCAACTATGGCTACAATAATTCACCAGAGGGGTCACCATGCCTGAGGCAGCATTAGGGGCCATTCATTGCCACATTAGTGATATAATCTACGCACTTAATCAAAAATTTTGAGGTAATATGATAAAAAAACAGGTCCACACTATGTGGAAGCAGGAACAATTTATAAAATTCCTTAGTCGTAAATAAAACATTTGAGGATTGAACATTGTTTGTACGAGCCTTGGACAAATATCTTTAGATGTTCATTGCTCATAAAACCTGTGGGTCTAAAGAAGAATGTTTCTCAATGTAGAGTGCCAAGTCAGTGTAAGGAGACATAAAGGCCATGCAATATGCAAATATCCTCTTAAGAGAAGAAAAGGACTAGAACTCTAGTGCCATCTTTTGGGGGTAACAATCCTATTCCTTTTTGAAGAGGATATTTGCATATTTAAATTCCCAAAGTTCCCTTACCATGACTTGGCACTCTCCATAAGGTGACCCATTAGACTCCCAGTCAGAGGCCTCTCTTTAATTCAGAGCAAACCTCCTGCTTTGCACTGATGAGGGGAAGACACCCCGAAACATGTGTCTGCAAATGGAGTGTCTGGTTTCACTTTTTGTCCTAAGTCATATGCCAAGGCATATTAAAGGGTCAGTATTGATTTTTTGAATTGCTACTCCCAATTGTTGGCACAAGAGTTCTAGTTCTCATCCTCTCTGAAAACTGTAGGCATGGTTAACATATGACTTCAATATGGATATAATTTCCCAACATGCTGGCTGTCCATTGTTACGCTGATAGAGAACTGGTGAAAATGTTTATTTTCACGTACGTAATAAGTGAAGGGTTGTCCATTTAAAAACAATAATTTCTTCATATGACTTTATAGAACTGAATTACTTTTATTTCTAAAGGTGCCCCAATTTTTGGATCAATGGTTCCGGCTGCTACACTTCTGTCCCTCATCTTGACAAAAGGAGTAACCTGTTTAGCATACCATCAGTGTTGTGTGAAGGGAGCTGGCTCAGGTTTCAATAGCTAAACCAGCCCCTTTATGTCAATGCATTGGTTTTGATGGAGTACAGGGGCTGGTTAGATAGTGGAATGTACCCGTCAGCCAGTCCCTCCGCACATAGTTCTGATATATATAGGTAGCTGCCAGGACCCAGGATTTCTATTGATATATTTAGAGGTACCTTTGGAAATCATATTAGAAACTCAACTAAAGTGATTTTTAGTGGACAAAACCCTTTAAAGGGCTATTCTGGATTAAAAAAGCATTTAACTCTTACTTATTAGAAAAAGGGGTATGTTCATGAGCTCCTTCTAGCCACAAGGGTTCCCCTCAACATATCTAACATGTATTACCTATCCAATAGATAGAAATGTTAAATGTGATGATGGAATACAATAATCTACTATATAATTGTCTAAGGGTCACTTCCGTCTTTCTGTCTGTCTGTCACGGAAATCCCAAGTCGCTGATTGGTCGTGGTCAAATGGCCACGACCAATCAGCGATGGGCACAGTGCGGCCGCGAAATGGCCGCTCCCTACTCCACTGTCGTCAGTGCCCACTCCATACTCCCCTCCAGTCAGCGCTCACACAGGGTTAATGGCAGTGTTAACGGACCACGTTATGCAGCGGTGCAACGCAGTCCGTTAACGCTGCTATTAACCCTGTGTGACCAATTTTTTACTATTGATGGTGCCTATGCAGCATCAATAGTCAAAAGATCTAATGTTAAAAATAAAAAAAAATAAAAAATCATTATATACTCACCTTATGGCGCCTTTCCCGCTCCTCGCGACGGTCCGGTCCATTCATTGCGGTCTCGCGAGATGATGATGTAGTGGTCTTGCGAGACCGCTACAACATCATCTCGCGAGACCGCAATGCACTCTTGGGACCAGAGCATCGCGAGGAGCATCGGTAAATGCCTCGGCTGGATCCGGGGTCCGACGGAAGGTGACTAACTATTTTTTATTTTAATTATTTTTTTTAACAGGGATATGGTGCCCACATTGCTATATAATACGTGGACTGTGTTAGATACTGCGTGGGCTGTGTTATATACTACATATCTCTGCTATATACTATGTGGGATGTGCTATATACTACGTGGCTGTGGCATATATTACGTGGCTGGGCAATATACTACATTGCTGTGCTCTATACCAGGGGTCCCCAACTCCAGTCCTCAAGGCCCACCAACAGGTCATGTTTTCAGGTTTTCCTTTGCATTGCACAGGTGATGCAATTATTACCTGGGCAAGACTAAGGAAATCCTGAAAACATGACATGTTGGTGGGCCTTGAGGACTGGAGTTGGGGACCCCTGCTCTATACTACGTGGCCTGGGTTATATACTACGTCTCTGTGCTATATACTAAGTGGCTGTGCTATATACTACGTGGCTGTGCAATATATTACGTGGCTGTGCAATATACTACGTGGCTGTGCAACATACTACGTGGCTGGACAATATACTACGTGTCTGTGCTATACACTATGTGTCTGTGCTATACACTATGTGTCTGTGCTATATACTACGTGGCTGGGCAATATACTACGTGGCTGGGCAATATACTACGTGTCTGTGCTATATACTACGTGTCTGTGCTATATACTACGTGTCTGTGCTATATACTACGTGGCTGGGCAATATACTATGTGGCTGGGCAATATACTACGTGGCTGAGCAATATACTACGTGTCTGCTATTTGCTACATGGGCTGTGCTATATACTACGTGGCTGGGCAATATACTACGTGACTGCTATAAACTACGTGGCTGTGTTATATACTACGTGGGCTGTGTTATATGCTACTTGGCTGTGCTATATTTCTCTGCTGTATCTGTGCATCATGAATCATGGTATGTATTAAAGAGGGGGGCCCACTGAGACTCTTTCGCCCGGGGCCCTCAAATACCTGGAGCAAGCCCTGACTTCACTGATTGGTTATGCCCGGCCGCGAACAATCAGCGACAGTCGCAGTCCACCTGCGAATTGGCGCAGAATTTGAACAACGCTTCACTAATTGGTCGCAGCCGGCCGGTCGAATCCTGTGTATAAATTGCATTATTCTGATAACTTCATAAATAAACTACATACATATTCTAGAATTCCCGATGCGTTAGAATCGGGTCACCATCTAGTAATAATAATAATAATAATATTGTGTTGGTTTTAGCTAGGTGCGAAGCTGAAAAGGGCTGTCTGGCCATGTGGACAGGGTATGGCCAACAAGCCATTTCAGCTTGATCAATCTCTGTAAATACACAGGCTAAGGTCGGGGTCACACTTGCGAGTTTGATATGAGAAACTCACGTGAGTCCCTCGCATCAATACCCGGCACTGCCGCCGGCACTCAGGGGCATAGAGATACATGCAGCCACACGCTCTGGTCTGAGTGCAGGGACTGTGGTGGGTATTGATGCGAGAGACTCGCGCGAGTTTCTCGCATCACACTCGGACCCCGGCCTAAGGGCAGCAAACTGAATCTTTTCCCAGTTGATGGAAACCCTCCCTGCAAGTCAGGTTTGAGCCATCCTAAAAATTATACAATGAGCGGCCAACCTATAGATCACACATTTTGGAAGACTGATGGCCATAGACAATGTCCAGCTGTCCAGCAAGCATCACTGGCACACAAAGTGCAATTCAAATGGAAAAAACATTAACACAGCAAACAGCGTTCGAGAACAACATTCACATAAAATAAACAACTCGTTCCAAAAAATCCCATTTGCTCTTGATGTCTTACAAACATCAGTTCGTCATAGATTTACAGCTAATGAAATCCCGAAATGCTGCCTCTGACAAATTCAAAAGTAACGATGACACGGTTAAAATAGCTTTTTGTTTTTTTTGCAATTCTACAAACATGTTCTTTCGATTCGAAAAAAAAATGGTAATACAAAGCAATTTTGTTTGTTCTAGTTCTGGTGCCAGATTAGGTAATTAGAATGGTGTCTAATATCCTTCCAGTAAATGTTTCTCCATAAACGCAGAATGGAATCGCGGGTCTGCGGGTTGCATTAGCTTAATGAAAACAAGATTTTAATGCATATTGTTACAGCTGCGTTTGAATGCACTTATTAAGGCCCCGTGTTCCCACAACCATATGGTTTTTGTCATTAATGTCTCCTTTGAGGAAAAGCACTAAAATTAGAAAAAAAAGTTGCATCTTTGATTTCAGTGATCCAAAGTAAATGATATGGCGACCATATGGCGCTCAGCTCTGATAGAAGTATAAGGAAGTGTCCTTGGAATCTTGCTTTTTTTTTTTTTTAATTTTTGTGGCAGTCAATTTGACCCTGAATAGAAACATATTTTTATTTTTTACAAAGCAAAGAAATCAGCGGTGTTCACAGAGGAAATGATGTTAACGTGATGAAATTCGAAAAGAAAGCATCCTTTTATGAAGCAAGCATACCCAGTACTTCTATAAACAGCTTTGCTTATTACGGTAGTTTAAGCACTCTGCTTCAAGGGATATGGGCTGAGCTCTATACGCTGCTTTAACTGCCACCTACCAGTCCATAAGCGGTCCTGCATATTCATTGACAACTGAAATGAATTAGACCTAGGTTTATCTGCCTTTGGCACACAATGTTAACAAGGTGATTATGTTAATTGACTGAATGGACTACTCTTGGAAGATGGCCAACAATTAACGTTCTTGCCAACATCTGAACTGAACTGGCAGAGCTAAGAATAGTAAGCCTATCAGAAGCATTGATGGTTGCTCTTAAGTGGCGTCATACACAGTAGATAGTTGTCTGATAAATATTGGTCCAGCCGATCAATCATTTGGGCAGCAGCTGTCTCTTCCGACTCCTCCATATGTTCTTCCTAATGTTCGAGTGTTCTCTATGAGAAAGCTGCTGCCAGACTTCTCAGGCAGCGGCTTATCTCATCATGAAAAAAAAATTATCAGTAGTCCAAAACTGAACATGTAGGATCCTTATCTCCCCTAACGTTATCCATCAGGTGAGAGTCAAGAGGCGCCATGTACATTAGACTGTTGGCCAAACCTGCCGATATCGGCCTTATCAGTCGCCTTCTAGTATTTTCTTCTACTCTGACCAGTAGAGGGAACGTGTGGTTACTGTATGGCATTTAGGAGAACCTGCTTCATTCTCTTGTAGGCTCTGTGGATTTCTCAAAGGACATAATCCACTATTTTATCATAATTCACTGTATTCATTTTATCTTTAGTGAAGTTAAAATTGTAAAAATTAAAGTCTAACTCCATTCAATCCACATATGACTGCTATTTGCCTTAATATTTCACAACTAGACATGAACATATCGATTGAAGGAAAATCAAATTCACCTCCAGTTGTTCAAAAAATTCAGATTTGCCCGAATTTGAATTTTCTTTTTACTGATGTGATGCAAAATTGTTGGGTTAAAAAGGGCTTGGAAGCAGTTAAAAGAAATATAACAATCACCTCTGCTTGGCCCTCCTCATACCTGGCCTGCTGTTGGTCCTCCAATCAGCTTTTCTATGTCCTGTTTGCTTTGTTTTATATTCAGCAAGGGGCTATGGTCACTTTCAGCCTGGTCTTCCATTCACTAGGCTCCACATGACCACATGTGGCGCAACACACCGCAATTAAGTGATGCTGTGGGGCTTAGTAAACTGAGGCCCCCAAAGACAGGCGATAGAAGAAAGAACAAAAAAGAGCTGTTTAAAGGAATGCCGGCAGTGAGAGGTGCACAGGGAGGGCCAAGGACAGGGTGAGTATAATTTTTTAATGCATAACCTTGCAGCTTCAATCTTCATTGAATGTATTGGATGCAAATCGAATTTCCACCTTCAACTGAGTGAATAAAATATTGGAGATTTTCTCAATTGTATTCACATTTCAATGTCACACTCCCAGGAAACTGAGAAAGGAGGATCTGGTTATCAAAGTCCTGATACTTAAACGAGTTGGCCACTACTCGGACAATCACTTCTCAAGCCTCATGTTTCTCCCTTGTAAAATAATAACATTTATACTCACCCCTGGAGCCATGCCAGAGATGTTCGACACTGGCTCTCTGAGGAAATGACAGGGCAGCAGCCCTAACTTCCTCGGAATGTACATGATTTGTCCAAAGGCAGAGAGTGTGAAGCCAGCACTGATAGGACTCAGGGATTGTGTGACATAACAGTGTAAAGCAATCACCAGGAGAGCCAATGTGGACACTGCTGAAATAGCTCCGGCACTGGAGGTGAGTATAAGTGTTATTATTCTATAAGGGGGAATATTAGGATTGAGAAGGGGCTGTCTGACTAATGGACAACCCATTTAAGAGATGTTACACAATTAAGATATTTTTTCTAATCTTACTAAAGTTCACTGCATCTCATTTTCTGGACCCTTATAAGCATGGCAATATACTGTATACTATAGTCATTCAACGCATTGAAGTCAAGAGGGTAGCCCTAATCAGTAATTGGCAGCTTTCCCTGGAAAAGGTTCGGCTTTAAATGGAATCTGTCATCCCCGGGATATATATGACCTATTAATATGGGCATACAGGTAATAGAAATGTTACACTAGTCCTACCTGTATGCCTCGTATTAATGGTCTTGTTGCTAAGAAATGTTATATTTTGCCTTTATGTTAATTTCTTTCAGGCTCCGGCGTGTGCGGTGCCTGGAAGAAATCCCTGCCTCCTGTCCTCATTACAATACTACCCCCCTCCCATGCACATTAGTAATGGCTCCAGAGTCCCTCGCCTGTGCCCTGCACTCCCTCCACAATATGTACCTTTTCCTCCCTTCTATGAGCAGTGTATTCTGGGATCTTTTACACAGGCGCTGGTGAGTCACTGTGACCTCCGGTGTGCGCGCCAATAAGATGCTCTCTCCGCTTCCTCCCTGCACAGTCATCTCTAGGAACCATGTGTACATAGCAATAACTGTGCAGGGAGGAAGTGGGGAGAGCACCTTATCGACGTGCACATCGGCGGTCACAGTGACTCGCCGGCCCCTGTTCAGAAGATCCCTGAGTGCAGCATCCATAGAAGGGAGGATGAGGTATGTATTTCTGAGGGAGTGCAGGGCGCAGGATTCTGGAGCCATAACTGACGCTTATGAGAGGGGGGTATTATTGTAATGAGGACTGGGGGAAGGGATTTCTTCAAGGCACCGCACACTCCAGAGCCTGGAAGAAATCATTAACATAAAGACAGAATATAACATTTCTCAGCAACAAGACCATTAATATGAGGCATACAGGTAGCACTAGTGTAACATTTCTATTACCTGTATGCCCATATTAATAGGTCATGCACATCCCGATGTGGGTGACAGATTCCCTTTAAGAAGGAAACTTTACATTCAATACACATAACATTAATAAGTAAGTGTCTGATATTTCCTACAGATTCTACCTGAACCTCTACCATCATATAAACATTAAATATTCCATCATATTCCATTAGACCTGAGGTGCGAAACCCACAGGCGCATCTGTTTCACCCTAAACACTGATGAAAAGTACATTGCGTTTCTTGAACTTGAACTGGTAAATTGTCCATCATGAGAAATGCTTTGGTTTTCTAACATGCCATTATATGTTTCTAGAGTAGGAAGCATACCATTAGTGACAAGATCACACCATGTTCATCTTGAAGTACTCATCGACGTGTCTTTACTGACATTTTGTGTGCGTACATCTCTATCATTTTCTGCAATTACTCAGCCTTGGCAGAGCCAGGTTCTGTGTGAGGTTTGTAAGTGCGAGTTAAGGACATAATGTGCTATACATATGTATTGATGCTATTTTGCGGGCTGATGATCTACAAACAGTGTCTAACAACACAGCTATGTTAAAGAGATTGAGTTTCCTCCGCAGGTCATAACTTATAAAAATGACGAAGACAAGCTTTCTACATAGCCGCTGAATGATGTGATAATTACTAGCAGCGGTGATTGCTCATTAGGATAGGACCATATAGTGAAGATCATACAAAAACTCAGCAAGCCACAGCAGAACTGAAATGCGTTAGTTAGTATAGCTTTATCAGTATTGGGCAAATTATAAGGAATGCATCATTTTAGGGCTCCAGGCAAATAATAGGATTGGGCAATTCTGTAGCACATACCAAAAAATTGTGCAGAGGGCCCAAAAGGTCACTTTGTCCCATATAAAAAAAATAAAATAGTAATATTAAAGACCCATGATGGTTGGAGATTTTGCATTGAAGCTCAAAAGTTTCAAGTTACAACACTGTTTACTGCCTTACCCAAAACATAGAGTACACATATATATCGCAATACATATATATATCGGAACGCTCAGCCTTGGAGTCTTCATTTCCTCCCCTAATTTACAGCATAAATAACGCATACATTTAGCGGTTGTGTGGCTGCTACATAGTAACCAACATTTTTTTAAATTAAAATAAGAGTTGAATTCACACTGTTAACCTAAATGGGTGTTCCTCTCAACTGAAAAGATTACCGTCATGATTCTACCCAGAGGCCTATCCAGACTATGGGTTGCAGAGATTTACATAGTGTCTACGTAACTGGTGTATCATGATGTTATCATTAGTAGATCTAGACAAAGGTCACAGAATTCTGGAGTAAAAGATTTAAAGGGAACCTGTAACCCGCAAAATCGATGGTGAGGTAAGCTCACCGTCATCAGGGGCTTATCTACAGCATTCTGTAATGCTGTAGATAAGCCGCCGATGTTACCTAAAAGAGGTTAGATTATACTCACCCAGGGGCGGTTCGATTCGATGGGTGTCTCCGGTCCAGAACAGCGCCTCCCATCTTCAATCCATGACGTCCTCTTCTGGTCTTCACGCCACAGCTCCGGCGCAGGCGTACTTTGTCTACCCTGTTGAGGGCAGAGCAAAGTACTGCAGTGCGCAGGCGCCGGAAAGGTCAGAGAGGCCCAGCGCCTGCGCACTGCAGTACTTTCCTGCCCTCAACAGGACAGACAAAGTACACCTGCGCTGTGAAGACCAGTATAGGACATCATGGAATGAAGATAGGAGGCGCCGGAGCTGACCTGAGACACCCATTTGACCGGACCGCATCGGGACCGTCCCTGGGTGAGTATAATCTAACCTCTTTTTCTCATCTTTCAGGATACATCGGGGGCTTATCTACAGCATTACAGAATGCTGTAGATAAGCCCCTGATGACGGTGAGCTTACCTCACCATCGATTTTAAGAACCTCAAAATATTTGAGATTTTGCTGTTTTCACACTCATTTCTCCCAGCTTCACCAAAATGGGTGGAGCTGGAGTGGAATGGAGGTTTAGTGGGAGGAGGACACCAAACCTAATTCATGATGAGCTATGGCATTCCCTACACCAGAAATCTCATTCTAGTCCCTGACTGGAGCAAGATTTCTGGCGTGGCTCATAAAAGAGCATGTCACTTGTCAGATGCTCCAAATTCATGAAAAGGTGTGGATCTTCTCATAAATCAGGATCGTCTGACTCCAGCACGACCCTCATTAGGACCTGTCAGAACAATGTCAGTCGTGATGAATCAGGCCCATCGGCTTTATACTTTAGGGCTAATACCAACTAGATCTCTGTCCAAGTATTGCCGCTTTTAGTTTGCGCAGAAACCGCATCAGTCCTTATCTCCACCTACCAAACCTGAAGATTCTTTAATAAACTTTAAAGAGTAATCGTTGTTTTAATTTGTATTGCAGAATATGATATATCTTATCAGAGAAATACGCTTCTTTCTTCTCCTGGATTGGTCTTAAATAGCGATGAGCGAGTGCACTCGTTCGGGTTTTCCCGAGCACGCTCTGGTGGTCTACGAGTATTTGTAACTGCTCAGAGATTAAGTTTTCATCGCCTCAGTAGCATGATTTGCGGCTACTAGCCTGCTTGATTACATGTGGGGATTCCCTAGCAACCAGGCAACCCCCACATGTACTCAGGCTGGCTAGCAGCTGTAAATCATTCAGCTGCGGAGATGAAAACTAAATCTCTGAGCAGTTACAAATACTCAAAGACCACAAAAGCAACGAGTATACTCGCTCATCACTAGTCTTAAACTCTGAAATCACAGGTAAAATGTGTATTCAGTAGACAGATTTTCCCGTTACTGAGAAAGATGACAGTTGGTGCTCATAAAGTCCTATGTAGAGGGGAGGGGAACGAGCTTGAGGCAGACAGACACTCCAATGGACATTCTCCTGAAGTGACAGTTACCGTTCTCCATAGAACTTTATAAGCACCAACTGTCATCTCCTTCCTCAGTAATGGGAGAATCTTTCTTCGCTGAAGACACATTTTATCCATGAATTAAGAATTTTGAGAATAAATGAAAGAAGCAGATTTCTCAGATCAGATATATTACAAATTTGCATATTTCTATGTGTACTATTGATTTATGAAATTAAAATTAAAAATGAGGGTTACTCGTTAACATTTCCAAAATTATATAAAATCCACTCTGCAGTTTGTGAATTAAATAACTAGTAATATTTCTAGCATTAATGCTTTTAGCAACAGCAAATTTTACATTACAAATTTTGGGAGCGTTTTTTTTTTTTTGGAAAAATAAAAGCTAAAAAAAATATAAAATCAACATAAAATACTAAACACTGAATATTACCTTTATGTCATACATCAACATCAGTGCCACAGACAGGATTCAGAGAACTAAACCATCCTAAATGATACACTCATGGTACTTTCATGCCCCATAACTAGAAATAACACAAAGAGAGAGCTATAGGGCAAAGAGTCACCTAGGTAAGTGTGTCCATCACAGCTCGGTCCTTACAGCTCTGATTTATTTTCCATTTTCTCTCTTAAAAAGCAAAACAGTAAAACACACATTTGTGACCTAGCAACAATAAGGTTTGAAATCATTTCCAGATCGATGAACTGTGCAATACCTTTAAAAATGGGATGACAAAGGGTCGCAGCGGAAAGTTAGTCGCTTCTTGCAGTTTGGAATGAAATTCTTCAATTGTCAGCGTAGAATTCTGTTGGCAAAAAATAAAAAAATATATATATACACATCTCAGCTTATTGTCTAGAAAAGGGTCTCAGCAGCAAATTATTACAACTGTAAACGCTCCTTTACCTTGTAGCACCTTGATTTAGACCCTTAATAAAACTACATGTACAGGTTTCCAGGCTTATGATACGGTTGAGCTATCCTTATCCTTGGCATAGGTCATCAATATCAGGGGGGTCCGCCACCTAGCATTCTTCTTCCCGTCTGTGATTTCCCGGCCCTTCCGTTACCTCCGGTCTATGAATGACAGGTCTGTGCTTGGATTTCATGCAGAGAAGGCAGATCAATCACAGACCGGAGGCAGCGGAAGGGAATCACAGACAGGGAGGAGAAGACCCAGTGCACAGTCCGGCCCCTGTGCACCAAAATCTAATCAGAAGAAAACTACAAAAGGTGATTAAAGAAGAACCACAAAGCAGATGTATTCACCAAAGGTAGCAGTATAATCAGTATTATAGAACCATTACAGCCATGTCTTTACTTTACATTACAACATTGTGCAGACAGGTTCTCTTTAAGTCTTTAAAACCCCTTTAAAATATAATATATCTGAGCCACTGTAAACATGTAACATACACTGAATTGAGGAAGGACTAGCTCTTCTTAAAGATAATATATTAATGGTTGGGTGCCCGATTTATGAGACAAGTGCCATTCCCAAAAATTAGGCTCTGCAGAGCCCTGTCTGAATCTAACAGTGGTCAGGTATGTGCACCTTTAATCTGTTCCTTGTGTATCATAGGCGGCAGTCCCATAGACAATGAATGAAGAGGAGGTGTCCATGCTCGATCTCAGCACCATTCAGATGGGATTCTACAGAGCAACCTTCTATGGTTCCTTAGGTAGTCTGACCCCCGGCATCAGTACGTCCCCCCTATCCTATGAAAAGGCATTCCCTTGCAATCTTGGCAAAATCCCTATAAAGACATTTCCCTAAGAGTATATGCCATCAAGGTCTGATCAGTAGGAGTCAAATGGTCCCCCACTCCAGATCATCAGAGTGAAGAAACCAATGGTCCCCCACTCCCGATCATCAGAATGAAGAAACCACAGAGGTGAACTGCAGTATTGGGTACAACTGCAGGAATGAGCCAACGACCCTGTGTAAACATTAAAAAAGCACTTTTAAGTTTTAATCCTCTTAATTAAATGCAATCATTATATTGTATGGCACCCTGTACTTACAATTGCTCATTTTGCCTTTCTATCCAGTAAATTTTTCTCTTTTCTCTGCACTATGTAGAAACAGGAAGTCTATGGTGCCTGTATGAGTCATCCCCCTCTTCAATTTCTAACCCAGCTGCTCAGCTCCTCCCCCTACCAGTGACTTTTACAGTGATGGCTCATACAGGGAGAAGAAGCTTCCTGTTTCTACAAAGAGCTTAGAAGGACTCATTGTCAGTTATTAATCCCATGGTATCATAGACCTAATGGAAAAGAGACGAATTAGCTGGGTAGAAAGGCAAAATGAGCAATTGTAAGTACATAGTGCTGTATAACATGATGATTGCAATATAATAAGAGGATGCCAATTTTGATGGGAGGAGTGCTTCTTTAAAGGGCCTTGCTAATTGACTTAGACCTCCACTAATCAAACATTGGAAGTCTTTATAGTCAAGATAAGTAATTATGGTTTTACTATGGAAAAACCCCTTTAACATATGATTCCAATATGATGGCATCTGTTCTATGTAGATACACAACTATATATAGAAACACTCCTAGAAAAAAAGCAAAAACTGAAGAGCAATTTCATGTAAAACAAGGGTTCTCTCTATGTAAAGAGGTTCTTCAGAAACAAATAAACAATGCTGCTGATATAAAAAGGCTCATCTATTGTCACACTAACTGGTATATTGTGTTACAAGCCGGTACGTTAGAACTGATCTCGGAGGCCATGACTGCATGGGTTTCGCTTATTTATCCAGACGAGGGATCTGTCTATAGAGATCTATATATGCGGAATGCACAAAACCAACAAGCAATCCTTCCCTCCTGTTCATTAGATCAAAGGAGTGAATTTTAAAAAGAGGATATTAGGAAATATGTCTTGTTCTTGATTATTTGCATTGGATGCCCCTCGGGGGACCCTTCTTTGATGATTATTCCAGTTTATAGTGATGGGTCTCTGTACCCCCACAAATATGATATCAGTTTATTAATATGATAAAGTAAAACTTTGAGTCCATTTCTAATGAAGATTTTGATTAGAAATATTCTCATGTTAGAAATGAACTCCTAGATCAACCTTAGGAATAAAAAATTAATTTGAAGCTTGACGTATCTTTTAACATCTTTTTTCCTAATTTTGCTCATTTGAAGGACAGAACTCAAAACAACACCAATGCTCTCCTAGGAGAAGGCAATGATAAATCAAAGCTCGAGAAGAAGTTGTGTAATTATAATTTTATTATTCATTTTCGATGACTCTTAGTTTTTCCTGTGTAAATTAACTATGTGATCTGAGGATTATAGCACAGAAATCTGTCAGAACATCACTTCAATATTCCAAAAAAATCTTGGATACAACACAAGACTGCCACTCGTTACCATTATCAGCCAGCATGTAAATTAATTAAAAAATGAAGGTGGGTGGATTTTTTCATCACCTCTAAATTATTATCCTCTTTCATTTTTTTTAACTTTTTTATTTTTTTTTTGGTCTCCTGTATTGTAACGCTGTGAGTTTCCTGCTGTGAGAGAGGAGGAGGGAGGAATCATATTACAATCTGTTTGAGACCCATGCTGTGAGAGGGATGAGGGAGCATCAGGAAGGAGACACAGCGCTCCAGCTCCACACCAGGAAGACACTGGCTGACATGGAGAGAGAAAATGTGCATTTACAAAGGTATCAGAGGGAATGAAAGCAAGTGAAAATAATAAGGTAGAGTATAATGTATGGTTGCAATCTAATGCACATAGACACATAAACCTAGGAGAGTACTCCATTTGTCTAACTTCTTTTGGTGGGTGGGAGAAGTTACTTTTCAGAATAAATTTCACTTGCAAAGCCGCCATTTTTTCGAATTGACTGTTTTAAGAGTAATTCAAATTGTATTTTATTTTTTCAAATTTTGGTCAGTATGAAAAGTTATAAAACTTTGCAAAACATTTTATTAGGGGATTTGTCTTCATTCGTGTAAAAAGAATTGCATGAAAGTGGCTTCCAAACCCTCTGCTTTTCCCCCGTCTGTTTGCCTGCCTTTAGCTGTATTAATATCAGATTGTACTCATTTGGAGTACAGCTGATGGCAGTGATCAGGTCAGAAGAACCACTGTCCTTAATGTTGTGATTATCAAAACAATCTCCTGCAGTAGCCTATTCCCAGAGTAAGGGCTCATTCAGACATATGTTTTTTTGCACATACGAGAAAATCGGTCCTTGTTTGATCAGTAATTTTGTTCAGATTTTCATTAGATTTTATTCAGTGTTTGGTCCGAGTTTCATCAGTTTTTCTCAGGTGAGAAAAATAAAAAGTTTCTCTTCCTCTTCCTTCTAGCTAGCAGTCTGTGATGGCATCCCAGTGCTGTTTGATTTTTCCATCGGACCTATAAACTTGCACCCGCTGATTTTGATCTGACACTTGGTCCGCCCCAAAAAAATGGATATAAGAACAGCCCCAAAGATGGATAAAACTGCAAAAATGGACGTCTGAATGAGCCCTTAGTGAGACACCGGTGCTGACCCTTTCACTTCCATCATCTGTACTCCCAAATTAGCCTTGGGAAAAGTGGATGTCTGTAAACTACTTAAATTCAATTCTTTTCAAGAAAAGTGACATACTATCTAATAAAGTGATTTGAAAAATGTCATAACTTTCCGTACTGGACAAAATTATAAAAAAAAATAAAATAAAATATTTAGTTACTCTTTAAGGATTGCCCCCCAAAAAATCAATATCTCATTTACATCGCACAAATCTGATCCACCTAATGGCTCGTCTTACCACTAATCCAAGAACAAGGGTGCGCACTCTTTCCCCAATTTCTGGTGAGATGTCATTGCCAAACTGCTGTAAAGTGGTGAGGAACCTCTTTAGTTTACTGAGTTGCCGTGCGCCACACGCCGGAGGCAACTGTTGATTTGCCAACGAGGATGAGGAAGAGGATGAAGGTCCGTTACTAAAGCCATTGGGAGGGGACGGTGCTCCATTCAGTGCTGTTGGCGAATGACTTGTGCCATTGGTTACTGATGGGGAAAAAAAAAAAGAATAGTTGTCATCGTGATAAAAGAATTGTATCATTAAAACTTCACATATTAATCTGTACCATAAGTCGTCGAGGTGCTTAGGAAGATGGCCAAAGATCAAAAAGAACTACGCAAAGAAAATAAGTTGGGCATTGCCTCCACCCTCTCGGTAACAGGAGAACATTTCCAGAAATATTTGACCAATTCCTAGAATATTGCTAAACATTTTTCGTCTGGAAAAAAGATGTGAGACCGGTCAAAGCTCCCCAAGGCCTCCATGGTCTGTGTCTATGACACATCAGACCTTGCCTTTGTCAAATTTTACCCAAAACGATCACCTCTATAATTTTTCCAGAGACTAGGAACGGAATAGATTTATGTTTCCCAATACATGTACTATATACACGTGGACTCGACTTCTATTCTGTACTTTCGATATGTGCATTCAATATGTCCGCTTCAATGTTGTTTTCTATGTAATAACTCCATAATAAACCCAATTTCTCCACAACTCGAACAATGTTTCGTATTGTATTTTTCCCTAGAAGAAAAGTAAAATGACTTCTTTTACCACGTGCCACCTTTCCAATTCACAAACTTTGATTGGCCACTTCAGTGGCATTAAATCAGCAGGAAATTCACTTTTCAATGTCCCATTCAGATGCCGTTTTCAAGCATTTATTTCTAAAGAGCGACCATTTACACCGTTTATCCTGAATGCAGCGATCACGTTTCTGTGGAGAACTTACCACAGTCCTATCATTTTGCTAATCATGTCATTAATATGGTGCCTACAGATCAGGGTACAGAAATGGTTCTAAGCTTGAGTTTTTATTATTATTTATTTTTCATTATCATTTTATTTTTTATTATTACCAAATAAATACGGTAATTCACATTCATGTCTAAAAGGGAACCTGACAAGAGATTCAAGCTGCCAAATCTGATGGTAGCAAGAATTAGACATTAGAGAATGCAGAGAAAACATACTTTGAAAGCCACCCGAAGATCGTACATTTTGAATGACTCGTCCAAGTAGAGGTTTCTCCTTGTCCTGCTCCCATGTGAATGACAGTTCTCTATGTGTGAGTATAGGGAAAGACCCATCAGTTAAAGTGCGCGTAGCAGGGAGAAGCTTTTGGACTAGTCAACCGAGGCATTCCTGGCTTCAGAGGCGCGCACTGCGCATGTCCGGAGGTTCATAAGGTGGCTTCCCATCATGCGCAGTGCTCGCCTCTGAAGCCAAGAAGCACACACTCGGCTTCAGAGACACAGGTAAGCTGCCAAAAAGAGCCACTTTAGATTAGCATGAGCGGCAATGACGCCCCACAGGGGCAGGATAACATGGAAAGAGGGCTGACGAGTCTGGGGCAACTAACACTTCATTGACTAGTCAAAGCCCACATGAGAATATCAAACAGGGACATTATAAATACTTTTTTTTTATACCTTGCTTTCACTAAATAATGTTATACACTGCTAGTTAGAAAAGGAATGTGCTCATACATAGGTGAATGCTGCTGGGTTGGAGGGCATGGGGAGGAGGTTTTGGAAGAGATTTTTCCTGAACCATTTTCTGAGGCTGTTTTGAAGAGTTTTGGAAATATTTTTTTCTTTCCTGAAGAGTTCTTGTAGCCTTTTGATTGGATAAGGCTTAGATTGGAGAGGTTTTCTTCAGGAAGTGCTTCAAAGAAGTGACATGCACCTTTTTTTCTTCAATTAAGAGTTTTGTCAAAACCCCTTCTGGGAAAAAAAAGCTTCCAAAACTCCTTTTATGAATAGCCAAGTGGATGTTCATAGAAATTAATTAGTAGAGTTTAACAAGAATTGTTGAAGGATTTTTTAAAGAGGATTTTGGAGAGTTTCCACTACAAAAACTCCTAAAAACTCAGTATGAACATACCTTAAGAGTCTTTTGGAGCAGAAACTGAGCAGAAACTCTTCAAGACCTTCTTAAAAACTTCTCAGTTCCTGCTCCCAAAATTGAACAAAAAAGGACTTTGTGTGCTCATAGTCTAAAGCAGTGTTTCCCAAACTCCAGTCCTCACGGACCCCACGGGTCATGCTTTCAGGATTTCCATAGTGTTGAGGTGAGACAATTCCTGATGCCTTGATGATACTTCCACTACTTGAGCAATACTAAGGAAATCCTGACCTGTGGGGTCCGTGAGGACTGGAGTTTGGGAAACACTGGTCTAAAGGATCAAACACAGGTTACAGCCTTATAACACATGGTATCCCTACAACTCCTCACTACATGCCACCACATGGAGACTCCATACGTCATTGTATACAGATGTATAATTCCCTACAAGCAATGACTCAAGACCTTGGTCTGACTTGGAGTACAATCAGAGGCTGAGGCGTCTTTTGGCCCAATAGACTTTCTTGGGTATTGTATTATGGCTCTGTACAGCTTAGACATTGTACGGAGCCATATTGTGGTAAAGTGCATGAGGCCAAGCTCCATAGGAAGGATGCCCTCATGAAGAACAGATCTCCACAAAGTTCAACTCTTTGAACAAGGATAGACTATGTGTTTTATTACCAGTTTGACTTCAAGTGCTAAAATATTCCCCAAATAACAAATTCCTTACATGTCGTGGGCGTAAATGAGCTTGTTCTTGGGGCTCCCTGTGTGGTCGGGGGAGGTGGCATTGTCGGAGGCGTCAGCCTGGATTGTGTCTTCACATCCACAGGTGAGTCCGGCATTATGGAGCGCTTCTCAGTACGATCTGCAAAATAGAATTGTGAAATGCAACATAAATAGGCTGTAAGGTAATATTTACCCATCTATGCATCTTATCTATAGATATATTCACAATGCATCCCCTGACTAATACACCACAAAGCCAGACCTCATTAAACCACGAGCCATAATCTTTAGAGGATTGTTTTTTTTTTCCGATGGGCACAGATGCGTCTTCTGCAGAAGGGGCATAAGAAACAATAGCAGCTGAAGTGATATAATGCAAGAATGGAAGAGGAAGGAAGTAAATGAAAAGGTGAGATGGTAATGAATCCCCCTATGACAGCTCCGACAAACCAAAACCTGATGCTCTGTTCTACAGGTGAGCTATTGGCAGCGCTCGCCATCCTCCCTGACTTCCCCTGGAAGCGGCACCTGCTGCCCGCACTCGCCTGCTTTTGTTTTCATCCATCAGTATAATGCTGCCGGTCTCCTGGCCCTATCTCCGACCCTATTTTTCTCTTGTTTTATTCCGAGGCAACAATAGATAAATACCATATGTCACATAGTAAAAAGCTTTTTCTTTGTTGACACAGCAGCGGATTGTTTATACTTGTTCATTAGGGGGGAAAATGCACAAATAGTCCGGTTTATGCCACAGTGTAAAGAGAAAAAGATTACAGGTGTATTCCAATTACTGTAAATATTGCAAGCTGGAGTAATTCACAGTCTGCGGGTCCTACGTGTCTAGATTGGTGACAACGTGAGATCTACACATGTTATTAGAGATAAGAGACTTCTACTCTAATATGGTGGATTAGGCATGACAACCGAGCGGCTCAACGAGCAAGTCAGGAATTTAGGTATGTAAAATGGAATAATTAAGTGAAAAAGCTGAAAAATGGAGAACTAAAATGGGGAGCGCTATACCAGCGTGCGTACGGATGGCTAAAGAAAGAAATCGAGGATAGGACAGCTCTCCTGACTAGAGATGAGCGGACCAGAAAAGGAAGTTTGGGGTTCATACCGGACAATTAGTGTCCGGTGTTAAACACCAAATACAAACTTCTCCCGGTAGTCTGTTGTAGAGTTCTGGGGGAAGAGAGAGGGAGAGGAGAGAAATGAGCGCGAGAAAAGAGAGATAAGAGATAGTAGAGAGAGAAGTGAGAAAAGAGAGAGGAGAAAGAAAACAGAGAAAAAAGAGATAAGAGATAGTAGAGAGAGAAAAGAGAAGAGAGAGAAGTGAGAAAAGAGAGAGAAGAGAGAATGAAAGCAGAAAAAAGAGAGATAAGAGATAGAGAGAGAAGAGAGAAAAGAGAGAGAAGAGAGAAAGAAAAGAGAGAGAGACAGAAGAGAGAAAAAAAGAGAGAAAGAAGAGAGGGAGAGAGAGAGATTTTTATTCCAGCTCAGAATTTTAGGTCCGCATTGTTTTCAATGGGGTTCGAGTTCTGGGCCAAAGTCCAGGTCGTGTACCAAAACCCAAACTTCAAACGCTCATCTCTACCCCTGACTGGGGATGCGTGAACCCGTGGAAGGTCAAGTTCTGGAACCTGACCTGAACTTTATTCCAAATATCAGTTCGAGTACCAGAACTTGAGCCAGATCCCAACCCCATTGACAATAATGGGATCCCGACCTTTTGAGCTGGAATATATTCTCATTCTCTCTCTCTCTCCTTCCCGAACTTCCCCAACGGACTTCTGGGAGTAGATCGGGTTTGCTCAGCTCTACTCCCGACGTCTGTTTTAGGAAATACCGATTGGAAAATAGCTCTTGAGCATCTTTTCATTCAATCTGTCAATAGGATCAACACTCCTAAGCCATCTATGAATGAAGCATTGATAATTGTAATCCGATGTTTTATTCCAGAGAAATTCATATTTTTCTTAATATGTAAATGAGCTCATAAGATCTATAGGCCGGACATAGATTTCACTGAGAATCTGCCTCCGGAGCTCATCTTAAATGAAAGGGGCTGTTACCAGTGGCAATATTCTTACAATACAGGAGAGCTGTGAAAGCTGCAGAAAAATGTGTTTGTAAGAATACAAAGTTCATTTCTCCTATTCAGGGTTCGTTACTTGTCTCACAGTGGTAACTCCCCATTTTATTAACAATAATTTCTGGAGGCAGATTCTCAGGGAGATCAGTGTCCTCCCCATTGCCTGGAACAGCTCATTTACATTTACATTGCTTACTCTTTAGTGTCATCTTGAGTTTTCGGACTCCTAGATATGCTGTATTAAGACTGTATACTCTTGTTCCTTGAATGTCACCCTATCATTTTTGGGGTGCAAACAGCAGATAACGTTCAGGCAAGACAGTGCAAAGAGAGAACCCAACACAACTATGAAATAAGAGTAAATCTTCAGCCATTTGGATCAGCGAGGCAGTAACGACATAAATCCCTTTAGTCACTCAGCATCTCCTACTACTAGCATGCTGGCCTGAGAGTCATATAAATGAAAGCTGCACAGATCCTGTTCCTTCTCTACCTCATTCTTTGTAGGTCAAGTTGGTTCAAATGAATAAACATTTGCATCATCATCTGGAATCATTAGCTGAAGGATCTCAGAAGTGGGCTGAGATTATGGCTGACACCTGTGTACTAGATTTTCCCAGTGAGCTATTAAACTAGAGACAACCCCAACCCTCGACTGCACAAAGGATAAGTGTGCAGCTTGTGATGAAGACAGTGGCACGGGGCCAAAACGCAACTCGGAAAAGGCTAATATTCATCCAAACAGGCACAATCTGCCGACAACAACAAGGGGGACAACTCATGCTACAATGCACATAAAGCACTAAGAAAAGGTATTGTACTAAATATACCATATGGATGTAGCTATATACAACAATACACATCAAATATTCATAGTTTTCCTATTTTACATACTGTACATAAGAGCTGATGTATGTTTTTATCAAAGCACTCAAGAGATTGTCATGAGAAATCAGTGAACCCATCTGTTTAGTCGTATGTGAACCCACATGGCTCACATGGGAAGAACGTGCAAAATTCTTCTTATCTGACCATGCTACAGCCCGTAGACACATCTGAGTTGGGATGTTTCCTTCACCAATTTATACCATAGTTATCAACAGTCCAAAATGTTCTGGGACTCCTTGGCCAAAAGGGGGCAAGGGCTAAGTAAACTCCATCTAAAGTGAACATTCCAGGTTGGGCCAGGGGCACTCACAGGAAGGGTTGGCACCTTCCTGGATGGAAGGGTAAGGGCATGGCTGGGGACGGACTTAAACATCTCAAGAAGTGTTAGCAACTATGACATGTGTGCAGTGAATAGATGACATTATTTCTTCCATTATTATTAGTTGGGAGTCCAAGGGCATTTTCCACTACCGACAATGCCTACATGTTAGAAGGCTTTGGCAATAAGCAGATCATAAAGTGCTCCCTTGTTTTGTCTCTCAGCAATCTATTGTGATCTGTAAGGAAACCTACCAGTAAGTGTTGAGTTTCCCTGCAGCGCCTCCACAGTTAAAATGTAGCATTACACAATTAACACTAGGACTACTGGACTCGTGAACCCTGACTAGAACTACTGCAAGTAAGTAGTCAAAATGACTATAAAAATTAAGAGATACTCCTCGCAACCACTGTACCAAAGGATTTTCTATTAACTCCTAATCTACTGCTTAAAATGAACAACCCATTTAAATACATTCATTTTGGTTCCAATCAGACTAGTAACTAGATAAGTATTTGGATACGGGATATTATTAAAATTTTGACATAGTAACTGCTACTAAAATTAAGAGTTGTTATCGCCAGAGGAAGCTATATCCAGCTGTACATTTTCCCTACAGCACTAATGTTCACCTCTAACAGAAGGGTATAATGAACCATACGGTATTCAATACCACAATAAAGCTATACAGACATACACTCGAATGACATATGCCAAAAAGACACTTCTTTTGGCATTTGGTGGGCTAATCTGGGGCGTATGAATGCATTCACATGTGTGACATAGGAACAAAACCATATAAAATAAGACCTAATAGTTGGACGGACAGGGTCCACCATAGCGGTAGCCACTAATAAGACTTAGTAGCTCTCATCCCAGGCTTATAGAGTTAAAGACAGGAATTAGCGAGCATATTTCCTGGGAATTTACACACTTAGGCTGCAATAATTTGTACAATTCTGCAATAGCAACTGTTCACCGCACGATACCATCCAATCAAGTCACTACTTGAATCAAGTCACTACGACACGTGCCGACTAGACATGCACAGCCTTGCTCAATGCAAGTGTATTAAGCAAGGCCAGACAAGTCTAGTTGGAATGTGGTAGTCCCGCTCCCAGCGCTGGCACCGGAGAATAATCACAGCACGTACTATGCACACTGTGGAGATTCACAAGTTTGCAGTCACATAGAGTAACTGTAGACTTGTAGCCTGAGGTCA
Source organism: Ranitomeya imitator (assembly GCF_032444005.1). Classification (NCBI taxonomy): domain Eukaryota; kingdom Metazoa; phylum Chordata; class Amphibia; order Anura; family Dendrobatidae; genus Ranitomeya; species Ranitomeya imitator. Next base: position 484,694,065 of record NC_091287.1, read on the forward strand.
GAAAACCCCTTTAATGTGTAACCCATGTAACTAATGCAGTTCCCTTCTCTACATTTAAAGGGAAGCTATCATCCGAAAACGACTAATTGTTTAAATCAGAATTTTATGTTACATGTATATATATATATATATATATATATATATATATATATATATATATACAGTGGGGCAAAAAAGTATTTAGTCAATCAGCAATAGTGCAAGTTCCACCACTTAAAAAGATGAGAGGCGTCTGTCATTTACATCATAGGTAGACCTCAACTATGGGAGACAAACTGAGAAAAAAAAATCCAGAAAATCACATTGTCTGTTTTTTTAACATTTTATTTGCATATTATGGTGGAAAATAAGTATTTGGTCAGAAACAAACAATCAAGATTTCTGGCTCTCACAGACCTGTAACTTCTTCTTTAAGAGTCTCCTCTTTCCTCCACTCATTACCTGTAGTAATGGCACCTGTTTAAACTTGTTATCAGTATAAAAAGACACCTGTGCACACCCTCAAACAGTCTGACTCCAAACTCCACTATGGTGAAGACCAAAGAGCTGTCAAAGGACACCAGAAACAAAATTGTAGCCCTGCACCAGGCTGGGAAGACTGAATCTGCAATAGCCAACCAGCTTGGAGTGAAGAAATCAACAGTGGGAGCAATAATTAGAAAATGGAAGACATACAAGACCACTGATAATCTCCCTCGATCTGGGGCTCCACGCAAAATCCCACCCCGTGGGGTCAGAATGATCACAAGAACGGTGAGCAAAAATCCCAGAACCACGCGGGGGGACCTAGTGAATGAACTGCAGAGAGCTGGGACCAATGTAACAAGGCCTACCATAAGTAACACACTACGCCACCATGGACTCAGATCCTGCAGTGCCAGACGTGTCCCACTTCTTAAGCCAGTACATGTCCGGGCCCGTCTGAAGTTTGCTAGAGAGCATTTGGATGATCCAGAGGAGTTTTGGGAGAATGTCCTATGGTCTGATGAAACCAAACTGGAACTGTTTGGTAGAAACACAACTTGTCGTGTTTGGAGGAAAAAGAATACTGAGTTGCATCCATCAAACACCATACCTACTGTAAAGCATGGTGGTGGAAACATCATGCTTTGGGGCTGTTTCTCTGCAAAGGGGCCAGGACGACTGATCCGGGTACATGAAAGAATGAATGGGGCCATGTATCGTGAGATTTTGAGTGCAAACCTCCTTCCATCAGCAAGGGCATTGAAGATGAAACGTGGCTGGGTCTTTCAACATGACAATGATCCAAAGCACACCGCCAGGGCAACGAAGGAGTGGCTTCGTAAGAAGCATTTCAAGGTCCTGGAGTGGCCTAGCCAGTCTCCAGATCTCAACCCTATAGAAAACCTTTGGAGGGAGTTGAAAGTCCGTGTTGCCAAGTGAAAAGCCAAAAACATCACTGCTCTAGAGGAGATCTGCATGGTGGAATGGGCCAACATACCAACAACAGTGTGTGGCAACCTTGTGAAGACTTACAGAAAACGTTTGACCTCTGTCATTGCCAACAAAGGATATATTACAAAGTATTGAGATGAAATTTTGTTTCTGACCAAATACTTATTTTCCACCATAATATGCAAATAAGATGTTAAAAAAATAGACAATGTGATTTTCTGGATTTTTTTTTCTCAGTTTGTCTCCCATAGTTGAGGTCTACCTATGATGTAAATTACAGGCGCCTCTCATCTTTTTAAGTGGTGGAACTTGCACTATTGCTGACTGACTAAATACTTTTTTGCCCCACTGTATATATATATATCACAATCTTCATTAAAATAAATTTGTAATCTTGCAATTTTGATACAGGCCACTGGGGCTTTTTATTAGACTCATATGTCTTGTCCTATCAGGAAGAGTTCACATGAGTTTTCATATCATTTTCATCCTCTATATACAACTGATAAAACAGGATCCACCAATCACAATGGGCGATGTCACAGCTGACCCTTCTTCTTCCCCTCCCTCCGCAATGCCCTTAGCACACGCTCATTAGACTCTTCAAAACAAAAGACATGATCAGGGTCTGCCCATTGCAGCTAATGTACACGTGTAATTTCTTGAAAACGAAAAGTGGAGACCCCCTCATTGTGTAAGGCCGCTGAAAAACTATAAATAAATAACCCTCACCCCAAAATAAAAAAAAAAAAAATATATATATATATATACAGTATATATATATATATATATATATATATATATATATATATATATATACATATATAGATATGTAGTGTTTATTGTTACTAATGATCGATGATGTCTCACTCAGTTCACCTCAGCCAACCTTTTGTTCATCATCAGCAGGGGAATAATTACTTTGAGCATAGACGACAACAGAATGATGGGTGACAATTAATTAATGCACACCATCTAAATAAATGCAAGTATTTCTCTGTTGCCAGAGAAATAAAGATAGGAGGACATTTGCCAGAGCTAGTTTTCAGATAGCAGCGAGAATGCAGGTCCATCTGGATTCCATTCTGCTAACACTCACGCTGAACTATTGGAAAAGACTGTCCAGATCCCCAGATTTGAAACATGTGGGACCAGTGAAGGGAGGGAGTTGATTTCGGCTTAGGGATTGCTGTACAGGAATAAGGCACAATGTGTATCCTCTAATTCAAGTATTTACAACAAAACATCATTCTGTCATTTGGACGGCGCCCAGCTAATCTGTTTTGTCTTAACGAATTATCCAGTAAGAGGCCGTTGTTTAGAATAAAAGCTGGATCTGCCAATGGAAAAAAGAAAACGATGGCAGGACTATGGTGGCATAATGGCTATTACCTATCATTACCACTTGTCAAAGCACAATAAATATAGTACTGGCATGACTGGCATTCACTCATTTCCTAATTTTTGTGTTCCGCTCGAGCCAGTCTTGCTTTCAATGAACTGTGGTCGACAGCACGCTGCTTTTATGATACAATTAAGTTACACGTTCTAATATGTTTTCGGTTTCAGTCTTTTTTTTCTTTTTTTGGGGGAATATTCTTAGTTTAGGAAAAAAGAGGAATGGCAATGATTACATTTTACTCCTACAACGGAACTTGGCTGTCAGTCAAGACCTAGCTTAGAATGGAGACTCGATTCTGACCAACCAAGACTTAAACCCAAAGGTCATTGAAATGAAGCCAAAATAATACCATCTGCTCCTCGTTTTACATTCAGTGCAATCAGTTCATGATGGAGATACATGGTGATATAATGGGTCAATCTTAATCTCCAAACACACATAGAGCCCTCTGGTGAAGTCGAACGTAAATTCAAGAAACATGTTCAGAGCATGCAAAATGGTAGAACGTTTGTTTCATATTATAAGAAAGGGAAAGAAAAAGTAATTCAGGGTTCCTTAACAGCAAAAACATTAGAGATCTGAGCTAAGAGTGAAAAACTAAATGGACAATCTTCAATCAATTAATGCTTTTGACAGATCCCCTCTACAAGTATTTCAATAAGAGCCTTAGTGTGGCCATATACGTTAACAGGCAGACAGTGTGCCGGTTTCACCTCTTTCATTATCATTATTTAAGAAAGATCTTATCTAAATATGTAATAGACTTAAAGGGGTTGTACAGGACTTTTATAATGATGACCTATCCTTATATTAATATCTGATCAGTGGGGGGTATATCCCACCGATCAGCCATTCCCGATGCCGCCGAAGGCAGGATGTATTTACTAGAGATGTCTGAGATTGTAATACCCCCTAATGTTCCAATGTTTTATCTTTGAAAATGCCCCTCTCGTTGTTACATAATTAAAGCAGTTGTACTCTAATATTGATGGCCTGTACTTAGGATCATGAATACTAGATAGGTTGGGGTGTGACACCCGGCAACCCCACCGATCTACTGTTCCCGGCATCCGGATGCGATCAGTTGCAGAGCTGCATAGCAAAACTCCGTCAACAGAGTAGTGGCTGCGGTCAGGTACTGCACATCTGCCCCTTATTAGAATCAATAGGGGGATATGTGCAGTACCCGGCCTCGGACTCTTTAGAGTTGACAGAGTTGTGCTATGCAGCTCTGCAACTCAACACATCCAGTCGCCATCAGCACTGGGAACAACTGATCCTTGGGGTACCGGGTGTCACACCACCACTGATCAGAAATTGATGACCTATTCTAAGGATAGGTCATCAATATAAACGTTCCGGACCACCCCTTTAAACATAATAATATAATTTTGTTATAAGATTTTACTATTTAGACTATTCTAACCTCAGCTTCATTGTTTGCCATTTTTTTTCTTGTCAACATACACAACGGATACTAGTGTGATCTCACTAACACCTAAAGACCCCCCATGCACATAAACAAAAGATCAGTTAACCCAACTTATTTCAGTTGAACCGGTTGACCATCTTATATCATGTGTGAGGCATCCCAATTCTTTTTCATGGGGAGAGAAGGATTGGGCATGTTGAATGACAGTACCCAACCTTTTAGTCAGAATTGTTGCCATAGGTTTTTGGTGGAAACACACTCCTCTCTCCCAACTGGAAACATGCTTTGTTAAGCCAAGCATGCGTGTGTTTAGGGAGAGGGGATAATTATTTATTGGCCACTCAAGGGTTTGGAAAACAATTATTGAAGACTCTTAAAATTGTAGTCAGATATCCAAAATTATCTTGACTTCAGGTGTGATCGCATAGTAGGCTGTACGGTAGGGCATGGGGCAAATTCTTCGGCAAAATCAGTCCTATTTTCACCCATCCACCCTGTGTCATTTATAATATTGGTGTGTTTAAAAGAAGCAAATAGGTCTATGCCCCACTTAGAAACTAGGGTTGGGTGTGACTGCTTCTTCTGCCCCCCACATCCCCAAATAATGATTCCCCTGTTTGATTGCATAACAATGGGTCTACATAAAGATAACGTAGATTTGAGACAGAAGAACTAATTCACTGAAAAATAAGAGCATTTTCTTTATTATTCTTTCCCTGGTAAGACAGTAACATGTTGACTGGATCTTTTGAGTTTTGGACATTGCCCAGTTCTTTCCATGTCCTTAGACCATGTAGCTCTGTTTATACATACTTGGAGCACCGATATCATTAGTTGTCTCCTGGGCCCACAGAACGGCCTTTGATCTCGCTCACAGTTGACGTGAGCGTTGGGACCCAGTTTAAGAACATGTCTAGGCTCCATCCTGTGTCTTTTACGCTTATGTGTTGCCGAGATCAAGCTCCTTGTTTGTAATGAAGACCTACTGCAGGAGTCGATGCAGTGTAAGAAGTCGTATGAGAGGTTTAATTCATCCCAGCTGCTTACGGTATAGACTAGTGAAAGAAGGTATCCGCACCACTATGAATGCGTGCGCTATGCTTCCAGGGCAAAGGTACCATGGATGTTTACATTACCAAACAATGTGGAATATATCAGCATTTCAATGATGACTTTAATGTCAACTCTGAAGGCTTTTTTTTTTTTTCGCCTCAATCACAGATGGAAAAAATATATTGCACGATATCCATTCACAGATGTCAGCCGTGCTAAACGTTTCCATATGGAAGCGGGGACTGGGTTGCTCTTAAACAAAAAGTAAACATTTTAATATTTATGGTCGAGGGAATGTTCCGACATCTGAAAATAGTTAATAAGTTCCAATGTCTGCGATGTTACTCACATATTATTCTTCTGGCGGTTACATAGGCAAATGGCCGCCTTTATGTATGCAATGCTCAGCTTAGCATTGTTCTGTATCAAGTAGGCAGAACTTCTACATAACAAAACCATTTGCATATTGTGCGAAGTAACCACATATTTATCTGCAAATTTAAAACACGGCTGCAGATGAAAACTAATATGTTGCCATAATGAACCAAAAATTACCCGATCAATAAATTACTCACGAATAATGTTGGTGCATCTTTGACTGTCGTAAAGTAAAAAAATAAACTATATGTTCAGTAGTAATCTGTCTAAAATTTACAGACTATGACCATTGCCACAAAACTGCACCGACTTTTTTTTTTAGCACCTTTCAGAACTGGCAAATACAGAGAAAACTTTTTATATATTGTTCGAAAATGGAGTGCGTCATTATTTGCAACTTTTTTTTCTTAGCTCAGTTTACCAAAAACGGGCATAAATGGATATATCAATGACAAACATATGCCGGTCTTGATGAGGGCATGGTGGTGTGCGAGGCTTCTAATTCATTAACAGGCGCACACATCTCAATGAATCAGACCAGGCACAAAGTGGCATGCGCCTCTGTGTGCGCCTTGCTACAATCTGACTCCAGTCAGCGACTGGAGTAAGATTTGTGGAGTACCAAACACTGCCACTTGTCATAAATTTGATGAGCAGGGGTTGTCATGCTTCATCCCGCAAAACTGGAATGACAGCATCAAAAGTAAACAAATTTTGCACATCTCCGCGTTGCCCGAAAACGTTGCAACTCTTCACAGCTTTTTACACCACTTTATGGCTTTGCAGTCTACACAGCCTATACATATACATAGCACACCTCCAGATTCATTATTAGCAAATATAGAAGACAGGGGTGTAAGAGCTCAGAATGTTATCGGTTAAATTCACATAAAATGGTTTTCTAGCTTAGAATGCCCATATTTTAATAATCTAGCAGACAGCTGAGAATGGTTAATTGATATATACCTCCATCAATTAATCAAATTACAGGAAGGCTACAAAAAGTGTCTCTCAAGAGAACCCAGGATCTTTATATATTAGATGAGCAGCCCATTGATTATCGTGATAACCGTGTAATCCCTCATTTCCCCAGAGGTGGTGCTGCAGGCAAACTGAACACTTGCTGAATGATTATTGTTGATCACAACTGACTGCCGCTCATCTTGGTCGTCCAATTAAAGAAAAGGTAAATATGAAGATTCAGTTTAAAGATTGTTAAAACCGTATTCAAATCCATCTTCCAAAACTTAAACACTGGATATATTTTTTAATATCCTATCAATATTGAAGAAATCACTTTCAGAGCTAAGAAATTGGGAATTTACATGTAACGTCTGGAGGTCAAAACTCGATCCGGGTGCGATGGCGGGAACTTTAACCATTTTCTTAAGGATGAAGATTCACGTGGAGTCGCGGGTGGGAGAAGTAATGGACCTCGGACATATTACGGGACTGGGCTGGGGATCCCTGGGACTGACAGTACCAGTGAAAGAGGGGATAGTCAAGGTAGAGCGGAAGGAAAATCTTGAAGTGTACTATGTTGTGGAAACAAGAAATGGAAAGTGTTGTGCCCAATACTACGAGTTGCAATTTGATGTACTTAGACTGTTGTCCAAGATATGTTGGACAGACATTAGACAGGGAATATGAATATATCTGAATTTGTTCACTGCAGTCAGGAAAAAAAAAAGAAAAAAAAAGAACCTATATTTATTATAAATCATTAAAAATGTCTCCTTAAATTGCAGGAAAGCAACGTGTTTTCTTAAATGCCATCGTTTTCTACTCACTCTGTGTGTATAAATTAGACATCACACGCCTCATGCCTATTACTTGACCTCAGTGACAGGTCAATATAGACAAATCATCGCAAACACGCGGTTAATGGGCAATAATAAATATCCTGCGGAATATATTTTCGAACATAATTGCCCCATCTTTCACTTCCCCTTTTTAATGCTTTGGAATAATTTATGGTTTTGCAGACAATGAGGACAGTGGAGCTGAGCTGGTTACTGCTCTCCTAAAGTGAAGTGGCAGGATGAAAGCTGGACAGAATTACGAGAACACGGCGATGAGAACACTTGTACATGAAATGCTATTATCTTCATGTAAAGTAGCTGAAATTAGTGGCTGATACATTTTATATACACTGGAGATTGGTATATGGTGTTAACAAGGAAAATATTGGACAAAATAAAGAACATCCCCACTATTATCACAATCATCACCAAAAAATGCAAGACCACAGAGACAGCCAATAAATAGTATAGAAACTAAGAACTATGCTATCCATACAGCAAAATGCATTGAGAAACGTATACAACGTAATAACCATTTTTTCTTTACATATTCATAAGGAATGCTGCTTTATACAAATACAACGGATACACCAGAGGCATCTACCAGAGGAATAAGTGAAAAAATCCCGCCTGATATATACATACTGTATATACTCAAACTTACAGCTTCTGGATCCCAATGACAAATATCAGGGACCCCATGCAACATTATCTAGTGTTTTCTTCTGTGTTAAAATTGTCTTTGGGCCCCCCCAAGTCCAGGGCTCAAGTAACACTGATACCTCTGCATCCCGGTATTCTCAAGTTCGGACCTTGTCTTCTATCCATAGGATAGGAAAGAACTTGCCCATTTCTAGGGGTATGATCGCTGGGACCCAAACCGTCTCAGTGTGAATGGAACGGTGATCGATCAAGCGCTCCGTTCCGTTCTGCTCCGTTCCTTCTTAATAGAACTGCATGAGGCGGTTAAGAGCTGCGCTTGGATGGTCTTTGGTGCTCCCATAAGAATGAATGAAGTGAGGTGCACATGATCGATCATCTCTGCAGGAGAATGGTGAGCGTTGCTCAAATCATTCTTAATGAGTGCGAGGTGCGCTTGATCAATCACCGCTCCATTCACACTGCGCTCTTCAGAGCTCCATTCAGACATTATTATTTTTTGCCTAATGTGAAAGAAATGGGAGTAGAACACAGCTAGAAGAGTATAACCCAACGGAATAAAACGTAACCTTTACTAATAATATTAAAAAGTGGACAAAACAATACAACATATAAACAAAGTGCTCACGCCGAAAACCGTGCTCTAATAAACGAAACTGGTTTGATCTCACCAATTATGGACGAAGGGTACCCATGCCAATAATAGAGGGTTCCAGGGAGGGTCCAGGAGTTGTAGGGTACAAATGGGGGAACGGGGGACCTGTTTCCTAAACCCCTGTTGTTCCCCAGTAATGACTCCTGTCCTCACAAGGACAGGCCCAAATCAGCCCCACTATGGACACCCCCCACCGTGTTAGATGTGGTTAATGCCTCCCTACGCGTTTCTTCTCCAATCGCGGAGATCCATCAGGGGAGTTTCCAATGGCCAACAGGCCCAAATGTAGCTTACAAGTCCATAAATGAAATTAACTCAAAAGTCCATAGAACAAGGCTATACGCAGTGGCTGTATAGCTTCCCAGACAAAGGCAGTCCTGTGTGACGTCTGCCACAAAAGGTGAGTCTGATGTGAAAGAAATGGACAAACGTTCACCAGCGTTTTGGATCCGATTTTCTTCAGTGTTTCACCTGTCTGTCCATTTTTACCATCAGTGTTTCATCCATTTTTGGGCATATGGAAAAAAACATTCAAATTTCAACCCATTAAAAACAGATGGCACTCGTATGACACATGGATGCTATATTTCCTTCACTGACATGAGTTTGATCCATGATTTGGGTCCAAAAGAGACATCTCCATTTTATTTAGGTCAATTGGTCTGCAGGAAAATCTAGACATGTGATCAGCTCCATATACTATAATACGTACCTGTTCTATCCATGAAAAACACAGGTAGAACACGTACATACAAAAACAGACATCTTTACGAGACCTTATTGCTGTGTTGTGGATACGTAGTCACCTTTTGTTGAACGTAGTAATGGGATTAATTCAACTAATCCAAAATACAAAGACTCAAACATCCATTGTTTAGATGGTCGTAATTAATAAGTTGTTTTTTTGCCAAAACTATAATCCAAGTGCTTGGGAACTGACCGTATAATGTATATTTGGATAGTCCACCCAATATATACAAGAGTAAGAACATGACTAGGATGACGTAGTCTACACAATGGTAAGATTAGTCAATGCTCTTCTTATTGTCGCAGTTCCCCCTTTGTTCAGTCCATATAGTATAAGAATTTATGAGGGTGTATGTGATGTTTCCAAATTGCCAGTCACAAGTTCAGAAGGAAAAAACGTCTAAAGACCCCAAGTGAGCGCAGCCGAGCAGTGACATGATAGATCTGGAGAGAAAGCCAGCTGTATTCTCCTCCGCACAATGTTCTGCTTTCACTGTAATAAATGGGACTTGTCTCATTAGATGTCCAGATGTTAACAGTACTGTTGGCCATCGTGAAACATTTCAAGAATCTTGTAAGTGCTGACAATACTAGCTTGAATTACCCACACGGCCTCCCACATCCCTTTTTAGAAACCTTAGTCTGTTATAATGTTTTGTAAAGTGTTGAAGTAGCAGTAAAACATGTCATGTCTCAGACGCTGGCCGTAAGGAGTAGCTCACACTTACTAGTAATGGCTTTGAAGCTTACAATGGCTCTAACTCATTACGTGACCTTTTCTTAGACTTGTCACCAAATACAAGGCTGCAGAGAGCCCATAATACATACAGATATATGACATTGGGATTAGACATAGGAAACTGTGGTGTCTTATTGGCAATATCCAAGATTTCGTTTTTATTAGGTCATAAAACAGAAAAGCAGTAAAGACACACAACAGATTGTTGCTACTGTCAGTGAAAACCACATCATCAAACACACACACACATCTACAAGATGCGATTCACCATTTTAATTTCCTTTACGTCATCCCAAAATGATATTTCAGCAACTTAAAGATGTAAATTGGAGGCATAGGACTTCTAATAACAATACCAGTAATATATATACATATATATATATATATTTCTGTGGTGTAGTTGCAGATAAATTCTGTTTTAATACATGAGCAAATGAAGGTTTTCAAGTGCAACCGTGGCGTGGCCAATAGTTTGGAGCACCACTAAGCTCTGGAGCTTAAAGGGAACCGATCACCAGGTCTTTAACATATAAAGTAGGGCCAGCACCTGTACGCCCTATGTGATGGCATTCTAGAATACTGTCCATATGTCCCCAATGCGCTCTGCATAACACAAAAAATAGCTTTTATTATATTCAACTACAGTGTAACCCAGTCTGAGGGGTGTCGCTGTTTTTGATCCGGTGCTTCTTCTCTTTTTGTCTTGTGTGGGTGACGGGTTCTACGTCATCTATACTGGGTTCTCGGCTTCACAGTCTTGTGGAAGCGCACTTCTCAGCATTGCTGAGGGCAAAGCAAAATACTGTAATGCCCATTGTGGCGGAAAGGCCAAAGAGCACCGGCGCATGCGCACTACAATACTTTATTCTATTCTCGGCAGGGCAGAGAAGTCTGCCTGCGCAGGAGCACGATGCTAAGACCGAGGACATTGTGTGGATGATGTGGAACGCGTCATCCACATGAAGGAAGGAGAGAGGAGGCACTGGATCAGAACCAGCTACGCCCATCGGACTTGACCACCTTGTAGATGATGAGTATCATACTATACATTCTTAGTTTTATGGAAAGCGCATTGGAGACATATAGACAGCATTCTAGAATGCTGTAACATAGGGCGTACAAGTGCTGGCCCTACATTATATGGGAAAAACCTGGTGACATGTTCCTTTTAACTAGAGGAGGCCAGAACTGCACTATCTCGCAATGAGCACTCCTTAACCCTGCTGTTGTCTTCGGTCAAAAACGACCGACCTTGAACTTCAATACTCTTTAAAATATTCAAGATGCGGCTCTGAAACGTGGCCGAACGACCCATCCTCATTTAAGTCAATCAACCACAAGTTTCAGAACCGCATCTTGAACACCCCAAAAAATACCAAAGTTCAAAATAGACCGAAGACAACAGCAGGGTTAAACTCATACTTACTCAGTGTGCAAATGGGCATGCACTAATCTGTGGCTGCTCTCTGAAGTTGCTCTTTACAGCTAGTACAGAGATCGGTGGCTGCAGACTGGCAAGAATTGGAGATCAGAGTACGGTATATGTTATGATATGATTTTTTATAAGGGCTAAGTCCCCCATATACATGATGATTTTTAAAAGAGGATTTTTATAGTCCTCTATATAAATGTTTAATGGGATTGTGTGGTCCAAACCGATAAATCTGCAGACTTATAAATCCCTCAGAACACTTACTGAGCGCTGCAGGGATTCACCAGTTTCTGACACGGGATTGGAGGGTATGTATGGCGAGGCCTCGCTTCCATACACTTGTATGGAGCGAGACCACAACCTCTAGTTGGCCATGCCCATTGGATGGCCAAATCACTAGACAGGTATGGCCTTGCTCCATACAAGTGTATGGAGCAAGGCCACACCCACTAGATAGGCTCTTGCTGGGAGTAAATATAACCCATACATACCCACCGGTCCCGGGTCAGAAACTGGTGAATCCTCGCAGCGCACAGTGCATGCGCTGGGGGGATTATTAAGTCTGCAGTCACATAGAGTGACTGCAAACTTATCAATTTGGACTGGACAACCCCTCTAAGTAGCTGAATTTGCATTTTCAGGGTGACAGACTCCCTTCTAGTGATCTAGTCTGTTCCATTAAAGTGGCTGTTCACTTCCAAAAAACTTTATTTAAGAAGATTTAAAATAAATTAAACCATCTATTCCTCACGCTTATTTTTGGGATTTGCCTAGTTCCCACACCGGTCTCTTTTTCCCAATGCAATGATTCTGTGACTGTTACAGCCAAACGAGTGGTTATAACAGATCACAGACTTTGGCACAAATTATTTTCTGACAGTGCTGATTTAGGCCAATGTTATTCCAACTGGTTTCTCAGACAGGCATTAGATACCCCAGTCCCTTTCATAGAAGCTCCCAATCAGCTCAGCAAATGTAAACAACGCTGGCAATCACCCGACAAACGAGAAAAATGTCGACTTTTCTTTTGAATGCATAAAATTATCATTATTTTTACTGTCCTGTGTAAAAAGTTGATGTGGCTGTCAATAACATGTACTGTATGTGGGAACAGAAGGCTAGATCAACATGGGCTCATTAATGGCCTGAGACCGACCGGTGTAAACGGGCCTCTGTCTATTTAAGAGGTAATTAAACTATTGCACAAACATAATTAGTGTAAATAACAGACTGCAAAAGGGTTAGTTAGAATTGTCAAAATGAAACCTGATTTGTTGCCCATAGCAACCAATCACAGGGCAGGTTTCATTTTTCCACAGTCCTATGGTAAATTAAAACTGTGCTGTGATTGGTTGCCACGACGTTTCTTACATAGCTTTCATAAATCTACTGTAAAAGGCAGACAACATATGTTTCTCCACATTACCTCAGTTTGACGGAGAAACCAGAGGGTCCCTGTATAACAACAGTATATGAGCCCCTCTAGAACAACCAATAATTTACCAATAATTGTGGTCAATGAAATTGTTCTAATGTCAGATAGTGAAGTCTGATTTGGGGGTCTTGAACCCTCACATCTACTCGTTTTGCCATGAGATGGAAGGGGGTGCTCTACAACAGATAAAAGCTCCCTGAACTGCCCATTTGCCTACATTTATATATCCTATCTAGTGCTCGTTGCGCGGGTTTCCTAGAGCATGCTCAGGTGGTCTCCGAGTATTTGTTAGTGCTCGGAGATTTCGTTTTCGTCGCCTCAGCTGCATGATTTGCGGCTCCTAGACAGGCTGAATACATGTGAGGATTGCCTGTTTGTTAGGGAATTCCCCTGTATTCTGCCTGCCTAGCAGCCGCATATCATGCAGCTGAGGCGACGAAAATTAAGTCTCCGAGCACTAAAAAATACTCGGAGGACACCCGAGCGTGCTCTGAGTAACCAGTATACTCGCTCATCACTAATCCTATCAATACCAATAGTCGCCATTCATATTCAATTAGCACAAACTCAGATAGTTGAATCTGAGAACCGCGCTGTGCACTAATCCGGGCTCACAATGCTTCCTAATAGATAGTCTATCCCATTGATGCTAATTGCTATAGATGGACGGTTCCTTGAAGAATGACATTCTGATACTTTCTTGTTCATATTTCATTCTAATTTAAATCCACCAGACGAACCGAGACAGAAATACATGTATATTTGCATCCATATGTATGAATCGGTGCATATATAAATCCTGCTTTATAGTAAATACATGTCATCCCCACAACAATGGTTTGTGCGCTGGTGTGAATATTGGGTTCCCTTCTCCTTGCATCTGGATATTTGCTTTGGCTCCATTATAAGAGTCATAAAACTGTAATGGCTGTTCCGGGCATGACGTTATTTATTTACTATGTGGCCTATAATTATTATTTGCCTTGTGTGGTACCTGAAATGACTGGAGAACAGTTATGGGAACACTCTGGACATAGCTGATGTTACACCCAGTGAAGGACCTGGGAGGGTGGTGCGTTACAAATGGATTTAAAGAGGACAGGTCACACAAAATATATAATAATGGTAATTTTTAGATAAAAATCACTGTTCTACTAATTCCATCATAGTTTATTTTTTGTTTCTAGGCCTCTCTGTTCCTGAGATATGGTTCTTTGAAGATAACTGAAGTCTTTTTAGCCAACTGTGTGGTCCTCACAAAGACAACCATAGAGAAAAGCTGAAGACCATGCTCATTTGGTAAAAAATATTTAAACACAGGGAAGAGAGGGCCACATCTCAGCAAGAACAAAGGAAAATTAATACGGTATTTATGCAGTGCGCAGGGAATCAAGTACATTGGGCATGGGTCAGATCCCTAGTGTCATGGGTCAGATCCCTACTGATGCAGTGATGGGCACATTGTTATGAATGTGCGGGGGTGATACCGGTGATTTACTGTTCCCCTGTAGTTGGATGGTTAGTGGTGCCCCCCGATGTTGATTGTATGGAGGAAACAGGAAAACGGTAGTACAAAGGCAGGAATAACTGGGGAGTTTGCAGTACGTCCTTCCAGGGAACATGCTGGAGTCCTATACTGACACTCTGGATTCCTTCTTCTTCTCTACAGGGCAGTGATACCCCAGTGGGCCTCCATATCCCAGTACCCATTAGTTTGATAAGATTCTCATCTTCACTATGGGAAACTTACTTCTAAGATTGCTCATGCATCTGCGGCAAACTGCATACTCTGGGGGACTGGGCAATTCTCCTTCAGGAATGGCCATCTACTATAGCTAGGTGCAGCTGGAGATTTGGTCCTTAAACCTCCTTTGTTTCCATTAGAACTGTTCTTCATGCTGACCTACATTTTCTCAGATATATCTGCTGTGTCGGCCTACTGGAAAAGGGAGAGAGTTTCTCTCTGACATCCTTGCTGAGTGGAACAGTGGTACAGGTTGCCACGAGAGGTGGTGAATTCTCCTTCAATAGAAGTCTTCAAATTGAGGCTGTTTAGTGAACCCTACATTGAGCAGCGGGTTGGACACAATGACCCTGGAGGTTCCTTCCAACTCCAACATTCTATAATTCTATGATTCTACTACTCCTCTCTAACTAACAAACAAAGTTGTTGCATTTTATGAACTGAACTTCACCGACATAGTTATTTCATTTCTGGAAACTAAGTGGTGGGGTTCACCCTTAGCGTGTGCTGCATGCTACACGATAGAACAGTACAATAAGTCAAGTATTTAGAACACAATAAAAACGTTATCGTAATCCCAGGTTCTGCTGCATTTCAGTTACACCAGGTATGAAATTATATATTACGAATGATAGGTCCTCTTTAAAGTAAAACACTTTGTCATGCACCACCCTTGAAGGTCCTGCAGATGGCATACAAATTTTTACCTAGAGAGTTCCTTTAAATTAATAGAGAGGGTATGAAATAAATGCCTAACTTTTAGTCCCACATTCATCTCGATAATGGGGGCCTGTCTCGCACCCCTTGAATAGGAAATTAAAAAATTATCCAAGGAAACATACCAATGTAATAAATCCAACATCGGCTCATAGGTAGACATCTGGGAGACATCTATAATCCCTAGCATCACAATATTTCCAATGCAGCAAGGCATTTTATACTCACACATAGCAGTTTTACAAAATCAATCATATATGCCTATTTCATGTAGGCCCATTTATTCCACTGTATCTAATATTGTGCAGATGGGTATGAAATTATAGGATCTGAAAATAATGATACGATTTTATAATTTAAGATGCGGAAACAAGTTTTAAATATCTCTTTCTGAGAATTAGAGCTAGGCTTCGATCAGCCGTTGCCTGAAACGCGTTTTTGCCAACTCCTTTTATATAGAATAAATAGGAGAATCTCTTCTGTATGTTATAAGCTCTGAGCTATTATTTGAGCCATTAAGCTTTCCTTCCTGAGTCATCACTACATGCATCTTTTCTTTAGGCTAACTGTCCCTTTAAAATCCTGCCCATCACCGAGACACAGCAGCCCATTGAGCCCCTGGGGAGAGAAGCTGGATTAGTTGAGTATTTTGCTGATGCACGGCTGGCTTCAGTCCTGAATTCCAATATAAAAAAACAGAAAATGACCCTCAATTATCTCTGCACATGTTGGTATAACAGCCCGCTTATCAATGGTAAATTGCCAGTTACTGTGAAAAATCTTATACATAGCATAATCCTGTTAACAATTGATTTTGGAAAGGGGAAAAAAAAAATAGCGAGCCAACCTCGCTCATCGAGAAGCTTATATCAAAACAAATTTGTAGCACTCACAATTTCCCGTCATTACATATATGGATGGGGATGAACTCAGGAAAGCAGATGCTGACTATACAGAGAATTCATCGCATTGTGAATGAAGCGATTATATATATACTAGATGGTGGCCCAATTCTAATGCATCGGGTATTCTAGAATATGTATGTATGTATGTATATAGCAGCCACATAGTATATAGCACAGGCCACATAGTATATAGGAGCCACATAGTATATAGGAGCCACGTAGTATATAGCAGCCACGCAGTATATAACACAGCCATGTATTATATAACACAGCCCACATAATGTATAGCACAGCCCATGCAGTATATAACACAGCCCACGCAGTATAACACAGCCCACGCAGTATATAACACTGCCATGTAGTATATAACACTGCCACGTAGTATATAACACAGCCCACGCACTATATAACACAGCCTACGTAATATATAACACAGCCCACGCAGTATATAACACAGCCCACGCAGTATATACCACAGCACACGCAATATGTAACACAGCCCACGCAATATATAACACAGCCATGTAGTATATAACACAGCCCACCCAGTATATAACACAGGGCACGCAGTATATAACAGCCACGCAGTATATAACACAGCCCACGCAGTATATAACACAGGGCATGCAGTATATAACAAAGGCCATGCAGTATATAACACAGGCCACGCAGTATATAACAGTGGCCACGCAGTACATAACACAGCCCACGCAGTATATAACACTGCCCATGTAGTATATAACACTGCCCACGTAGTATATAGCAGCCACGCAGTATATAACACAGGCCACGTAGTATATAGCAGTGTGGGCACCATATCCATGTTAAAAAAAATAATTAAAATAAAAAATAGTTATATACTCACCCTCTGGCGTCCAGCGAAGCTGTCCCGATGCGCATGGGGCTGCCGCCAGCTTCCGTTCCCAGAGATGCACGTCTTCTGGGTAATTTCGCAATGCATCTCTGGGAACAGAAGCTGGCGGCAGCCGCGCGCGCATCGGCGGACGACGGGAGGTAAGAATAGCAGCTTTTTTGTTTTCTTATTATTTTTAACATTAGATTTTTTTACTATTGATGCCGCATAGGCAGCATCAATAGTAAAAAGTTGGTCACACAGGGTTAATAGCAGCGTTAACGGAGTGCATTACACCGCGGCATAACGCAGTCCATTAACGCTGCCATTAACCCTGTGTGAGCGCCGACTGGAAGGGAGTATGGAGCGGGCACCAGGCACTGACTGGACCGAAGTAGGGAGGGAATAATTCTCGGCCGGACTGTGCCCGTCGCTGATTTCCGTGACAGACAGACAAGACAAACAGACGGAAGTGCCCCTTTGACGATTATATAGATTTTTATTTTAGATTACAAAAAAAACGGATCATGAATTTAGGAAGCGTTATTTTAATTTGCTGTTCTATGCTAAAGAATATGTAATATATGTGATACTCAGGTACAATTTCAATAAATCTTGATTATTTAAGGAGCCAAGTCAGCAGGAAAATACAAGGAACTGGACTGAGACCCCTTATCAGGAACTAAAAGGCTTATAATTATTTTGTTGTCCAACTGTGGCCTTTTTATTTTCTGTAAGGCCGGCGTCACACACAGCGTAAAACAATACGGTCCGTATATTACGGCCGTAATACGCTGAAAAGTCCCGAAAAAAGTGGTCCGTAGCTCCTCCGCAGGCAGGGTGTGTCAGCGTTTTTTGCGCATGGCATCCTCCGTATGTAATCCGTATGGCATCCGTACTGCGTGGTTTTCTCGCAGGCTAGCAAAACCAACATACCGCTATAGAAGTGATCCATGTGTCCCAAAAAGAAAAGAAAATATATATATACTGTCTATATATATATATATATATATATATATATATATATATATATATATATATATATGTGTCAGTAGACACATATATTAGAGAGAAAAGCCGGTAATTCAGTGCGGTGTACAGTAAAATCACACTGACAGCTTACAGTAGAATAGGTAGAATAAATGTGTACACATAGAATAGGTATATATATATATATATGTCAGTGAGACACATATATGTATATATATTAATATTTATTCCAGCGCTAGACAGCTTGAAAGCCGGTAATTCAATTACCGGCTTTTTCCTTCTCCTTCCTAAAACCCGACATGATTTGAGACATGGTTTACATACAGTAAACCATGTCTTCTCTCCATTTTTTTTGCAGATTCCACACTACTAATGTCAGTAGTGTGTATCTGCAAAATTTGGCCGTTCTAGCTCTTAAAATAAAGGGTTAAATGGCGGAAAAAATTGG
Organism: Ranitomeya imitator; assembly: GCF_032444005.1. Lineage (NCBI taxonomy): Eukaryota > Metazoa > Chordata > Amphibia > Anura > Dendrobatidae > Ranitomeya > Ranitomeya imitator. The sequence goes on from NC_091287.1 coordinate 484,712,873, forward strand.
CGTGGGCTCCCGCGCAATTTTCTCCGCCAGAGTAGTAAAGCCAGTGACTGAGGGCAGATATTAATAGCCTGGAGAGGGTCCACGGTTATTGGCCCCCCCTGGCTAAAAATATCTGCCCCCAGCCACCCCAGAAAAGGCACATCTGGAAGATGCGCCTATTCTGGCACTTGGCCACTCTCTTCCCATTCCCGTGTAGCGGTGGGATATGGGGTAATGAAGGGTTAATGCCACCTTGCTATTGTAAGGTGACATTAAGCCTAATTAATAATGGAGAGGCGTCAATTATGACACCTATCCATTATTAATCCAATACTAGTAAAGGGTTAAATAAAACACAAACACATTTTTTAAAATTATTTTAATGAAATAAAAACAATGGTTGTTGCAGTATTTTATTCAACGCCCAATCCAGTCACTGAAGACCCTCGTTCTGTGAGTAAAAAAACATAATAAACCAACAATATACTTACCCTCCGCAGATCTGTAACGTCCAACGATGTAAATCCTTCTGAAGGGGTTAAAACATTTTGCAGCAAAGAGCTGTGCTAATGCAGGCTGCTCCTCGCTGCAAAACCCCAGGGAATGAGGCTAAAAATAGATCAATGATCTATATTTAGCTTCATTTGCGGTGAGGCGCCCTCTGCTGGCTGTTCATAGATCGTGGGAAATTACCTAGAAAGCTCCCTGGCTTTCTAGGTAATTTCCCACGATCTATGAACAGCCAGCAGAGGGCGCCTCACCGCAAATGAAGCTAAATATAGATCATTGATCTATTTTTAGCCTCATTCCCTGGGGTTTTGCAGCGAGGAGCAGCCTGCATTAGCACAGCTCCTTGCTGCAAAATGTTTTAACCCCTTCAGAAGGATTTACATCGTTGGACGTTACAGATCTGCGGAGGGTAAGTATATTGTTGGTTTATTATGTTTTTTTACTCACAGAACGAGGGTCTTCAGTGACTGGATTGGGCGTTGAATAAAATACTGCAACAACCATTGTTTTTATTTCATTAAAATAATTTTAAAAAATGTGTTTGTGTTTTATTTAACCCTTTACTAGTATTGGATTAATAATGGATAGGTGTCATAATTGACGCCTCTCCATTATTAATTAGGCTTAATGTCACCTTACAATAGCAAGGTGGCATTAACCCTTCATTACCCCATATCCCACCGCTACACGGGAATGGGAAGAGAGTGGCCAAGTGCCAGAATAGGCGCATCTTCCAGATGTGCCTTTTCTGGGGTGGCTGGGGGCAGATATTTTTAGCCAGGGGGGGCCAATAACCGTGGACCCTCTCCAGGCTATTAATATCTGCCCTCAGTCACTGGCTTTACTACTCTGGCGGAGAAAATTGCGCGGGAGCCCACGCCAATTTTTTCCGCCATTTAACCCTTTATTTTAAGAGCTAGAACGGCCAAATTTTGCAGATACACACTACTGACATTAGTAGTGTGGAATCTGCAAAAAAAATGGAGAGAAGACATGGTTTACTGTATGTAAACCATGTCTCAAATCATGTCGGGTTTTAGGAAGGAGAAGGAAAAAGCCGGTAATTGAATTACCGGCTTTCAAGCTGTCTAGCGCTGGAATAAATATTAATATATATACATATATGTGTCTCACTGACATATATATATATATATATATACCTATTCTATGTGTACACATTTATTCTACCTATTCTACTGTAAGCTGTCAGTGTGATTTTACTGTACACCGCACTGAATTACCGGCTTTTCTCTCTAACAGCGCTGCGTATTTCTCGCAAGTCACACTGCTTGTCCGTGTGTAATCCGTATTTTTCACGCTTCCATAGACTTTCATTGGCGTATTTCTTGCGCAGTACGGTGACAAACGCAGCATGCTGCGATTTTGTACGGCCGTAGAAAGCCGTATAATACTGATCAGTAAAATACGGCAAATAGGAGCAGGGGCATAGAGAATAATTGTGCCGTATTTTTTGCGAGTTTTACGGACGTAGATTCTGCGCTCTTACGTCCGTAAAACTCGCATGTGTGACGGCGGCCTAAGTGGTTGTCCAAGGCATTTATGGGGACATTTGGGCTAAAATAATTTTCCCAGTTGAGTTTCACTAAAAATGTTAACATCGTTTTCCTTCTTGAGTTAACTAAGGGTCCATCAGTGAGCTCATTTTAACAATCTGAGAGTTTTTACGAACACTTTTAGCTGTTTTTTTCTGAACTCTTCACAGCTCTTTTATGTTCAGAAACCAAACCCAAGATGAATGACCTACCAAACCCCTGCATTGTGTCCATCTGCATTGAGCAGGGGGTTGGACACGATGACCCTTGAGGTCCCTTCCAACTCTAACATTCTTTGATTCTATGACCTTGGAAACAGTGCAAACTGTTTAATGAAAACCCGATTGCAAAAAAATTATTATTAGTCCCAAGTACTTTAAAATAAAAACAAAATTGCCCCAAAGATGGATTTTTATTCTAATGTTTCTGTGATAATTTTCCCACCCTCATCCACCAGCTTCCTAGTCATCACTAATCTCACTTCATGTGGACAAGCCCCATAGCTCCTGTGGCATATAGCACCTGCCATCATTGCTAATCTGCTAGATACTCCCATGCTGATGATATAGTGCACACAATAACCTCCATTAAATCTTGTCAAACCAAGCAAAGTGTAGTCACCCCAACTTACAAACAATTACACGTAGAGCAGGCGAAACGTTAAATGCAACCAATCACTGGCCTCATTGGAGGTGGATATTGGGTATTGGTTATTTTTTAGCTTAGCAAATTCCTTGTTGTGAGAAAATGTTTTCAAAATCCTTTCGACTCGCAATTTACTGATACATACAGAATGCCATAACAAAATTTACACTTCCACTACGTCTTCTGTAATGAAAAATATACTAAATTTTATAGTGGCAAGAGTCCACTATTGAGAATGTCTCTTAAAGGGGTTTTCCCATGAACAAAGTGCATTTTAATTACTGGTAATACATTTTGGAATAATAATAATTTCCACAATTGGATGTGTTTAAAAAAAATTGTTCCTGTGCCGAGATAATCTTATAAATGTGCCCCTGATGTGTACTGTGTAATGGCTGTGTCTGACTGTACAGGTCTAATCATACCACATCTCCTGGGCAGGGGAAGATGCATAAGGCCAGTCTCACACGTCCAGATAATTCCGGTACCGGAAAAAATCGGTACCGGAATTATCCGTGTCCGTGTGCCCTTACGTTTCTGTGGCACATCAGTGTGGCACACGTGCGGCACACGTGTGCCGCCCGTGTGCACGCAACGTGCTGGGTACCACACGTACCAGCATCTGGTGCTGAAGCCCCATTCATATCTTCCCTGCAGCAGCATTTGCTGTAGAGAAGATATGAATAATTGTGTTTAAACTAAAGATCTATGTGCCCCCCGCCCTCCCACCCCCTGTGCGCTCCCCTCCCCCCCCGCTGTTCTGAAAATACTCACCCGGCTCCCTCGCCGGCGCTGCTTCCTGTTCTGGCCACATCTTCTCCTGTATGCGGTCACGTGGGGCCGGTCATTTACAGTAATGAATATGCGGCTCCACCCCTATGGGAGGTGGAGCCGCATATTCATGACTGTAATCGGCGTCACCACGTGACCGCTGATACAGTAGAAGATGCGGCCAGGACAGGAAGCAGCGCCGGCGAGGGAGCCGGGTGAGTATTTTCAGAACAGCGGGGGGGCACACAGGGGGTGGGAGGGCATGGGCACATAGATTTTATTTTAAACACAATTATTCATATCTTCTCTACAGCAAACACTGCTGCAGGGAAGATATGAATCGCGGCTTCAGCACCAGTGGGGGGGACAGCGCTTAATGTAGCGCTGTCTCCTGCATGGCACACGGACTGCACACGTACAACGTCCATGTGCGGTACGTGTTTTACACGGACCCATTGACTTTAATGGGTCCGTGTAATCCGTGCGCTCCCACGAACACTGACATGTCTCAGTGTTTGGCACACGGAGACACGGTCCGCAAAAAAACAATGACATCTGAACAGATACATTGATTTTAATGTGTCTACGTGAGTCAGTGGCTCCGGTACGTGAGGAAACTGTCACCTCACATACCGGAGCCACTGACGTGTGAAACCGGCCTAAGAGAGTATTCAGACAGGCCAGCAGAGGATCACAACTGATTCTTTCTGTGAGGTAAAAACATGTCACTGCCTGTTTTTAAACAATATTTTACCTCACAGAAAGAATCATCTATTATCACCTGCTGTAATGTCTTTATGCTCTATTCTGCTTCCTCCTCTGCCCAGGAGTTCCTGTACGGTCAGACACAGCCATTACACAGTACACAGCAGGGGCACATTTATAAGATTTTCTCGGCACAGGAACAGTATTTTTAAACACATCCAATTGTGGAAGTTATTATTATTCCAAGATCTATTGCTTAAAATGTTAGTTAAAATTACGGTAACTTTTTTTGTGGGAAAACCCTTTTAACTACTAGAAATTAGGATTCCAGTCTGACCAACAATTTTCGTTTAGCGCATCTTGGCATCTTACACTTGCAGCAAAGTGTCAATTTTTCGTGCGGGTACGCTAAGTTTTATGTGAGGATTTTGCCAATAGAATCGCATTGGATGCGAAAAAAACACAAGTAAGAGACACGCATGCATTTTTATTGCATTTTCACAGCTAAAACACAAAAAAATCGAAGTGATCCACACATGACTGTATTAATAAAGCTCTGTCAAAGCCAAATATAAGGATCTATCAAAAACCGAGAGAAGCTTTGTCTAAAACATGACAACAAAAGACACAAAAAACACAATAGCAAAAACGTGCTCAAAACGCATGTAAAAAGGACACTCAAAAACGCAATGAAAAAACAAGTACCCTAATTTACCTAAAGTCATGTTCAGTATTTGGTCAGTATTTTTACCTCAGTATTTGTAAGCCAAAATCAGGAGAGGAACAATCAGAGGAAAAGTATAATACAAACATATGCACCACTTCTGTATTTATCACCCACTCCTGGTTTTGGCTACAAATACTGATGAAAATACTGACCAAATACCGTTAGTGTGAATGAAGCCCAATAGGTGCAGAAAATCTGCAACAACAAAAAGTCGAAAAATACTCATCGTGGCAACTTAGCCTAATGGAGCAAGTAAAAAAAAATATATATATTGCAGAGTATATCTTCAGACATTTTTATACAGCTTACACCAAAAGACGTTCCTCAAAAATATCAGATCCCTTCCAAATATAGACTCAAAACCAATATAGCACAATGAAGGAGCAATGATCATATAATAAAATCAAAAAGTTTTTATATAGCTTGCTATAAGCATTAAACAATCCTTTTGTAATCATCAGCATCAGGTTTTAGGCTTTTTTTTTTTAACAAAACTTAGTAATTCTATACTAATATATCAATTCTAACAAACAGAAAAACTTAAAAAAATAGATATAATATAATAGTAAGTTGCAAATAACCTAAAAAAGGAAAACACACACTCATTGATATTCTCCTGAAGGAAACAAAGCAGTAGGTGTTTGTCTTATGAGGAGAAGGCGAGCGCAGTCCTGGCACCGTAGCAAAAACATCATTGAAATTCAGAAGCAGCTTTCACGGGGAAGATGCCTCAATTGGTATGCAAGGGATGCTGTCTTGCCCTGAATACATTATGAACTGGCAGCATGCTAATATGCCGAGCTATCATAAGCACCAGATGGAACAGTAAGCCGTACATGTCCCATCAAGCCTTAAGACGATGTATTAATGTCCCCACTCAGGGTTTTCAACTGCAATCTTTTGCCCGGTTCTCTAGACTTCCTTCTTTCTTCACATTCCATCACCTGCTTTCTCGGCGCTGCTTCTGTCTCCTGTGGGCCCAGTCCTGCCAGGTGGAAAAGAAAATGCATTTTCTCTGTGGCAGACACTACATGGGCAGGAGGAATGCATAAAAGGCATATAAATGGTATACAGCCAGGACATATTCATACACACACACTACCTACATAACCACACCCAGATATGCATGTGCAGCACCTGATCCTGCATATATTATACATACACATGTACAGAAATCCACGATACCCAGTGCGAAGCTCGCACACGCACACTAATAATGACATACACAACTGTGAAAATACTCATCCACATACACATATAATCACATATACACATAAACACATATACACACAATGCGTACATATTCAGACACAAGCATACATACAGTATATTTGCACAAATACATTCATAAATACACAAATATGCACATGTACACAGGCATGTCTATAGTTACACACACAAATTCACATATACAAACACATATACATACACACAAACACGCAAATTTATATATATATATATATATATATATATATATACACACACACACACATTTTTACATACACAGAATTGCATATAGATATGAAAAAATAAATAATAAACAGAACCTGAAAGACAAATTAGACAAAAAGTTCCTCCAAAGCTAGACATCATGCCTCAATCCAAAGAAATTCTGGAACAAATGAGAAACCAAGTAACTGAGATCTATCAGTCTGGAAAAGGTTATTCATCCACTTCTAAAGCTTTGGGACTCCAGCAAACCACAGTGGGAGTCATTATCCACAAATGGTGAAAACATGGAACAGTGATGAACCTACCTAGTAGTGGTAGTAGTGGCCAGCCGACCAAAATTACCCCAAGCGCACAACGACTCAACTAAGAGGTCACAACAGACCCCACAACAATATCCACGGAACTGAGGGCCTCACTTGCCTTAGTTAAGGTCAATGTTCATGACGCTACCATAAGAAAGAGACTGGCCAAAAATCATCTGCATTGCAGAGATCCAAGTCGAAAAACACCGCTGAGTAATAAGAACATAGAGGTTCATCTTAGTTTGTCAGAAAACATCTTGATGATTCCCAAAACTTTTTCAGAGAATGCTCTGTGGATTGACAAGGCAAAAGTTGATCTTTTCAGAAGGTGTATGTTCCATTACATCTGGCGTAGATGTAACACTGCATTTCAGAAAACGAACATAATACCAACAGTAAAATATGGTGGTGGTAGTGTGATGGTTTTGGGCTGTTTTGCTGCTCCAGGACTTGGAAGACTTTCTGTGGTAAATGGAACCTTGAATTCTACAGTCGGCAAAAGAAAATCCTGAAGGAGAATGTCCAGCAATCTATTCAGGACCTCAAGTTGAAGATCACTTGGGTTATGCAGCAGGGCAATGATCCAAAACACACCAGTAAGTTCACCTCTGAATGGCTTAGGAAAAAATAAATTAAGACTTTGGAAGGGCCTAGTCAAAGTCCTAACCTTAATCCGCTTGAGATGCTGTGGCATTACCTTAAAAAGGTGGTTTATGCTCGAAAACCCTCCAATGTGGCTGTAATACAACAATTCTACAAAGTGAGTGGGCCAAAATTCCTCCAGAGCATTGTAAAATACTCATTGCTAGTTATCGCAGACACTTGATTGCAGTTGTTGCTGCTAAGGGTGGCACAACCAGTTATTAGGTTTAGGAGGTAATCACTTTTTACACACAGAGCCCTGAAGGTTTGTATTTATTTTTTCCCTTAACAATAAAGACCTTAATTTAAAAACTAAATTTTGAGCTTACTTGTGTTATCTTTGTCTAATATTTAAATTTGTTTGGTGACCTCAAACATTTAAAGGGAACCTGTCACCCCCAAAATCGAAGGTGAGCTAAGCCCACCGTCATCAGGGGCTTTCCTACAGCATTCTGTAATGCTGTAGATAAGCCCCCGATAAATCCTGAAAGATGAGAAAAAGAAATTAGATTATACTCACCTGGGTGGGCGGTCCGATGGGCGTCGCGGTCCGATCCGATGGGCGTCGCGGTCCGGGGCCTTTCATCTTCTTACGATGACATCCTCTTCTTGTCTTCACGCTGCAGATCCGACGCAGGCGTACTTTGTCTGCCCTGTTGAGGGCAGAGCAAAGTACTGCAGTGCGGAGGCACTGGGCCTCTCTGACCTTTCCCGGCGCCTGCACACTGCAGTACTTTGCTCTGCCCTCAACAGGACGCCCCTGGGTGAGTATAATCTAAAGGTACCGTCACACTCAGCAACTTTGCAAAGAGAACGACAACGATCTGTGACGTTGCAGCGTCCTGGATAGCGATCTCCTGGATCCCGCTGTGCCATCGCTGGTCGGAGCTAGAAGTCCAGAACTTTATTTCATCGCCAGGTCGACGTGTATCGTCATGTTTGACATCAAAAGCAACGACGCCAGCAACGAGCATAGGGCCCCTAGATGTGTGTCGGATCGGTACACTCCGGCTGTTTGACATGGAGCTAACAACCAGCAAGAATGAAAAGTGATTTGCCGTTACGTCACTGGATCGCTCCTGCATCGTTCTGGAGCTGCTGTGTTTGACGTCTCTACAGCGACCTAAACAGCGATGCACCAGCGATCTAGTTTAGGTCGGCTCGTTGTCTATATCGCTGCAGCGTCTCTGAGTGTGACGGTACCTTAACCTCTTTTTCTCATCTTTCAGGATACATCGGGGGCTTATCTACAGCATTCCAGAATGCTGTAGATAAGCCCCTGATGCCGGTGGGCTTAGCTCACCTTCAATTTGGGGGGTCACAGATTCCTTTTAAGTTCTATAAAATGCAAAACAATAGGAAATCAGAGAGGGGCAAGCACTTTTTCACTCAACTGTACACAGAAAGGTATATAAATGCAAAAAGTTGCACATATTCAGTATACACACATGCACACACATAGAAGTATATATACAAGCACTCAGGCATAAGGAAAGACTTAGCACAACAACCAACTTCAAAGTATTGGAACATCCTGACTTCATTTTGCTGGACCGTAGGATTGAGCAGAAGCCTCGCACCTGGAAACACTCAAATATGCTGCTTTCTGCCCGAAACTTATTAACAATACAAATTCCCGTTTTCATCTATATGTAGACAATATCTCATTAGCAGGGAGCACAACACATTTTCATTGAAAATTATTGTTCCCCAATTGATAATAAGAGGATTTGGCCATTTTTCTGCCACATGTGAAGAAGCTTGTTCTGAAGCCTAACCCTAACAATCTACTTGTGGCTGCTGGGAGAATTCACTTGTGTCGCCCTCAATTCCCTGCTTGCTACAATGGGACTTGGCAAGTAGCCTAGACTACTATCAGTTTATTACTTTGCTGCAAAATTCTTATAGTTCTCTGCAAAACTGTTGGATACAAAGAAGAGGATTTATAAAAATAATTCACCACCAAGCAGCAGCTCTTGCTCTGGTGGACGTGAGCCATCCATTTCAAGGTCTGAACTCTTAGGCTATGTTCCCACGAGGAGTTTTTGATACTGCAGATTTTCTGCATCATATCTTCACTTATTAGCTAAATTAGGATACTTGCGGTTTTTTTTTATATCTGTTTTTATCACGTTTTTGACCCGCAGTTTGGAAGCTGCTGGAACTGTAAGACGCTGCATTTTTTGAGCTTATGCAACATCAAAAACTCACCAAATACTCATTATGGAAACTCAGCCTTAAGCGGAAAGGTAAGTCATAGTCAACTTCACATGCTAAAATTCACAACAAAATCCATTAGTCCTTAGTAACCTTGAGAAGACTGAACATTTTGCTTCCTCCGGCACTACCTTTAGGCTAGAGCTACACAAGGACATGTGCTGCACAACATCAATACCTACAAGTAAAACATTACAGACACACCACATGAGAGGCATCATCAGTTCATCACATGTGATTTAGATTGAAGCGCAAAGACACAAAGTTGTATGTGAATTGTGAGCAATAACCTAACAGGTTTGGATTCTTGCTTTAGAAAAAAATGACACGTCACCTCTTTATGTTTCGGTGCCTGAAACAGGGGTAACCAATCCCTTATCATACAATTTGAAAAAATGCTCCGGCACTCTAAGTATTTATGCTTAATCAAAAGAAATTTTTATTGAAGACACATATTCCAGAAATTCGTTGCAACGTTTTGGTCATAACATTGACCTTCGTCAGACTGGAGTACATAAAACAGAACAGAAAGAAATAATGTCTTTACATCATTCAATCAATGTCCATAAAGAAAAATATATACAAGATGATATGCTATTAATGATACTTTGAACAAAAAGTACTTGTTTACAAGAAAAAAAAAATTTTGCAAAATGAAAAAGAAAAAAACAGAAAAAATCATTCTAGTCTAATACCAGTATGACATATATTAGGTGACTCACTGCAAAGCGGTTTCACATAAAACTAGTATACATGATGTCTGTACATATTCTGATTGTGGGTTTATATGGACAATCTGGTCAGATGGTCATGATCTATATATAAGATGTCTCCTATTCTGAGAGAAAATATCGAGAAAAACTAAGTACAAGCAAGAAAAGAAAAAGAAAAAAGAAAGAAAAAGAAAAGAAAAACAGATTGACTCAGGTCTTACCAAAGGTATATCAAACGTGCATAATCATGTGTGCAGTCCTATAGATATCTATAGGTAGGGAAGGGCCATCCATGTTACAATCCTAAGAGCAAAGAAACGGGTCACATTGTGCTAAAATAGTATACCGTGACAGGTAACATTCACCATTTGCAACAGCGGGTATAATTACACATAGTGTGTAAGTGAAAGTCCTTACCAGAAATGTGCATAGTTCCGGGGCAAAACGCTTAGCGTGTTGGGAGAAGACCGGTGAATTGGTGCCATAAACTAATTGGGTGCGGGTGTCTGTTTATATAGTAATTAGGCCGGAAGACCGGCATCTGGGTGACCAGTGCCTGGATGACGCGGTCAGCGTCACTGGAGTGCACTTGGAGCGCCGCCGTGCCGCCCCTGAATGGCGCTTCCTATATGCATCACTCTGCGCAAGGCCCTGTGTTTTTTCATGTGGTACGTCACTACCGGAAGTGCGTCACCATGTCCCTCGGTCCGACGGAAGTGCTCAGTGAAACGCTCTGGTGGAACGCAAATAGAAACCAGAAAGATAAAAGAAGAAAGGGAGGGCGGTGCAGGAGGCGGTCCTCATCGCTGGAATGAGCCAGATAGGTAAGTATCATAGCAAGAAAGAAGAGGAATATCATGACGGCACATAATACCACATAACGATATTAGAGAGATCCATGAGCATATGAAAGTTTCTACAGAGCATGGAACCACGGGGTCTTAATAGGGATTTTGATGTTATTAATTTATTTTAATCTTACCTCTATTCCTTATGAGGATTTACTTTCGTTTATCTTACATTTTGACCGGATACCCTAGATTCCCCATTTTTCTACCATGTTTCATAACCAATTACTTGTTTTTTGCCTGTTTGTCATATGTTCATCATATGCTCATGGATCTCTCTAATATCGTTATGTGGTATCATGTGCCATTATGATTTGCTTATTTCCTTGATTTAATTTATCTTTTCTGAAGTCTCCTAGGTCACTTCATGATATTCCTCTTCTATATAATGTTGCCGACCGAGCGTACATGCACTCTGTCGTATATCAGTATATGCCTACAGGAGGCAGACACCCAGGTGCAGTCTACTACGCCTGAGTTTCCGCCTCAATGTCTGCCTCAATTAGGCATACGTGCACTCTGTCTACACCATTAAAGAAGAACTTTTGCTATTTCTACTAATAATACAGCTCTGCTGCTCTGCAGAGCTGTCACTCACTGTCACTGTCACTCACGCAAAACCCACCATGCCAGAATCTAATAAGTAAGGAGATTGTAAGGAGACTGCATGGCTCTGATCTGCTCAAGAGACAACATTAGAATACTCCTTAAACTAGCTCTCCAATGTAAGAAATGGGGCCTAATTGAAGTAGGTGGTTACAGGGGCTACACAGAGGGCTTTTACTTTAATTAAAACCTTTCATTTCCACTTTTAAAAATCAATTATGCTTTATGGTTGCAACATAGTATGTGCTGAAATTCAGTTACGGAGATCAATATGGCTACAGGCAGAAGAAATGTTGTTTTTTTGTACACATGGCAATGCGAGCGGCACAATACTCCCATGAATTTGCCCTATTTCTAAAGCTATAGAAGGCTCCTAATTGAAATCATTGACTAGTAAAAGAGGTCAACGCTCCCAAAAATGCAGGCAGGGTGTAGCAAGACACATCCTAATGACAACACTTTTCCATCAACCAAGGGAAAACAAGATAACAGTAACCCCTTCCTCTAAAAATATTTTCCAGAACTTAGAATCACTTCAGAGATGCTATTTTTTTCCATGTCTGAAATTCCAACTCAATTTGGAAAACCTCAGATGACTTTAACTTGGTTTCCACCTCTATTAATATGCTTGTGCTGTGCTCTCAAATCACCTTCTCCAGAGCAATTCTTTTGAATGGCAAAACCAAAAGCAGAAAAATCAAAAAGCTGTGTTAAGAGATAATATTATTGATTTTAGCTTGACTCCTGTGATACAATGCAATTTTGTAGAGAGAATGTAAACAATTTGCCACCTGCTCGCTGGTGTCACAGAAATAGCTACTATTTTGAAAAATAAATTGGCAATTTTACGCTAATGAGCCAGCTGCAGAGTACACAAAAATTGGGTAGATAGTAGGAGAATATAAAAGGTTTTCCACATCCCCTGAGCTTTGAAAAGGTTAGTTAATGATGAAAGAAAATGGTCAGGGCCGAAATAGCCTGAAACGGCATTGAAATAAAATAACATTATATTTTAAAAAAATCTCAAATGACTGATCAGCTGTCTTTCATGTTATTAATTTTAGTGCAAAATTTAAAATTAAACATCAAATATATTTCGAAGCATAATTGGGTTTTCTTACAGTTTTATTACCTGTGGTTGTATGACACCAATATATTCTGTAGAGATCATCATTACCAATATCCAGTGTCGGACCAACTCCAGGGCCCCACTTTTCAGGTACAAACAAATATGACAATATCCTCAATCACAAGATGTAAAAATAATAAGATGCTGCCTTTGTCTAGTGTTATGTACCAAGTACTGCTCATATCAGAAGATGGTGGCCCACCAGAGGATTCTCCTGTTCTCCGGTGGGCCAGTCCAAGTCTGCCTATATCCATCCTTTTAAAACAATAATGGTCACAACCTAATTTCTCTCGTACAAATTAGGGCCAGTTAAGCATTGGCATGTTTTAGAGTGTAGGAAGAAACTACAGTACCCAGAAAAAATTCAAGCAGCCTCCATGCAGATGTTGCCCTTGTTTGGAACTGAATCCAGCTTCCGAGTTGTCGAAATCATTGGTGCTAATCACTGGGATGCTATTGTCTGAAAAGTCCATAATATTCCCATCTATTCAAGCGATATTCTAACATACAGCCCCATGCAGTGGCTGTTAAAACTTTTCCAAACATTTAGCAAAATCATATTAAGGAATTCTACAAACTACTATTCCCTCTGTGAAGTATTCTCTTTAGGCTGGGGTCACACAAGTGTAGATTCTCAAGAGAATTGGGTTGATTACGCAAATGACACTCGGATCAGAGTTTGATCCGCGTCTCAGCTTAGCGTGACCCAACTATTTTGGATGAGAGAATCGTAGCACAGGTGAGGAGAAGATGGAGAACAAGATTTCTCCAATCTGAGTCCATGGAAATTGGACTCGGTTGCCATCTCATTGCAGTCTGATGATTTCCACGCAGCCATAGACTTGAATAGGTGAGTGAAATCTGATTTGTGCAAAAAGTATTTTTCACATGCCAAATTGGCATGATCAACACTGCCCCATAGTATAACACTGGTCCAAGTGCTATCTGATAAAACATTGGACAGCACTCGCCTGACGTATACGCTCGTGTGAGCGAGCCCTTACAGTCCAATACTGAATACCACCAGACATTTATTGCAAGAAGTAGTTTTATATTGTGTTAATTAGAAATGATCCAAAAGATTTGCAGGATCCTGGTCCAGCGGCTTTGTCAGTAGTCTGTAGCCACCAACCAGAGGCTTGTGAACCTCCTCATCCTCAGTGCCTCTCCTGATTAGTAGGTTCGCTGTGGAATCATGCGTGCAGCAGGACTACTAATCTGAAGAGGATTCCGGCAGGTAGGATTCTAGTCAGTGCCTACAGAGTAGGACTGAAGTGATCACTGAAAATCTTACTTCCTATACAAGTGGCTGCCTGTCCTTGGTGCACAGTCTTGTTTTAGGTCCCTCCCACTCAGAAGAAGCAGCAGAAGATTTGTGCTGCTGTAAATACACGTACACCTTAGATACCTGTTGGCCAAAATGTTGGGTCAGCATAAATCCTTTGAATCCCACATACACATGCATGCTCAGTTCTGAAGAAAACCATTTCCAGAAATAATAGTACTGGGTGTGGACATTTAACATGACGATCCTTCTTTCCGCCCATTATTAACATGTTAACATCACGCTCCCATAAACAATATGGTTGCCCAGTCCTACTGAAACGGATCCATCTAATTCACATGGATGCTTTTGGATTTTACACGCTGTGCCTTGAATTTTTAGATGTGTGTTGAGAAAATGTTCATGCAATTAGGAAACATCTTTAATGTCTTTGGAAGGATTAACTGCTTGATAATGGATGCTATATCTTAGCTGCATAAGACTTATTAAAGGGGTTGTCTGGGACTTTTATATCGATGACCCATCCTTAGATCAATATCTGATCAGTTGGATGTGACCAGTGGCATATCTTGAAACTCATGGGCCCTGATGCAAAAGCTCCAACGGGGCCCCAAATATTTAAAATTTTTAATAGCAATAGTCTTTTTCTTTAGATCAAAGGGACTTTTAGGGTTCCCTAGGCTCCAGGGCTCGGGTGCGATTGCAACCCCTGCACCTGTTGTAGTTACGCCCCTTAATGCGACACCCAACATCCCCAGCTATCAACTGTTCCTGGTGCCGAATTGCAGAGCTGCACAGCACAGCCCCATAATCTGCAAAGTCGCCAGTTTGGGTACTGTTCCTCCTTCATCTATTGATTGAATAGATGGCAGATGTGCTGTACCCAATCCCGGCCACTATTTTGTTGATGGGAGCTGTGCAACTCAGCACATCTAGCCATTGCTGGCATCGGGAAGAGCTGAGAGTGGGGGGTATTGATGTGTCACACCCCCATCAATCAGATATTCATGACCTATCATCAATATAGAAGTGCTGGACTATGCCTTTAAGTCTTGGAGTAATGTTAACGTTAATTTACCTATTGGACACAGATAAACATTGTAATCACTCATTGAATATCCTCGACAGAACTGCTGCCTACTCATCAGCAGGTCCGAACTGAAATTGGGTCACACGATGGAATCAATAATCACAATATGTTCCAACAAATTTCACTATATATGTTTTTTTTTCTAAAAAAACTCTTGTTATGTCCACATACAACCAGTTGGTGATGTCTTTTTGCGTAGAGAAAACTTTGAAAAGGTTGGGAAGTAAAAGACATGGCGCGGAAAACGGCCCAGCAAGTCCTGACAAATGTCTGTAATATCAAGCTGAAAATGTCTGGATTCAGCTACTTTGTGAACTCGGCGGCAATCGAGGAACATATGTTCTAGTTTAATGTGAGAGAGGCGAATCGATTCCAGGCAGATAGCAGGATATTTCATAGTGTGCTGGGGAAATGAACATTTTGTGTTACCGCTGTAACCCAATGCCACAAACCCCATGAAAGATAATTCATTCACCAACACCAATGATAATGGCTCCTAACTAGAGTTGAGCGACCTTGACCTTTTTAGAGTCGAGCCGGGTTTTGCGAAACCCGACTATGTCCAAAGTCGGGTCGAGTGAAATCGGCCGATTATGACGTAAAGTCGGGATCGACCGAAACACGAAACCCAATGCAAGTCAATGGGGCAGCATAGTCGGCAGTGAGTGGGGGCCAGGAAAACACCTAGAGTGGCCATTTTAATGTCAAAACCATCCATTCTTCTTAATGAAGCTTGTCAAGCGTAATTTACCTTATAATAATTGGAAGGCATTTGAAATTGGGGGTCATTTGGCTAAAGTTGTGGGGGGTAGGGCTGGTTCAAGTAATTAGTGGGCCCAGGAAATCTGGACCACGTCACGGCAGTGGAGCAGGGAGAGGTAAGTATTTCAACTTTGCAAGTGCTGTGAACCTGAGCAAGCAGGGGGGGCCCACTCGTTGGCATTGGCACTGGCACAGGGCCCCTCAAAGTACAGCGGTGTGTTTGCACGGCGGGGGCGCCTCCCACCGGCAGCAACACTTTTGCGTACTATGAGAGGCCCTGTGCCAGTGACGTCGCCAACTAGTATTCCTCCCCCCACCTGATGAAGGAACCTGCACTTTCATCTGCACCTTCCTCTTTGTCCCCGTGTAAGGTGGTATGGTATGCGGGAAGAGCAACCTGACTTTCAGCAGGGTCACAATGTTGTTGTGTAGCGTGCACGGGGAATGTTGCGTTATGGGTCAATGTACCAGCAGACTCATCTATCACTGGCTGGGCAATGGGCACGATGAAGTGGAAACACAGATATAGGCCCAAAGAAGAAAGTGGGCTAAATGCAGTTCAAAATTGGTAACACAGGAATAACCAGGGGGCATTGCAGTGGAGGACAACTGGAATGAGAGGCTGACACAGAGAGTAGGGCCAAATCAGTAAGTAGTCGAAATGCAGTTCAAAATTGGCAACCGTAGTAAACAGGCGGCACAGCTTTGTTCAGTGGAGGAGAACAGCAAGGAGTGGCAGACACCGATAGTAGGCCCCAAACCAACTAGTACGCCAAATGCAGTTGTTCCATTTAACCACAATTTAATGAGAGCCTGAAGATAGAAGCTCAGGAAAGGCAACCTGGGGAACACCTTGGAGTGTAACACACCATCTCTCTCCACCCCATACCCATTTTGTATGGCCTAATGCAGTGTACTTTTCTACAACTACTAAACGAGAGTCGGAAGACCGAAGCAATGGCAAGGAAACCTGGGGAACACCTTAGAGTGTAACACACCCTCTCTCTACACCCCATACCCAATTTGAAGGCCTAATGCAGTGTAGTTTCCAAGAACTACTAAACGAGAGCCGGAAGATCGAAGCTCAGGAAAGGCAACCTGGGGAACACCTTGGAGTGTAACACACCCTCTCGCTACACCCCATACCCAATTTGAAGGCCTAATGCAGCGTAGTTTCCAACAACTACTAAACGAGAGCCGGAAGATCGAAGCTCAGGAAAGGCAACCTGGGGAACACCTTGGAGTGTAACACACCCTCTCTCTACACCCCATACCCAATTTGAAGGCCTAATGCAGTGTAGTTTCCAAGAACTACTAAACGAGAGCCGGAAGATCGAAGCTCAGGAAAGGCAACCTGGGGAACACCTTGGAGTGTAACACACCCTCTCGCTACACCCCATACCCAATTTGAAGGCCTAATGCAGCGTAGTTTCCAACAACTACTAAACGAGAGCCGGAAGATCGAAGCTCAGGAAAGGCAACCTGGGGAACACCTTGGAGTGGAACACACCATCTCTCTACACCCCATACCCAATTTGAAGGCCTAATGCAGAGTAGTTTCCAAGAACTACTAAACGAGAGCCGGAAGATCGAAGCTCAGGAAAGGCAACCTGGGGAACACCTTGGAGTGTAACACAACGTCTCTCTACACGACGGAAGGGCTGATTCTTAGGAAGGAAGGCTGTTGGAAATAAGCATTGCGCGTCCGAGGGTGATTATATTCTTATTAGGTATATACTCACCCTCGGACGCGCCCTGCTTCTTTATTTGGAATGAATGTTTATTTGCAATGTGGTGTTGACTTTCTCTATTATTTTGGTAATTAATGATTTTATTATTTTCATTATTTTGCATCTTCTCGGCAATAATATAAAGAAGACGCGACAGGACAACACTCGGTGGATGCCATATGTGTGTTTTCAATTTAAAAAAACTTTCAGTTAACTACTTGCAGGAGAAAGTAATTGTAGCTGGTGGCCATTTTTAGTACTGTACCAGATTAGAGTTGTGTGTTTGTTTTTAATGTTAAAATGTCTGCATTTGATATCTCACCAGTATTTTCTTTTTTATAAGCAAAATACTTATTTTTATATTTTCTGATGTTGGTTCCAGGGGTACACGGCCAGCAGTGCCCTGGTCAGTGTAGTAGTAGTTGAAAGAATGGACCGCAGACAGGCATCGAAGGCCTAAAATAATAACACATGGCTGTAGGCAATTTTAAATTGGTTCCAGGGGTACACGGACAGCAGTGGTGTGGTCAGTGGAGGCCTAGTGGAAGGAGTGACCGCAGACAGGCATCGAAGGCCTAAAATAATAACACATGGCTGTAGGCAATTTTAAATTGGTTCCAGGGGTACACGGACAGCAGTGGTGTGGTCAGTGGAGGCCTAGTGGAAGGAGTGACCGCAGACAGGCATCGAAGGCCTAAAATAATAACACATGGCTGTAGGCAATTTTAAATTGGTTCCAGGGGTACACGGGCAGCAGTGACCTGGTCAGTGTAGTAGTAGTTGAAAGAATGGACCGCAGACAGGCATCGAAGGCCTAAAATAAAAAAATTGGGCTGGCTGTAGGCAATTTTAAATTGGTTCCAGGGGTACACGGGCAGCAGTGACCTGGTCAGTGTAGTAGTAGTTGAAAGAATGGACCGCAGACAGGCATCGAAGGCCTAAAATAAAAAAATTGGGCTGGCTGTAGGCAATTTTAAATTGGTTCCAGGGGTACACGGGCAGCAGTGGTGTGGTCAGTGGAGGCCTAGTGGAAGGAGTGACCGCAGACAGGCATCGAAGGCCTAAAATAATAACACATGGCTGTAGGCAATTTTAAATTGGTTCCAGGGGTACACGGGCAGCAGTGACCTGGTCAGTGTAGTAGTAGTTGAAAGAATGGACCGCAGACAGGCATCGAAGGCCTAAAATAAAAAAATTGGGCTGGCTGTAGGCAATTTTAAATTGGTTCCAGGGGTACACGGGCAGCAGTGGTGTGGTCAGTGGAGGCCTAGTGGAAGGAGTGACCGCAGACAGGCATCGAAGGCCTAAAATAATAACACATGGCTGTAGGCAATTTTAAATTGGTTCCAGGGGTACACGGGCAGCAGTGACCTGGTCAGTGTAGTAGTAGTTGAAAGAATGGACCGCAGACAGGCATCGAAGGCCTAAAATAAAAAAATTGGGCTGGCTGTAGGCAATTTTAAATTGGTTCCAGGGGTACACGGGCAGCAGTGACCTGGTCAGTGTAGTAGTAGTTGAAAGAATGGACCGCAGACAGGCATCGAAGGCCTAACATAACAAACTTGGGCTGGCTGTAGGCACTTTTAAATTGGTTCCAGGGGTACACGGGCAGCAGTGGTCTGGTCAGTGGAAGTCTAGTGGAAGGAGTGACCGCAGACAGGCATCGAAGGCCTAAAATAATAACACATGGCTGTAGGCAATTTTAAATTGGTTCCAGGGGTACACGGACAGCAGTGGTGTGGTCAGTGGAGGCCTAGTGGAAGGAGTGACCGCAGACAGGCATCGAAGGCCTAAAATAATAACACATGGCTGTAGGCAATTTTAAATTGGTTCCAGGGGTACACGGGCAGCAGTGACCTGGTCAGTGTAGTAGTAGTTGAAAGAATGGACCGCAGACAGGCATCGAAGGCCTAAAATAAAAAAATTGGGCTGGCTGTAGGCAATTTTAAATTGGTTCCAGGGGTACACGGGCAGCAGTGACCTGGTCAGTGTAGTAGTAGTTGAAAGAATGGACCGCAGACAGGCATCGAAGGCCTAAAATAAAAAAATTGGGCTGGCTGTAGGCAATTTTAAATTGGTTCCAGGGGTACACGGGCAGCAGTGACCTGGTCAGTGTAGTAGTAGTTGAAAGAATGGACCGCAGACAGGCATCGAAGGCCTAAAATAAAAAAATTGGGCTGGCTGTAGGCAATTTTAAATTGGTTCCAGGGGTACACGGGCAGCAGTGACCTGGTCAGTGTAGTAGTAGTTGAAAGAATGGACCGCAGACAGGCATCGAAGGCCTAAAATAAAAAAATTGGGCTGGCTGTAGGCAATTTTAAATTGGTTCCAGGGGTACACGGGCAGCAGTGACCTGGTCAGTGTAGTAGTAGTTGAAAGAATGGACCGCAGACAGGCATCGAAGGCCTAAAATAAAAAAATTGGGCTGGCTGTAGGCAATTTTAAATTGGTTCCAGGGGTACACGGGCAGCAGTGACCTGGTCAGTGTAGTAGTAGTTGAAAGAATGGACCGCAGACAGGCATCGAAGGCCTAAAATAAAAAAATTGGGCTGGCTGTAGGCAATTTTAAATTGGTTCCAGGGGTACACGGGCAGCAGTGGTGTGGTCAGTGGAGGCCTAGTGGAAGGAGTGACCGCAGACAGGCATCGAAGGCCTAAAATAATAACACATGGCTGTAGGCACTTTTAAATTGGTTCCAGGGGTACACGGGCAGCAGTGGTCTGGTCAGTGGAAGTCTAGTGGAAGGAGTGACCGCAGACAGGCTTCGAAGGCCTAACATAACAAAATTGGGCTGGCTGTAGGCACTTTAAATTGGTTCCAGGGGTACATGGGCAGCAGTGTATGGTCAGTGGAAGTCTAGTGGAAGGAGTGACGGCAGACAGTCTTCGAAGGCCTAACATAACAAAATTGGGCTGACTGTAGGCACTTTTAAATTGGTTCCAGGGTAACACGGCCAGCAGTGGCCTGGTCAGTGTAGTAGTTGTAGAAAGAAGGGACCGCAGACAGGCTTCGAAGGCCTAACATAACAAAAATGTCAAAACAATGGTATTGTCAGTGCCAGGCATTGAAGGATGTCAGCGGCTAGACTACACATTGGTGAAGCTGTGAGAGATAATTTTGCTAGTGGTAGAGCACTGTTTGAGCTGGGGGGGGGAACTGTCTTGTGGCCGGCGGTACAGGCACAGGGCCCCTCATATTACAACGGTGTGTCTGACGTTGGGTGCGCACCACCACCGCCAGAGACACTTTATTGTACTATGAGGGACCCAGTGGCAGTGCCGTCGACCAAAAGCGGCCACACCCACCTCTTCAGACAAACAGCACTCTCAAGGGTCCAAGCGCAAAGTGGCGATAGCACGGCCCCGTGTGGGGAGTTTGGCCATTTCGTGAGGTGGAAACATGTCGTATGCTGGACAATCAGGTGAAGAAAATTACGAGATTGGAAAAGTCATTCAGAATAGTCCACAGGCAAGACCTTTTCATAGGAAAGCTAGGTGTCAGCCGGGCAGGGTGGGGCAAAAGATTTTGAAATCCAGTTGTGGTTCATTTTAATGAAGGTTAGATCATCTACATTTTGGGTAGCCAGACGAGTCCTTTTTTCTGTTAGTATTGAACCTGCAGCACTGAATACTCTTTCTGATAGGACACTAGCTGCCGGGCAAGCAAGCTCCTGCAATGCATATTCTGCCAATTCTGGCCAGGTGTCTAATTTGGATGCCCAGTAATCAAATGGGAATGACGGTTGAGGGAGAACGTCGATAAGGGATGAAAAATAGTTTGTAACCATACTGGACAAATGTTGTCTCCTGTCACTTTGAATTGATGCTGCAGTACCTGTCCTGTCTGCGGTCATAGAAAAATCACTCCACAACCTGGTCAGAAAACCCCTCTGTCCAACGCCACTTCTGATTTCTGCCCCTCTAACACCTCTGGTCTGCTGGCCCCTGGAGCTCGTGTGAGAACGATCACGGGCGCTGTGTGCAGGGAATGCCAGAAGCAAACGGTCAACAAGAGTTGATTGTTTTGTTGCTAATATTAGTTCCAAGTTCTCATGTGGCATAATATTTTGCAATTTGCCTTTATAGCGAGGATCAAGGAGGCAGGCCAACCAGTAATCGTCATCGTTCATCATTTTTGTAATGCGTGTGTCCCTTTTGAGGATACGCAAGGCATAATCCGCCATGTGGGCCAAAGTTCCCGTTGTCAAATCTGCGGTTGTGCTTGGTTGAGGGGCAGTTGCAGGCAAATCTACGTCACTTGTGTCCCTCAAAAAACCAGAACCCGGCCTTGCCACGCCACCAATTTCCCGTGCCCCCGGGAAAGCTTCCTCATTAAAAATATACTCATCCCCATCATCCTCCTCATCCTCCACCTCCTCTTCGCCCGGTACCTCGTCATGTACACTGCCCTGACCAGACAATCGCTGACTGTCATCAAGGCTTTCCTCTTCCTCTGGTGCAGACGCCTGATCCTTTATGTGCGTCAAACTTTGCATCAGCAGACGCATTAGGGGGATGCTCATGCTTATTATGGCGTTGTCTGCACTAACCAGCCGTGTGCATTCCTCAAAACACTGAAGGACTTGACACATGTCTTGAATCTTCGACCACTGCACACCTGACAACTCCATGTCTGCCATCCTACTGCCTGCCCGTGTATGTGTATCCTCCCACAAAAACATAACAGCCCGCCTCTGTTCGCACAGTCTCTGAAGCATGTGCAGTGTTGAGTTCCACCTTGTTGCAACGTCTATGATTAGGCGATGCTGGGGAAGGTTCAAAGAACGCTGATAGGTCTGCATACGGCTGGAGTGTACAGGCGAACGGCGGATATGTGCGCAAAGTCCACGCACTTTGAGGAGCAGGTCGGATAACCCCGGATAACTTTTCAGGAAGCACTGCACCACCAGGTTTAAGGTGTGAGCCAGGCAAGGAATGTGTTTCAGTTGGGAAAGGGAGATGGCAGCCATGAAATTCCTTCCGTTATCACTCACTACCTTGCCTGCCTCAAGATCTACAGTGCCCAGCCACGACTGCGTTTCTTGCTGCAAGAACTCGGACAGAACTTCCGCGGTGTGTCTATTGTCGCCCAAACACTTCATAGCCAATACAGCCTGCTGACGTATGCCAGTAGCTGCCCCATAATGGGAGACCTGGTGTGCAACAGTGGCAGGTGCGGATGGAGTGTTTGTGCGACTGCGGTCTGTGGACGAGCTCTTGCTTCTGCAGGAGGACGAGGAGGAGGAGGAGGAGGGGGTGCGAACGGCTACAGACAACTGTTTACTAGACCGTGGGCTAGGCAGAACTGTCCCAAACTTGCTGTCCCCTGTGGACCCTGAATCCACCACATTTACCCAGTGTGCCGTGATGGACACGTAACGTCCCTGGCCATGCCTACTGGTCCATGCATCTGTTGTCAGGTGCACCTTTGTGCTCACAGATTGCCTGAGTGCATGGACGATGCGCTCTTTAACATGCTGGTGGAGGGCTGGGATGGCTTTTCTGGAAAAAAAGTGTCGACTGGGTAGCTCGTAGCGTGGTACAGCGTAGTCCATCAGGTCTTTGAAAGCTTCGCTTTCAACTAACCGGTAGGGCATCATCTCTAACGAGATTAGTCTAGCTATGTGGGCGTTCAAACCCTGTGTACGCGGATGCGAGGCTAAGTATTTCCTTTTTCTAACCATAGTCTCATGTAGGGTGAGCTGGACTGGAGAGCTGGAGATCGTGGAACTAGCGGGGGTGCCGGTGGACATGGCAGACTGAGAGACGGTGGGAGATGGTATTGTTGCCGCCGGTGCCCTAGATGCAGTGTTTCCTACTACGAAACTGGTGATTCCCTGACCCTGACTGCTTTGGCCTGGCAAAGATACCTGCACAGATACAGCAGGTGGTGCGCTAAATGGTGGTCCTACACTGCCGGAAGGGATGTTGCGTTGATGACTAGCTTCATTGGCCGAGGGTGCAACAACCTTAAGGGACGTTTGGTAGTTAGTCCAAGCTTTCAAATGCATGGTGGTTAAATGTCTATGCATGCAACTAGTATTGAGACTTTTCAGATTCTGACCTCTGCTTAAGGAAGTAGAACATTTTTGACAGATGACTTTGCGCTGATCAATTGGATGTTGTTTAAAAAAATGCCAGACTGCACTCTTTCTAGCATCGGATACCTTTTCAGGCATTGCAGACTGAGCTTTAACCGGATGGCCACGCTGTCCTCCACCAGGTTTTGGCTTTGCCACGCGTTTTGGGCAAGATACGGGCCCGGCAGATGGAACCTGTGGCGATGTTGATGCCTGCTGCGGCCCCTCCTCCTCCTCTGCTTCAGAACTGCTGCCGCCTGCACCCTGTTCCCCCAATGGCTGCCAATCGGGGTCAAGAACTGGGTCATCTAATAACTCTTCTTGTACCTCCTGCGCAACTTCGTCTGTGTCACCGTGTCGTTCGGTGGTATAGCGTTCGTGATGGGGCAACATAGTCTCATCAGGGTCTGATTCTTGATCAGCACCCTGCGAGGGCAATGTTGTGGTCTGAGTCAAAGGACCAGCATAGTAGTCTGGCTGTGGCTGTGCGTCAGTGCACTCCATGTCAGATTCAATTTGTAATGGGCATGGACTGTTAACTGCTTCACTTTCTAAGCCAGGGACGGTATGTGTAAAGAGCTCCATGGAGTAACCCGTTGTGTCGCCTGCTGCATTCTTCTCTGTTGTTGTTTTTGCTGAAGAGGACAAGGAAGTGACTTGTCCCTGACCGTGAACATCCACTAACGACGCGCTGCTTTTACTTTTACCAGTTTCACGAGATGAGGCAAAAGAGCTAGAGGCTGAGTCAGCAAGATAAGCCAAAACTTGCTCTTGCTGCTCCGGCTTTAAAAGCGGTTTTCCTAATCCCAGAAAAGGGAGCGTTCGAGGCCTTGTGTAGCCGGACGACGAACCTGGCTCCACAGCTCCAGACTTAGGTGCAATATTTTTTCCCCCACGACCACCTGATGCTCCACCACTACCACTACCCTCATTACCAGCTGACAATGAACGCCCCCGGCCACGACCTCTTCCACTAGACTTCCTCATTGTTTTAAAAACGTAACCAAACTAACGTTATTTGTTGCAGTCACACAACTTACACGGTGAGCTATAACTTCTGTATGATTTAGCTACCCCTTTACAGGTTGGTGAGACCACAGCGAAAATCAGGCCCAATGTTACACACTCTTTTTTTGGTGGCTGCAAATTAGAGAGATGCCCCACACGCAGGACTGTCACTGAAGCACAAATGTTAATATTAATGTCACACTATTATTTTTTTTTTATTTTTATTTTTTTCAGGAACACTTTAGAAACCCCCCAAAAAAAAAAAAATAGATTTTTGCAGGGAGAATTTAGAAAACAAATGTAACAAACTATATGCTTTCTATGGGCCACTGAGTGAGAGATGACGCACACAGGAATCAGGAGTGGCACACAAGCCCAGAGGCCAATATTTTTCTACCAATGATTGATGGAGTTATTTTCTCTGGTAGATTTTGGAACCCAAATCAAGGAAAAAAAATGTAGGCTTTCTATGGACCACAATTGGAGAGAGAGAGAGAGAGAGATGGCACACCCAGGAGTCAAGACTGGCACACAAGCAGAAAGGCCAATATTAATCTCCCACTGTTTTTTTTGGTTGTTTTTTTTTTTTTTTTTTTCAGGGAGACTTTAGAAAAAAAAATAATAAAAAAAATATGATTTTATCAGGAAGAATTTAGAAACCAAATAAAATAAAATGATTTTTTCAGGGAGAATTTAGAAAACAAATAAAACCAAAAATAGGCGTTCTATGGCCCACTGACTGAGAGATGACGCACCCAGGAGTCAAGACTGGCACACAAGCAGAAAGGCCAATATTAATCTCCCACTGTTTTTTTTGGTTGTTTTTTTTTTTTTTTTTTCAGGGAGACTTTAGAAAAAAAAATAATAAAAAAAATATGATTTTATCAGGAAGAATTTAGAAACCAAATAAAATAAAATGATTTTTTCAGGGAGAATTTATAAAACAAATAAAACCAAAAATAGGCGTTCTATGGCCCACTGACTGAGAGATGACGCACCCAGGAGTCAAGACTGGCACACAAGCAGAAAGGCCAATATTAATCTCCCACTGTTTTTTTTTTTTTTTTTCAGGGAGACTTTAGAAAAAAAAATAATAAAAAAAATATGATTTTATCAGGAAGAATTTAGAAACCAAATAAAATAAAATAATTTTTTCAGGGAGAATTTAGAAAACAAATAAAACCAAAAATAGGCGTTCTATGGCCCACTGACTGAGAGATGACGCACACAGGAGTCAGGAGTGGCACACAAACCCAGAGGCCAATATTTTTCTACCAATGATTGATGTAGTTATTTTCTCTGGTAGATTTTAGAACCCAAATCAAGGAAAAAAAATATAGGCTTTCTATGGACCACAATTGGAGAGAGAGAGAGAGAGAGAGAGAGAGAGAGAGAGAGAGAGAGAGATGGCACACCCAGGAGTCAAGACTGGCACACAAGCAGAAAGGCCAATATTAATCTCCCACTGTTTTTTTGGTTGTTTTTTTTTTTTTTTTTTTTCAGGGAGACTTTAGAAATAAAAATAATAAAAAAAATATGATTTTATCAGGAAGAATTTAGAAACCAAATAAAATAAAATGATTTTTTCAGGGAGAATTTAGAAAACAAATAAAACCAAAAATATGCGTTCTATGGCCCACTGACTGAGAGAGAGAGAGAGATGGAACGCTTAGTACTGGCACACAAGCCCAAAGGGCAATATTAATCTCCCTTTTTTTTTCCAGGGAGAATTTCTGAAACCCAAAAAAAAAATAAAATAGGCTTTCTATGGCCCACTATTTGTGAGAGAGATGGGACGCTCAGGACTGGCACAGATGGCACGCTCAGGACTGGCACAGAAGCCCAGAGGCCAATATTAATCTCCCTTTTTTTCTGGGAGAATTTATAAAACCAAAAAAATATTTAAATAGGCTTTCTATGGCCCACTATTTGTGAGAGAGATGGCACGCTCAGGACTGGCACAGATGGCACGCTCACAACTGGCACAGAAGCCCAGAGGCCAATATTAATCTCCCTTTTTTTCTGGGAGAATTTATAAAACCAAAAAAATATTTAAATAGGCTTTCTATGGCCCACTATTTGTGAGAGAGATGGCACGCTCAGGACTGGCACAGATGGCACGCTCACAACTGGCACACAAGCCCAGAGGCCAATATTAATCTCCCTTTTTTCAGGGAAAATTTATAAAACCAAAAAAAAAATTAAATAGGCTTTCTATGGCCCACTATTTGTGAGAGAGATGGCACGCTCAGGACTGGCACAGATGGCACGCTCACAACTGGCACACAAGCCCAGAGGCCAATATTAATCTCCCTTTTTTCAGGGAAAATTTATAAAACCAAAAAAAAAATTAAATAGGCTTTCTATGGCCCACTATTTGTGAGAGAGATGGGACGCTCAGGACTGGCACAGATGGCACGCTCAGGACTGGCACAGAAGCCCAGAGGCCAATATTAATCTCCCTTTTTTTCAGGGAGAATTTATAAAACCCAAAAAAAAATAAAATAGGCTTTCTATGGCCCACTATTTGTGAGAGAGATGGCACACTCAGGACTGGCACACAAGCCCAAAGGCCAATATTAATCTCCCACTGTATTTTTATCAGGGAGAATTTATACACCCCACAAAAAAAAATACAGAAAAATGAAAAGGCTTTCTATGGCCCACTATGTGAGAGAGATGGCACACACAGGGATGGCACTCTAGCAGAAATGCCAAATTGCCAATCTTAATCTCCCACCAAAAAAAAAAAAAAAAAAAAAACAGGGAATGTCCTACAATTACTATCTCCCTGCCTGCAGTAATCTCAGCCAGGTATGGCAGGCAGCTACTATCTCCCTGCCTGCAGTAATCTCAGCCAGGTATGGCAGGCAGCAATAAGGAGTGGACTGATGCACAAATGAAATAAAAAGTGTGGACAAACAAAAAAGATAGCTGTGCAGAAAGGAAGGAACAAGAGGATTTGTGCTTTGAAAAAAGCAGTTGGTTTGCACAGCGGCGTACACACAGCAATGCAGCTATCAGGGAGCCTTCTAGGGCAGCCCAATGAGCTACAGCGCTGAGGGGAAAAAAAAAAAAAAAAAAAATTCCACTGTCCCTGCACACCGAGGGTGGTGTTGGACAGTGCAAATCGCTGCAGCACAAGCGGTTTTGTGGTTAATGGACCCTGCCTAACGCTATCCCTGCTTCTGACAAAGCGGCAGCAACCTCTCCCTAAGCTCAGATCAGCAGCAGTAAGATGGCGGTCGGCGGGAACGCCTCTTTATAGCCCCTGTGACGTCGCAGACAGCAAGCCAATCACTGCAATGCCCTTCTCTAAGATGGTGGGGACCAGGACCTATGTCATCACGCTGCCCACACTCTGCGTTTACCTTCATTGGCTGAGAAATGGCGCTTTTCGCGTCATTGAAACGCGACTTTGGCGCGAAAGTCGCGTACCGCATGGCCGACCCCGCACAGGGGTCGGATCGGGTTTCATGAAACCCCGACTTAGCCAAAAGTCGGCGACTTTTGAAAATGTTCGACCCGTTTCGCTCAACCCTACTCCTAACCACTCATTTCTCTGGTAACACAAACCATCGACATGAAAACATAGCAGTACTCTATTTAGATGTAACCTGAAGCCCTTTTGGCTTTTGTCACATTCTGTGATCATTGACACACTCATGCCGATGGTCACCGTCTCCATCCACATACCCCACCCTCATTACCCGGCACCGTCTGGACCAAATAATGATCCCAGAATTTTGGCTGCGGGCCTCAGCATATGAGTTGCATTAACATGTTCAACTTTAAGCTATGGAAAATGTTGTTAGTATCCGGAAAAAACTTCTATTTTAAAATGACTCATCTAAAATCGATGACATTGCGGCTATGGAGAAAATAATCATCCATTTATTATTTTTTGTTCCATATTGTACATGTAACTACTGTGACAAAGTCACTGGTAAGGTGCTGGAGGGGAGATATGTTTCACTACAATTAATAGCATCAGTGATATAAAACCCAGAGTTTTTCCTCCAGCACACTAAGTGTGGTGAGGAGTTAAGCTAATTTGTTTAATTTGCTGGCTTTTATGTGGACATCCATAGAGCAGATGGGAGGATGTTCACCTTATCTCCACCCCATGGTGTGATCTAGGGTTTAAGTAGCTGGCCTCCAAAAGGCAGAAAAGTTCAGTGTCTGGAAAGGAACACTCCAGAGAAGTGTTTGTGTTTTTGCTTATGCCAGAACCGTGGGCTAACCCTGAGTGGGTTGATCCCCACTAATACAAGGACTGTGCCTAGTACTACCGTTTTGTTCTTTTTTTGTTTTGCCCAGAGGGCCGTGTTTATTTTGTGCTTCAGCTTCATTTATGCCGCATCTAAATAAACCAAGTGCATTACTAAAGCCGCAGTGTTCTACATCCGCGTACATAGTGAGCCAATCTACCACACTACATACACTTGGTAGAAATAGTGGGCAGAACTCTGCTTTGTGCTTGGTGGGATATTGGTATTTTCTGTTTTGCTGAGATGAACAATGATATCAGGAAATTCAGCCATATTGCTGAACCGCTTCTCCCCTCAAGCCTTTTTTTCACTTGAGGGGATTCAAGCTTGAGGAGGCTAATTTGCATATTCCAGGTGCCTTCTGGGAAAAACGAAGAGTCTCCCTAAGCTGGAAGATCGTTGGGTACAGCCGGGACCAGCTGCTTGGAAAGAATCACGAAACCAGGGATTCAAGCTTGAGGAGGCTAATTTGCATATTCCAGGTGCCTTCTGGGAAAAGCGAAGATTCTCCCTAAGCTAGAAGATCGTTGGGTACAGCCGGGACCAGCTGCTTGGAAAGAATCACCAAACCAGGGATTCAAGCTTGAGGAGGCTAATTTGCATATTCCAGGTGCCTTCTGGGAAAAGCGAAGAGTCTCCCTAAGCTAGAAGATCGTTGGGTACAGCCGGGACCAGCTGCTTCGAAAGAATCACCAAACCAGGGATTCAAGCTTGAGGAGGCTAATTTGCATATTCCAGGTGCCTTCTGGGAAAAGCGAAGAGTCTCCCTAAGCTGGAAGATCGTTGGGTACAGCCGGGACCAGCTGCTTGGAAAGAATCACGAAACCAGGGATTCAAGCTTGAGGAGGCTAATTTGCATATTCCAGGTGCCTTCTGGGAAAAGCGAAGAGTCTCCCTAAGCTAGAAGATCGTTGGGTACAGCCGGGACCAGCTGCTTGGAAAGAATCACCAAACCTTTTTGCCTGTAGGACATTAACCCCTTCCCGACCTGTGACACAGCGTATGCGTCATGAAAGTCGGTGCCAATCCGACCTGTGATGCATATGCTGTGTCACAGAAAGATCGCGTCCCTGCAGATCGGGTGAAAGGGTTAACTCCAATTTCACCCGGCCTGCAGGGACAGGGGGAGTGGTAGTTTAGCCCAGGGGGGGTGGCTTCACCCCCCCGTGGCTACGATCGCTCTGATTGGCTGTTGAAAGTGAAACTGCCAATCAGAGCGATTTGTAATATTTCACCTAAAAAAATGGTGAAACATTACAATCCAGCTATGGCCGATGCTGCAATATCATCGGCCATGGCTGGAAACACTTATGTGCACCCACCCCACCCCACCGATCGCCCCCCCAGCCCCCCGATCTGTGGTCCGCTCCCCTCCGTCCTGTGCTCCACTCCCCCGTCCTCCTGTCCGCTCCCCCCGTGCTCCAATCACACCCCCCGTGCTCCGATCATACCCCCCCGCACTCCGATCACCCCCCCCGCACAGCGATCCCCCCCGTGCTCCGATTCCCCCCCCGTGCTCCGATCCACCCCCCTGCACAGCGATCCCCCACCCCGTGCTCCAATCCACCCCCCCGTGTTCCTATCCACCCCCCGTGCTCCGATCCACCACCCCCGTGCTCCGACGCTCCCCCCGTGCCCTGATCTCCCCCCCCCCCCTTATACTTACCTCCCGGGATCCGTCCGTCTTCTTCACTGGGCGCCGCCATCTTCCAAAATGGCGGGCGCATGTGCAGTGCGCCCGCCGAATCTGCCGGCCGGCAGATTCGTTCCAAAGTGAGTTTTGATCACTGAGATATAACCTATCTCAGTGATCAAAATAAAAAAAAAAATAGTAAATGACCCCCCCCCCCCCTTTGTCACCCCCATAGGTAGGGACAATAAAAAAAATAAAGAATTTTTTTTTTTTTTTTTACACTAAGGTTAGAATAGGGTTAGGGTTAGGGTTAGGGCTAGGGTTAGGGTTA
Source organism: Ranitomeya imitator (assembly GCF_032444005.1). Taxonomy (NCBI): domain Eukaryota; kingdom Metazoa; phylum Chordata; class Amphibia; order Anura; family Dendrobatidae; genus Ranitomeya; species Ranitomeya imitator. Next base: position 484,743,861 of record NC_091287.1, read on the forward strand.
GGGGTAGGGTTAGGGTTAGGGGTAGGGTTAGGGTTAGGGTTAGGGCTAGGGTTAGGGTTAGGGGTAGGGTTAGGGTTAGGGGTAGGGTTAGGGGTAGGGTTAGGGGTAGGGTTTCGGTATGTGCACACGTATTCTGTTCCTCTGCGGATTTTTCCGCTGCGGATTTGATAAATCCGCAGTGCTAAACCGCTGTGGATTTATCGCGGATTTACTGCGGTTTTTCTGCGCATTTCACTGCGGTTTTACAACTGCGATTTTCTATTGCAGCAGTTGTAAAATCGCTGCGGAATCCGCAGAAAGAAGTGACATGCTGCGGAATGTAAACCCCTGCGTTTCCGTGCAGTTTTTCCGCAGCATGTGTACAGCGATTTTTGTTTCCCATAGGTTTACATTGAACTGTAAACTCATGGGAAACTGCTGCGGATCTGCAGCGTTTTCCGCAGCGTGTGCACATACCTTTAGAATTAGGCTATGTGCACACGGTGCAGATTTTGCTGCGGATCTGCAGCGGATTGGCCGCTGCGGATTCGCAGCAGTGTTCCATCAGGTTTGCAGTTCCATGTAAACATATGGAAAACCAAATCCGCTGTGCCCATGGTGCGGAAAATACCACGCGGAAATGCTGCGTTGTATTTTCCGCAGCATGTCAATTCTTTGTGCGGATTCCGCGGCGTTTTACACCTGTTCCTCAATAGGAATCCACAGGTGAAATCCGCACAAAAAACACTGGAAATCCACGGTAATTCCGCAGGTAAAACGCAGTGCCCTTTACCCGCGGATTTTTCAAAAATGATGCTGAAAAATCTCACACGAATCCGCAACATGGGCACATAGCCTTAGGGTTAGGGTTGGAATTAGGGTTGTGGTTAGGGGTGTGATTACTGTTATGGCTACAGTTGGGATTAGGGTTAGGGGTGTGTTGGGGTTAGTGTTGGAGGTAGAATTGAGGGGTTTCCACTGTTTAGGCACATCAGGGGTCTCCAAACGCAACATGGCGCCACCATTGATTCCAGCCAATCTTGTATTCATAAAGTCAAATGGTGCTTCCTCAATTCCGAGCCCCGACGTGCGCCCAAACAGTGGTTTACCCCCACATATGGGGTACCAGCATACTCAGGACAAACTGCGTAACAATTACTGGGGTCCAATTTCTCCTGTTACCCTTGTGAAAATAAAAAAATGCTTGCTAAAACATCATTTTTGAGGAAAGAAAAATTATTTTTTATTTTCACGGCTCTGCGTTGTAAACGTCTGTGAAACACTTGGGAGTTCAAAGTGCTCACCACATATCTAGATAAGTTCCTTGCGGGGTCAAGTTTCCAAAATGGGGTCACTTGTGGGGGGTTTCTACTGTTTAGGCACATCAGGGGCTCTGAAAATGCAATGTGACGTCCGCAGACCATTCCATCAAAGTCTGCATTTCAAAAGTCACTACTTCCCTTCTGAGCCCCGACGTGTGCCCAAACAGTGGTTTACCCCCACACATGGGGTATCAGCGTACTCAGGAGAAACTGGACAACAACTTTTGTGGTCCAATTTCTCCTGTAACCCTTGGGAAAATAAAAAATTCTGGGCTAAATAATTATTTTTGAGGAAAGAAAACGTATTTATTATTTTCACGGCTCTGTGTTATAAACTTCTGTAAAGCACTTGGGGGTTGAAAGTGCTCACCACATATCTAGATAAGTTCCTTTGGGGGTCTAGTTTCCAAAATGGGGTCACTTGTGGGGGGTTTCTACTGTTTAGGCACACCAGGGGCTCTGCAAACGCAACGTGACGCCCGCAGACCATTCCATCAAAGTCTGCATTTCAAAAGTCACTACTTCCCTTCGGAGCCCCGACGTGTGCCCAAACAGTGGTTTACCCCCACACATGGGGTATCAGCGTACTCAGGACAAACTGGACAACAACTTTTGTGGTCCAATTTCTCCTGTAACCCTTGGGAAAATAAAAAATTCTGGGCTAAAAAATTATTTTTGAGGAAAGAAAACGTATTTATTATTTTCACGGCTCTGTGTTATAAACTTCTGTAAAGCACTTGGGGGTTGAAAGTGCTCACCACATATCTAGATAAGTTCCTTTGGGGGTCTAGTTTCCAAAATCGGGTCACTTGTGGGGGGTTTCTACTGTTTAGGCACACCAGGGGCTCTGCAAACGCAACGTGACGCCCGCAGACCATTCCATCAAAGTCTGCATTTCAAAAGTCACTACTTCCCTTCGGAGCCCCGACGTGTGCCCAGTGGTTTACCCCCGCACATGGGGTATCAGCGTACTCAGGACAAACTGGACAACAACTTTTGTGGTCCAATTTCTCCTGTAACCCTTGGGAAAATAAAAAATTCTGGGCTAAATAATTATTTTTGAGGAAAGAAAACGTATTTATTATTTTCACTGCTCTGTGTTATGAACTTCTGTGAAGCACTTGGGGGTTCAAAGTGCTCACCTCACATCTAGATAAGTTCCTTTCGGGGTCTAGTTTCCAAAATGGGGTCACTTGTGGGGGGTTTCTACTGTTTAGCGACATCAGGGGCTCTGCAAACGCAACGTGACGCCCGCAGAGCATTCCATCAAAGTCTGCATTTCAAAACGTCACTACTTCACTTCCGAGCCCCAGCATGTGCCTAAACAGTGGTTTACCCCCACATATGGGGTATCAGCGTACTCAGGAGAAACTGGACAACAACTTTTGGGGTCAAATTTCTCCTGTTACCCTTGGGAAAATAAAAAAAAGCGGGCTAAAAAATCATTTTTGAGAAAAGAATTTTTTTTTTTAATTTTCATGGCTCTGCGTTATAAACTTCTGTGAAGCACTTGAGGGTTCAAAGTGCTCACCACACATCTAGATTAGTTCCTTTGGGGGTCTAGTTTCCAAAATGGGGTCATTTGTGGGGGATCTCCAATGTTTAGGCACACAGGGGCTCTCCAAACGCGACATGGTGTCCGCTAATGATTGGAGCTAATTTTCAATTTAAAAAGCCAAATGGCGTGCCTTCCCTTCTGAGCCCTGCCGTGCGCCCAAACAGTGGTTTACCCCCACATATGGGGTATCTGCGTACTCAGGACAAACTGGACAACAACATTTATGGTCCAATTTCTCCTATTACCAATGGCAAAATAGGAAATTCCAGGCTAAAAAATCATTTTTGAGAAAAGAAAAATTATTTTTTATTTTCATGGCTCTGCATTATAAACTTCTGTGAAGCACCTGGGGGTTCAAAGTGCTCAGTATGCATCTAGATAAGTTCCTTGGGGGGTCTAGTTTCCAAAATGGGGTCACTTGTGGGGGAGCTCCAATGCATAGGCACACAGGGGCTCTCCAAAACGCGACATGGTGTCCGCTAACAATTGGAGCTAATTTTCCATTCAAAAAGTCAAAAGGCGCGCCTTCCCTTCCAAGCCCTGCCGTGTGCCCAAACAGTGGTTTACCCCCACATATGAGGTATCAGTGTACTCGGGAGAAATTGCCCAACAAATTTTAGGATCCATTTTATCCTATTGCCCATGTGAACATGAAAAAATTGAGGCGAAAATAAATTTTTTGTGAAAAAAAAGTACTTTTTCATTTTTACGGATCAATTTGTGAAGCACCTGAGGGTTTAAAGTGCTCACTAGGCATCTAGATAAGTTTCTTGGGGGGTCCAGTTTCCAAAATGGGGTCACTTGTGGGGGAGCTCCAATGTTTAGGCACACAGGGTCTCTTCAAACGCGACATGGTGTCCGCTAACGATGGAGATAATTTTTCATTCAAAAAGTCAAATGGCGCTCCTTCCCTTCCGAGCCTTACCATGTGCCCAAACAGTGGTTTACCTCCACATGTGAGGTATCAATGTACTCGGGAGAAATTGCCCAACAAATTTTAGGATTCATTTTATCCTGTTGTCCATGTGAAAATGAAAAAATTGAGGCTAAAAGAATTTTTTTGTGAAAAAAAAGTACTTTTTCATTTTTACGGATCAATTTGTGAAGCACATGGGGGTTTAAAGGGCTCACTATGCATGTAGATAAGTTCCTTGGGGCGTCTAGTTTCCAAAATGGGGTCACTTGTGGGGGAGCTCCAATTTTTAGGCACACGGGGGCTCTCCAAACGTGACATGGTGTCCGCTAAAGAGTGCAGCCAATTTTTCATTCAAAAAGTCAAATGGCACTCCTTCCCTTCCAAGCCCTGCCGTGCGCCCAAACAGTGGTTTACCCCCACATATGAGTTATCAGCGTACTCAGGACAAATTGGACAACAACTTTCGTGGTTCAGTTTCTCCTTTTACCATTGGAAAAATAAAAAAATTGTTGCTGAAAAATCATTTTTGTGACTAAAAAGTTAAATGTTAATTTTTTCCTTCCATGTTGCTTCTGCTGCTGTGAAGCACCTGAAGGGTTAATAAACTTCTTGAATGTGGTTTTGTGCACCTTGAGGGGTGCAGTTTTTAGAATGGTGTCACTTTTGGGTATTTTCAGCCATATAGACCCCTCAAACTGACTTCAAATGTGAGGTGGTCCCTAAAAAAAATGGTTTTGTAAATTTCGTTGTAAAAATGAGAAATCGCTGGTCAAATTTTAACCCTTATAACTTCCTAACAAAAAAAATTTTGTTTCCAAAATTGTGCTGATGTAAAGTAGACATGTGGGAAATGTTATTTATTAACTATTTTGTGTCACATAACTCTCTGGTTTAACAGAATAAAAATTCAAAATGTGAAAATTGCGAAATTTTCAAAATTTTCGCCAAATTTCCGTTTTTATCACAAATAAACACAGAATTTATTGACCTAAATTTACCACTAACATGAAGCCCAATATGTCACGAAAAAACAATCTCAGAACCGTTAGGATCCATTGAAGCGTTCCTGAGTTATTACCTCATAAAGGGACACTGGTCAGAATTGCAAAAAACGGCAAGGTCTTTAAGGTCAAAATAGGCTGGGTCATGAAGGGGTTAATGCAAGAGAGCTTGGCTGAGTAGATTACACAAGAAGGAAAACACACAGCAAGTCAGCAGGATCTAGGAGCAACATGGCAGATGTGACAACCTACATGGTGAGCTGCAGCATGTGCTACATGTTCACAGATCGACCAGAAGAAGAATTAAATTTCACCTGTCAGAAGTGTAGACTAGTGGCCCTTTTAGAAGAAAAGGTGCGGGGTCTGGAAGAAAGAATAGCAACTTTGAAACTCATCAAAGAGAATGAAGACTTTCTAGACAGAACAGAAGTATCTCTACTGGTCACAGAAGGTGAAAAAAGTGTCAGAGAACCTCCAAAAGCAGATGAGTGGAAGCATGTGACCAAAAGAAGCAAGAAGACCATGGAGAAATCACCAACCACACAACTGAAGAACCGATATCAAATCTTTGTAGAAGATGAAGATGGCACACCTAAGGATGAAGCAATACCAGCAAGCAAAAAAGAAAAGGGCACACAGCAACAAGTGACAGCAAAAAGTACAGCCAAGAAGCAACGAAGAGTGGTGGTGGTGGGAGACTCACTACTGAGAGGCACAGAAGCAGCCATCTGCAGACCGGACATAACTGCAAGAGAAGTATGCTGCCTTCCAGGTGCGATGATCAAGGATGTGACCGATAGGATACCAAAGCTCTTCAACTCCAAGGACGTCCACCCATTTCTTCTGATACATGTTGGCACCAATGACACGGCAAGGAAGGACCTACCGACAATCTGGAAAGACTTTGAAGAGTTGGGGAAGAAAGTAAAGGAACTGGATGCACAGGTAGTTTTTTCTTCTATCCTTCCAGTAGACGGGCATGGCACCAGGAGATGGAACAGGATCCTTGATGCAAACAACTGGCTAAGACGATGGTGCAGACAACAAGGATTCGGATTCCTGGACCACGGTGTGAATTACTTGTACGATGGACTCCTCGCCAGAGACGGACTACACCTCAACAAACCTGGGAAACACACATTCGCCAGAAGACTCGCTACACTCATCAGGAGGGCGTTAAACTAGAAGAAGAGGGGACGGGAAGAAAAACATTAGACTTGAACAAAGAAGATCCAGGAAAACATACTCAGATGGGAGGTAAGAACATTTCTAAAACAATCCACAGCGAGGAGATTGGAACAAAACAAAATCCTCTAAACTGCATGCTCGCAAACGCCAGAAGCCTGACAAACAAGATGGAAGAACTAGAAGCAGAAATATCTACAGGTAACTTTGACATAGTGGGAATAACCGAGACATGGTTAGATGAAAGCTATGACTGGGCAGTTAACTTACAGGGTTACAGTCTGTTTAGAAAGGATCGTAAAAATCGGAGAGGAGGAGGGGTTTGTCTCTATGTAAAGTCTTGTCTAAAGTCCACTTTAAGGGAGGATATTAGCGAAGGAAATGAGGATGTCGAGTCCATATGGGTCGAAATTCATGGAGGGAAAAATGGTAACAAAATTCTCATTGGGGTCTGTTACAAACCCCCAAATATAACAGAAACCATGGAAAGTCTACTTCTAAAGCAGATAGATGAAGCTGCAACCCATAATGAGGTCCTGGTTATGGGGGACTTTAACTACCCGGATATTAACTGGGAAACAGAAACCTGTGAAACCCATAAAGGCAACAGGTTTCTGCTAATAACCAAGAAAAATTATCTTTCACAATTGGTGCAGAATCCAACCAGAGGAGCAGCACTTTTAGACCTAATACTATCTAATAGACCTGACAGAATAACAAATCTGCAGGTGGTCGGGCATCTAGGAAATAGCGACCACAATATTGTACAGTTTCACCTGTCTTTCACTAGGGGGACTTGTCAGGGAGTCACAAAAACACTGAACTTTAGGAAGGCAAAGTTTGACCAGCTTAGAGATGCCCTTAATCTGGTAGACTGGGAAAATATCCTCAGAATTAAGAATACAGATAATAAATGGGAAATGTTTAAGAACATCCTAAATAGGCAGTGTAAGCGGTTTATACCTTGTGGGAATAAAAGGACTAGAAATAGGAAAAACCCAATGTGGCTAAACAAAGAAGTAAGACAGGCAATTAACAGTAAAAAGAAAGCATTTGCACTACTAAAGCAGGATGGCACCATTGAAGCTCTAAAAAACTATAGGGAGAAAAATACTTTATCTAAAAAACTAATTAAAGCTGCCAAAAAGGAAACAGAGAAGCACATTGCTAAGGAGAGTAAAACTAATCCCAAACTGTTCTTCAACTATATCAATAGTAAAAGAATAAAAACTGAAAATGTAGGCCCCTTAAAAAATAGTGAGGAAAGAATGGTTGTAGATGACGAGGAAAAAGCTAACATATTAAACACCTTCTTCTCCACGGTATTCACGGTGGAAAATGAAATGCTAGGTGAAATCCCAAGAAACAATGAAAACCCTATATTAAGGGTCACCAATCTAACCCAAGAAGAGGTGCGAAACCGGCTAAATAAGATTAAAATAGATAAATCTCCGGGTCCGGATGGCATACACCCACGAGTACTAAGAGAACTAAGTAATGTAATAGATAAACCATTATTTCTAATGTTTAGGGACTCTATAGCGACAGGGTCTGTTCCGCAGGATTGGCGCATAGCAAATGTGGTGCCAATATTCAAAAAGGGCTCTAAAAGTGAACCTGGAAATTATAGGCCAGTAAGTCTAACCTCTATTGTTGGTAAAATATTTGAAGGGTTTCTGAGGGATGTTATTCTGGATTATCTCAATGAGAATAACTGTTTAACTCCATATCAGCATGGGTTTATGAGAAATCGCTCCTGTCAAACCAATCTAATCAGTTTTTATGAAGAGGTAAGCTATAGGCTGGACAACGGTGAGTCATTGGACGTGGTATATCTCGATTTTTCCAAAGCGTTTGATACCGTGCCGCACAAGAGGTTGGTACACAAAATGAGAATGCTTGGTCTGGGGGAAAATGTGTGTAAATGGGTTAGTAACTGGCTTAGTGATAGAAAGCAGAGGGTGGTTATAAATGGTATCGTCTCTAACTGGGTCGCTGTGACCAGTGGGGTACCGCAGGGGTCAGTATTGGGACCTGTTCTCTTCAACATATTCATTAATGATCTGGTAGAAGGTTTACACAGTAAAATATCGATATTTGCAGATGATACAAAACTATGTAAAGCAGTTAATACAAGAGAAGATAGTATTCTGCTACAGATGGATCTGGATAAGTTGGAAACTTGGGCTGAAAGGTGGCAGATGAGGTTTAAAAATGATAAATGTAAGGTTATACACATGGGAAGAAGGAATCAATGTCACCATTACACACTGAATGGGAAACCACTGGGTAAATCTGACAGGGAGAAGGACTTGGGGATCCTAGTTAATGATAAACTTACCTGGAGCAGCCAGTGCCAGGCAGCAGCTGCCAAGGCAAACAGGATCATGGGGTGCATTAAAAGAGGTCTGGATACACATGATGAGAGCATTATACTGCCTCTGTACAAATCCCTAGTTAGACCGCACATGGAGTACTGTGTCCAGTTTTGGGCACCGGTGCTCAGGAAGGATATAATGGAACTAGAGAGAGTACAAAGGAGGGCAACAAAATTAATAAAGGGGATGGGAGAACTACAATACCCAGATAGATTAGCGAAATTAGGATTATTTAGTCTAGAAAAAAGACGACTGAGGGGCGATCTAATAACCATGTATAAGTATATAAGGGGACAATACAAATATCTCGCTGAGGATCTGTTTATACCAAGGAAGGTGACGGGCACAAGGGGGCATTCTTTGCGTCTGGAGGAGAGAAGGTTTTTCCACCAACATAGAAGAGGATTCTTTACTGTTAGGGCAGTGAGAATCTGGAATTGCTTGCCTGAGGAGGTGGTGATGGCAAACTCAGTCGAGGGGTTCAAGAGAGGCCTGGATGTCTTCCTGGAGCAGAACAATATTGTATCATACAATTAGGTTCTGTAGAAGGACGTAGATCTGGGGATTTATTATGATGGAATATAGGCTGAACTGGATGGACAAATGTCTTTTTTCGGCCTTACTAACTATGTTACTATGTTACTATGTTACTTTTGTGACAAGACCAAATTTTACAATTCTGATCAGTGTCAATTTATGTGGTAATAACTCTGGAACACCTCAACATATCCCAATGATTCTGAGACTGTTTTTATGCACGTTGTACTTAATGTTAGAGATAAATTTAGATCAACATTTTTGGGGTTTATTTGTGAAAATATCTGAATTTTGGTCAAAATTTTGAACATTTGCAATTTTCAAGCTTAAAGGGACTCTATCACCCCCTCCAGCCGTTAGAAACTAAAAGAGCCACCTTGTGCAGCAGTAATGCTGCATTCTGACAAGGTGGCTCTTTTAGTTATTGGTGCAGTCAAAGCAGAAATAAAGCATTTTATAATTTCGCAAAAATACCTGTCTTTAGACAGGGAGGCAGGTCTTAACCCCCCTGCTGCAAACGCCACACTTCCGTCACTCAAAGCTTCTTCGGCGCCGGGTGCCGCCTCCTCCGCACGGTTTTCAAATCAAATCCGGCGCCTGCGCTGTTTAGTTCTGCCAGGGGCAGGCGCAGTGAGTGCTGCCCATCTGACCTCTGATGCAGTCTTGCAGACTGCGCCTGTGCGGCCACCCACCTTGTGAATCCCAGCCCCGCACTGTGTTATGCTTTATTCATACTACGGGGCTGGGATTCACAGGCAGGGCGTCTGCACGGGCGCAGTCTGCGAGACTGCATCTGAGGTCAGACGGGCAGTGCTCATTGCGCCTGCCCCAGGCAGAACAAAACAGCGCAGGTGCCAGATTTGATTTGAAAACAGCGCGGAGGGGCGGCACCCGATGCCGAAGAAGCTTCGAGTGACGGAAGTGTGGCGTTTGCAGCAGGGGGGTTAAGACCTGCCTCCCTGTCTAAAGACAGGTATTTTTGCGAAATTAGAAAAGGCTTTATTTCTACTTTGACTGCACCAATAACTAAAAGAGCCACCTTGTCAGAATGCTGCATTACTGCTGCACAAGGTGGCTCTTTTAGTTTCTAACGGCTGGAGGGGGTGACAGTGGCCCTTTAAATCAGTTAGTCATGCTATACAAAATAATTTATAAATACATTTACCATATGTCTACTTTACATCAGCATCATTTTTTAAACATTTTTTTTGTTATGAAGTGAGAATGGTTAAAAATTTATCACAATTTCTTCTTTATTAAACAAAAATTTACAAAAGCATATTTTCAGGGACCACATGACGTTTGTAAGGACTTTAGGGGGCCTATATGACAGAAAATACCCCAAAGTGACAACACTTTAAAAACTCCACCCCTCAGAGTGCTCAAACCCACATTTACAAAGTTTATTAACCCTTTAGGTGCATCACAGGAATTACAGCAACGTGGAAGGAGACAAATGAACATTTTAATTTTTCACATGAAAATGTTCAATAGCAACAAATTTTGCCTTTTTACAAGGCTAGTAGGAGAAATTGCACCATACAATTTGTTGATCTACTTCTCCTGAGCATGCCCATACCACATATGTGGAGGAAAGCTACTGTTTGGCCGCACGGCAGGACTTGGAAAGGAAGGAGCGCCATCTGACTTTTGGAGTGCAAAATTGGCTGTAATAGATAGCGGACATCATGTTGCGTTTGCAAAGCCCCTGATGTGCCCAAACAGTGAAAACACACCACAAGTGACCCCATTTGGAAACTAGACCCCTCAAAGAATTTATCTACAGGTGTGATGAGCTCAGAATTATGACCACTGCTACATCTACCACAGAGAAAACAGGTAGAAAAAACTGCAGCAAGCAGCCCAGTATGTGATACCTTGCTGGCATTGGGTTCTCTGTTCATTCTCCTTTTCACTACGGTAAGGTTTTCCTTTCTTTTAAAGGGGTTGTCTGGTTCTTTTATATTGATGGTCTATCGTTAGGCCATATTAACTTGAATAGGAGTGGACGTGCAGTACCCAGACATGACCACTATTGACAGAGCTGTGCTGTGCAGCTCTGCAACTGATCACTTCAAGCAGCTGAGAACAGCAGATCTGTGGGGGTGCCGGGTGATGCAGCCCCCACTGATCTGGTATTGATGACTTATCCTAAGTATAGGCCATCAATATTAAAGTACCGGACAACCCCTTTAATTCTGTCACAACTAAAGTGGCATTTCAAATCATGATAAAATATTTTAGCATTAGCGGGTGTTACAATCTCACACATCTATAGTAAATGCACAGTATAGGTATAAAACTCTGATAGGTGCAGGTCTCACCTCCTATCTTTAAAATGGGGCCCTCTAGTCACTTCTATGGGAGTTCGGAAAATCGTTGAGTATTTCTGGTTATTTTCAGAAGTCCAGCAAAAGTAGAAGGAAAATTCATCATGTGAGCTCATCTCTCGAAGACAAAAGTTGGTGGATCCCTGTTCTCCTGATTGGTTCAGGGCAGAGAGGCATCAGACATTTCTGGCATATCACATTGATTATTGGGACGTCCCCAGTTTCTGAAATGGGAATATTCTTTTTGTGGACGAAAACATGAGAATAAATAATAATAATAATAAATAGACCTGATTATTACAACCAATCACAATCATCAGTTCCCATCCTAGACCTAGAATAAGACGCCCATACATTAGTCTTCTCCATACACCTCCACGTTATGGTACCCAAAGAAATATTCTCACACCCGACTACAAGAATACAACAAGGTGAGTTTAAGAGAGCAAAATCCCTTATATGAGAGCACCCTGCAGTAAAGTAGACTTTTGGCAAACACAAACAAGGGATTATCCGGCCAAGTTGTTTGAACTATGAATTATTCAAAGAAAGCTAAAGGACAAGTAGTTTATTAAGCATTAATTGGAGCTAAGAGCAAATGGCGGATGGCAGCAATCCTCAAGGTTCCTGCTGGATGTATTACTACTATAGGTTTAAGTAATAGGATTACATTTAAATCTTATGGGGAAAAAAAACAAATCCCTTAATTGTGTAGTAATTCCCCAAATGCTTTATAAATAATAAAAGTAAAAGGTGAAACATTTGTGCAAATGATATCAACATATAAATATGTATATGCATTCCTCAAAATCTTCTAATTATGGGAATGTTTTGTTCTTTTTTATATCCAAATGGTGAGGACTGGGAGGACACATCTTTCATTACAGCTTTTGATAAAAAAAATTAAGTTATGAAACACAATGTATAATTAAGCTTTTCTTTGTCCCACAGCTCCTCAACGGGCTGGAGGGGGTACTGCACCCCTTTATATATACACTGCTCAACATTGAAATTACAACACTAAGTACAGAACGGATCAATCGTGGAACCAGTGCTGCCATTGCCTGCTGCACCTCCAGACTTGTCTCTCAATCGTCATTGGTCAACAATTGCACAGGGATCTTGAAGATTTGCTGCCCAAAAGGCATTCAGCATGGCAGAACATCCCTCAAACAACTATTGATAACCTTTTTGATCAGTAGTAGGGTTGAGCGAAACGGGTCGGCCATTTTCAGAAGTCGCCGACTTTTGGCAAAGTCGGGTTTCATGAAACCCGACCCAACCTCTGTGTGGGGTCGGCCATGAGGTCAGCGATCTTCTGAATCTGGTATCGAAATTCCGATACCGAGTTCCGATATGTTTGCAATATCGGAAATCGGTATCGGAATCCATATTTAAGTGTAAAATAAAGAATTAAAATAAAAAATATTGCTATACTCACCCTCGGACGCGCCCTGCTTCTTTCCGGCAGCCTTCCTTCCTAAGAATCAGCGCTTGAAGGACCTTCGGTGACGTTGCGGCTTGTGATTGGTCGCGTGAGCGGTCACATGGGCGGTCGTGCGACCAATCACAAGCCGCGACGTCATCTAAGGCCCTTCACGCGCTGATTCTAAGGAAGGAAGGCTGCCGGTTAGTACCAGGGCGCGTCAGAGGGTGAGTATAGCAATATTTTTTATTTTAATTCTTTATTTTACACTTAAATATGGATCCCAGGGCCTGAAGGAGAGTTTCCTCTCCTTCAGACCCTGGGAACCATTAGAAACCCAATGCACTGCATTGGGTTTCGTGTTTCGGCCGACCCCGACCCCGACTTTTTTATAGGATCGGCCGATTTCACTCGACCCGACTTTTGAAAAAGTCGGGTTTCGTGAAACCCGACCCGATCCCATAAAAGTAAAAGTCGCTCAATCCTAATCAGTAGATGATTGCTAAGACTTGTAAGTGCGGGGATATCTGCGTGTGGTCCTCATACTCGATACTGAATAAACTGAGATGTTTTGAATTTTTTTATGTCCTTTTTTTCATCACTTGCAGATCATTAACATATCTATCCATCCTGTGATTTTCCTAATTTCACAACTTTTCTTTCTTAATGCTACAGTGCAGGGCGGTGTTTAAGTTTTGTCTGAATTCCTCTACGTGTTCCCCCTGCGTCCACCCATATTACCATAGTGTGGCATGTGAGTGATATAGGGGGATTACAGTAGGGAAGCGCGGTGGCTCAGTGGTTAGCGTCCTGGGTTCAAATCTCACCAAGCAAAACATCTACAAGGAGTTACTATGTCCTCCCCCTGTTTGCGAGGGGTTTCCTCCGGGTACTCCGGTTTCCTCCCACATTCCAAAGACATCCTGATAGGGAATTTAGATTGTGAGCCCCATCGGGGACAGCGATGATAATGTGTGCAAACTGTAAAGCGCTGCGGAATATGTTAGCGCTATATAAAAATAAAGATTTCAAGCCTCTCAGCACAGCGTGTAATGTATCGGATATTAGACACTCACCTGATTCAGTCATTTCTGGAATTAGAAATCCGCTATGGATTTAATGCTAAGTGGTCAATTATTGACAGCAAACTTCACTTAACATCAAGACTCCTAATGTGGTCCCTGTCCGCTCTCTAGCCCGCTGCTGATCTATGGGATGTTAACTCAGCAGAACAGGATCATTACACGTTTCCAGTAATTGCAACCAAATTCTATTTATTTATTTATATTCATTTTATAAAGAGGAAATGTCTGATATGTTATCTAAACAAGTCATAAAATCCAGTATTAACAAACAAATGTCCACATTTAGACAGTTCCTGTGCATATCTGCACCATCTTGTGTGTAGCTAACTGGAACCATACGGACCCTGCTAAGACTTCTGCATTGGCAAGAAACGACAGAGCTTTTACATGGAATTACCTGCAATAACTGTTATTTTACTTTTTTTCTATATTTACTCTTGGACTTTATTAGCAAGAGACTTGCGTGACATTTTTTTCCCTCTTTCCATCTCTCACACATTAAGCTTGTCTGTGAGCTCCACAGACCAGGAATCTTGTCTTCATGGCACTGCACTGATTCTAGTTTTGGTCATGTCGTTGGAATATTTTTTGTTAGTTTTTAATTTTCAGGTATTTCAGAATTTTTTTTCTTCCTATCTTTGAAAGCTGGACAGAGAAACATTTTCATATAGAGATCACTGGCTTATACGGTTGGGTTTTGCCAACCAGATCATTGGTAATGGCTCTGATTGGAGCAAAATGCCTTCTGCTTCATTTACTGAGATCTTCGGATTCTGGAGTCCTGTACAGGTGCCATCTTTGTATTGTACGACTTGCAGAACTACCTTGACAGGTTTCTTTCCACTGTTTCATGCCTCTATTTAAACCTGTCAGCATCTTTTACGAATCTTCTCCTCTGAAACATCTGATTAGGATACTGCACAAAACATTACATCCATTTAAACCCTTCCTAAAACCTGGATATTGTGATGGTATTGATCGGTAAAGTCAAATATCGTCTTGTTGTGTTGAAAGGAATTAGAGGCTTAAAAGCTTTAAATCAGATGAGTCAATGAAAGGCAGCCTAGCAGCAAATTACATACATGACTGACCATTGTTGAGGTTCCACGTCTCAAATCTTTAGACAAAGCTCCTTCAAAAATAATGATCAGGTTTTATATCATAGGTAGAAAGCTATAGAGTTTAGTAAATTGTACATTAAGAAAGACAGGCTAACATTCATATAAACCTATCTCAACTCTTTATGGGAACCAGCTTCGTACAGAGTCTTACCGGCAATTCTTCATGGGAAAAAATTATCCAAATGATCTCTCTCCCAGACAGAGAGACGATCTTGCTGGTACCACCTATTTTGAAGGTGGCTTTCATACAAGTCAGTTTTTGGCTCTTTGACATGTTGCAAAGTTAAATAAAGGGTTGGAGATAATTTGTCACCCATCACTGGAGAAGGACATCATGGTTAGAAGGATAGAAGGAACAAGGCGAAGAGGAAGACTAGCAACCTGATGGCTTGATACTATCAAGATAACAGCAGACAAGACTCTGGTGGACCTATCTAGGCTTGAACTAGATCGATCCTCCTACAGATCATTCATTCATCAAGTTGTCATGGCTCAAGATTGAGCTGAAGGCTGTTAAGAAAAAGAAGTCTACCATATACATTGGACGAACCTGCAGATATCAACAGGTTTGGCCCACAGTCCAATATGTAGGGGGGGCCCAAGAAAGATGATTACTGGGAGGATAAGGATCCAGCATGTTCGATATTTGACTGCTGATCCTTTCGTTCTCTAAGTGATAAACCGCTGCCAGAGAAGTCAGGAACACTTGGAGAGTGTATATGGAAGAGCAGAGGCAGGTGAGACAGCTGTTGGCTAAACAATCAGCCAAACTATGGTTAGAACAGCAGCTCTCTAAAGTAAATGGAGGCTTAACCCAAACCTGACATGATCAAGATCAGATAGTTTTTCTTAATTAAGGCTATGTGCACACGTCAGGAATCTTTGCAGAAATTTCCTGACAAAAAACAGACTTTTTCTGCCGGAAATCCGCATGCGTTTTTCTCGCGTCTTTTGTGCGGATTTTTTGCGTTTTTTTAAGGAGCTTCCTAATGCATTAAATAGCGGGAAATCCATAAAAAATCCGCAAAATTAATGAACATGCTGCGTTTTTTTCCGCGATGCGTTTTTATGTGCACAAAAATTGGGGAATGCATTGAAAATGATGGGATGCTTAATGTATGCGTTTTTTAAGCATTTTTGCCGTGGAAAACCGCCGAAAAAAAATGCAAAAAAACGTGAAAAACCTGGAAGGTGTGCACATAGCCTAAGAATTAGTACAATCTTGGAGGAATCAAATGCCAAAAAAAAACCCTGAAATATTATTATTATTATTATTTATTATTATAGCGCCATTTATTTCATGGCGCTTTACATGTGAGGAGGGGTATACATAATAAAAACAGGTACAATAATCTTGAATATCCCAACATATTGCTATGTATTCTGTAGAATAACTCATAACTCCTGTAGAATGTAAGCCCGCAAGGGCAGGGTCCTCGCCCCTCTGTATCAGGCCGTCATTGTTAGTTTGTTTACTGTATGTGATATTTGTAACTTGTATGTAACCCCTTCTCATGTACAGCACCATGGAATCAATGGTGCTATATAAATAAATAATAATAATAATAATAATAATAATAATTACAAAATCATTAAGTATTTGTAAATATTCAAATTTTCTCATATCAGCTATTTTGCATAGTTTTTTTTTTTTACCATGGAGCATTAAATAAGTCTCAATACACCTCCTGGATGTCATAGATGAGAGCTGAGTACCCCTCATCAACCATGAACAAGTGTTTGCAAGCATAGCCCTATGCTAACCAAATGGTGGTGTCTGTCTAATTGTTATCTGGAAAAGCTTTTATTTATGGCCAGTTTGAAGAGAAAGCAGACACAGTGCATCAGATAAAAGGCGACTTTATCAGCCAAAATAAGCACATCCCATCTCCATATGTTTACACATAGAAGCAGGATTGATTGTGTCTTCATTAGGAAAGGACTTCCTCCAGTAGAATTTAGAGCTGCTCATTACTGTGGGAAAGATATGAAATGATTTGGAAATGAGGTGTTAATTCCGAATAGAGGAGGGATTTCTGGTTCAAACAAACATTTCTCTTCCTCTGGGGAGACCAGTATACGTTGTTATTCCTTACACATCTGGTTGGCAAGCAGTTTTCGCTGCGTAATCCACAAACGCCAACAGGGTTTGGAATCACATTTGGATGTAGTTGGCAGACGGCAGCTAGAGTCAATAGACGGGAAGATCTCAGATGCTTTTTATTCAATAAATATTATCCGCATGGATTACAACTACCAGAGTGATAACTGATATCTAATTACTGCCCACCTTGGTGTTGGGTGGTGAATATAAACGTCTGGTTGTATCATTGCTTCTTATAGACGGATCTAAAATCTTGATTTATACATTTTTCTAACCTAGGTGCCAAAGCTTCTTCCTTTTCCCTTACACATTGACCACACTATTAATGGTTAAAATGTAAAAAAAAAGTTGAGTGAATCTGCCAATGAAATCCTTTTTTTGGATACACTACATAATTTTGCTTCTGAAGACAAGATTGCTCGGTCCTCCTCGTATTTTTAGAATGAGATTAATGTTTTAAAAAACTTTTTACAGATGTTTGGTGTAGCCGGCTCCTTACTCCAAATTTTATAGAATGTATTACGAAATATTTTCACAAAGGAGGGGATTATCCCACTAAAAAAAGGAGTATAAAATGAGTGGGAGAGCCAAAATCAATACCTGAAAAAAATAATCCTACTTGCCCCATGAATGGATAATCAATGATTTTATGGCGCACGCACACACATCACATCCCTAAATTAACAAGATCTACTAAAAAAGAAAACTTAAAGCGTATCTGTCACCAAATTTTACAATACAAATTAGATACATTATCAAACTGATCTATTACACCTGATGAGGTTGATGTACTTATTTTTAAAACGTATCAGAATGGCTGTATAGTCCTAATATCCAAATAAGCATTTAATTAATCTAGTAGACAGGAAAACAAAAAGAAGTATATCGCTATTGTAAAAAATGATTTTCAAAGTAAGTACACTAACCTTATCAGGAATCATAGACCTATTTAAAAATGTAAGCAGTTTGTATTGTAAAATCTGTGACAGATCCACGATAAGTGTGTATGACAGTTCAAGTCCCAACCAGCATTCCTTCTACCCCCTCCTCCCTTGCACTAACAAGTCTACTACCTAATCTACTATGGGCCATGGGATTGAAGCCATTGAAATTCAATAGAAGTTCTTCACATTAGTTTATCTTTCCAAAGATCCTAGAAGAAATAACATCACTATTGGAAATGTGTAGTTATCTGCACCAGCAGCTGTTAAGTAAACCATTGAAATAGTACGAGGATAGTTGGAAACTATTTCTGAAGACCATCTACACTAAAATTAAGTGTTCCAGTGGGATTTTGTTGTGTTGAATAACACACAGTCCCATTAAAGGCTTAGTATGAACGCTATAGACAATTCGTTACACCACGGCAACTCGTACAAATATAGATAAATGTTTCCTTAATGAACACATAAGATGTAAATTATCAAAATTTATGTTAAGTAATAGATCATTTAGTAAACTTAAAAATCTATTATTGTACCTAGAACTACAAAAGTACAAAACAGCATCCAAAGCAGCGACCTAAATGACAGCAAATGTAGACAGCTGAAATGTTTTACAAATTTGAAAATAAACCTTCGTCAATCCTTAGGTCAATCTCTTAAGACTCCCATACACATGAGCCTAACCACGGCCGAACCCACCAATATTGGCTAGCTCAGCCAACAGTCTCCTGTGTATGGAAGCCTCCCGACATATCTCTGAAAAATGATGTTGAGGAGAAAGAAGGAGCGACATGTCTGATTTTGGACTGCCGATGCTTTTGCTCTTTGAGATAAACCACTACTAGAAGAGTCGTTTTCTCATAAAGATTTCAGGAGTTGGGAAAGATAGCCATCAGACATAGGATTGACAGAATCATCGTTGGCCGGCAGCTATGCATTGTGAATGGAGACCTTTAGAATTAAGACCTACATACACATTAGATAGCTGCTGGCCAAACGATTGTTTGGTTGAAAGCTATCTCTCCTAAATTCCCCGTACACATGAACAGTCATTCTGCCAAGCTCTCCCATGAGCTTTATGACAGAGGCACTACCAGACTCCTCTAGCAACGAATTATCTCCCGGAAAACAAAAGGATGTACCATTGAAAATCCAATACGCCAAAGTTTCATCTGTCGGGGTAGAGTCAGGAAAGCTCCCAAGATCTGTCAGCCAATTATGCCAATATTTGGGGCCTTTAGTGATCTATATCATCTCTACCACACAAGAACGGAGCAGACAACCCTGTTTAGCCTGAACAAAGTATTCTTTGTTAAGACTTGGATAAATGTAAGACCCATTTTGGTTTACCATAACTAAAACCACAATCTACAGACTAACTCTTGAACCTTTCTTTACATGAATGGACAACGGTCTATTCCTTTTGTAAACAGGTGACCACCACCCTTTGTGATGTCCATATGACTTCAAAGAGTATATGGAATTGGACTGACATTAGAATTTTAATTATATACATGACCTGATTTTCTATATAGTACCGTTACCTCCGATACACCTTCATAAAAGACCAGAAAGGCAAAAATATCAAAAAAGTTGAAAACAGCTATCATTTCCAAAGATCTCTCAGTTTTATATTTAAGAATCTATTCTGAAGCAAAATTGTCATTTTTTAAAGAAATGAAAAAATGTTTTAGTTAACACCAGATTTCGTGATCTCTACGTTATATGGTTTTCCACTATTGGCAGAAATCGGCCGTGAACTGGCCCTGAATATTGGATGCAAAGAGTTTTTTTATGATCCAACACAATCCCTTTCCTGGTATTCAGTTATAACTGTTCGCTAGTGGTTTTCCAGTTTATACTCATTTAGGCTTTGTACTTTTTGGGCAAATGATAACTTTTAAGAATCCATGGAAAAAACAAAGATTGCCTTAAAAACCAAGCAACCATAAAAGCCAAATCAATGTTCAGCAGACAGTAAAATAGTTTACGGTTTTAAATAAAAAATGCCCTATTATAATACCACCAGAATGATGTCTTTATGATATATGGAAAAATGGAAAATACGTACATGTTGTTTAAAAAAAAAAAAGAAAAGGAAAAAAAGGGTCTGGCTGTGAGTTGATGGATCTTTTCTACTGGGACCATCTTAAACTTATGTGCAAGTGTTTTGAAAATCTCACATGATGTAGCCATGTGTTAAAAATTACAGTCAGTTAAGTTCTCTGCTGAGAAAAATATGTGGCTAATTTATGAAATGCACTCCGCTATGGAGATGTCTTAAGTAGAACCAGATTCTAAAAACAAATCCATTTTTGAAACATGAACTTTGAAAAAAGGAATGGATCCAAGCACATCTGGCGAGCAGGAGCCTAGAAAGGGTGGTCTGACCCGATGCCAAGACATCTTCTAAAGGAAGATTATTATTGCTGGCCGATGTTGACTGATAACCGACTGTCCTTTTATGGAAACAGACTCGTATTGAGCCACAGGCGATAGAGACATATTTTGCAGGCCAGCATCTGTTCTTCCTATTGCTAAACTAAAGCCATCCAACCTGTGCAGCTTTTAGAGGAGCATCGGAGAATAAACATACTGAATCATTTATCGAACGTATCCTACAATAGTTCTATCGGCAACACATAATCTATATGTCTTCTGCGCGTGCCGACGAGACTCAAGATACATCGATAATGGATGAAATTGGGAGCAGTATGTTTTTGAACTGGGTGCAGTACTGTAACAACCCTGCTGGCATCACTGCATGGCCTCTCATCCCCCACCTGCATTACACTCAAACTCACTTCTCTGGGCCTTGTTGTGACTTCTCTCTGCTGCCAGCTCCATGATGTGTGCCTCATGTCTGCTGCTTGCTCTGTGCATGCTCTGTCTGTGTGCATAGGGGGCCGGCGCCGGCAGTTCATGTGTCTTATTGAGACTGTGTGCACCTTGCTAAGGTGTCCCTGGCCAATTGCCATGAGGATTCCTGTATTTAATACATCCCCTCCCATTGCTGGGTGCCTGTGCAACTAAAGGTACCTTCACACTAAACGATATCGCTAGCGATCTGTGACGTTGCAGCATCCTGGCTAGCGATATTGTTCAGTTTGACACGCAGCAGCAATCAGAATTCTGCTGTGATGTCGTTGGTCGGGGCTAGAAGGCCAGAACTTTATTTGGTCGCTGGCTCTCCTGCTGACATTGCTGAATCGGCGTGTGTGACGCCGATTCAGCGATGTCTTCGCTGGTAACCAGGGTAAACATCGGGTTACTAAGCGCAGGGCCGCGCTTAGAAACCCGATGTTTACCCTGGT
This sequence comes from Ranitomeya imitator, assembly GCF_032444005.1. Taxonomy (NCBI): domain Eukaryota; kingdom Metazoa; phylum Chordata; class Amphibia; order Anura; family Dendrobatidae; genus Ranitomeya; species Ranitomeya imitator. The sequence goes on from NC_091287.1 coordinate 484,765,061, forward strand.
TACCAGCGTAAAAGTAAAAAAACCAAACGCTTCATACTTACCTTCCGCTGTCTGTCCCTGGCGCTCTGCTTTCCTGCACTCACTGTGAGCACAGCGGCTGGAAAGCAGAGCGGTGACGTCACCGCTCTGCTTTCCGGCCACTGTGCTCACAGCCAGAGCAGAGAAGCAGAGTGCCGGGGACAGACAGCGGAAGCTAAGTATGAAGCGTTTGTTTTTTTTACTTTTAGGATGGTAACCAGGGTAAACATCGGGTTACTAAGCGCGGCCCTGCGCTTAGTAACCCGATGTTTACCCTGGTTACCGGCATCGTTGGTCACTGGAGAGCGGTCTGTGTGACAGCTCTCCAGCGACCAAACAGCGACGCTGCAGCGATTCGGTTCATTGTCTGGATCGCTGCAGCGTCGTTTAGTGTGAAGGTACCTTTACTCCCTCAGTCAGTTCTTAACTGCTGAGGTGCCAGGCCCTGTCTCTGTGACTCTTGTGTTCCGCCACCCAGGGGGGCATTGTACCATGGTCTGTGTCCTGTGTAGCCACCCAGTGGGGCTTTGTACCCTGGCCTGTGTCCTTGTGTAGCCACCCAGAGGGGCATCATACCCTGGCTTGTGTCCGTGTCTCTGTGCCTTGTCTCGTTCCTGACTCTTGTCTTAGTCTAATCCTGTTCTTGTGTTCGTTTATATCCCTGTCTTGGTTTGCTTTCTCTGCTGTGCATACTCTGTGTCTTGCTTTGCTCTGCTTTCGGCTCTGCACTCTGCGACCTTGTTTTGCTCCTTGCTCTGCACTCTGTGGCTTTGCTCTGCTTTCAGCTCTGCACTCTGTGTCTTGCTTTGCTCTGCTTTCGGCTCTGCTCTCTGCAACCTTGCTTTGCTCCTTTCTCTGCATTCTGTGACCTTGCTCTGCACTCTGTGGTTTTGCACTCAGCTCTGCACTCTGACTTTGCTCTGCTCTCAGCTCTGCGGCTTTGCTCTCGGCTCTGCTCTCTGTAGCTTTGCTCTGCACTCTGACTTTGCTCTTCTCTCAGCTCTGCACTCTGGGGCTTTGCTCTGTGGCTCCGCTCCTTGCGATTCTACCTTGCTCCGCTTCTTGCAGTTCTTCCCTGCTCCACCTCCTGCGTCTCTGCACTTGGCTCTGCCTTCTGCTCTTGGCTCCGCCTCCTGCATGTCTGCACTTGGCTCCGCCTCCTGCTCTTGGCTCCACCTCCTGCGTGTCCACACTTGGCTCTGCCTCCTTATTTTGGCTCCGCCTCTTGCATTTCCAATTTTGGCTCCGCCCCCTGTTTCTGTGCTTGGCTTCGCCTCCTGCGTTTCTGTTCTTGGCTCTAGCTCCTGTGCTTCCGCTTTGTACCTGCTCTTGCGGTCTTTCTCTACCTATTCATAAGTCCTCCTGTCTGAACAGGTTCTTACCTGTTTTACATACCTGCCTGCAGACCGGTCCCTATCGGTTCTTCCAGTGTACCAGCCTTGTCCGCCTGTCCTACCAGAGAGCCAGCCATGCCCCCCTGCCTGCCAGTGTCTCTGTTGTACCAGTCTGTCTGCCTGTGTCCCAGCCGTGCCCGCTTGCCTGTCTATGTTCCGTTTCCCTGGTGGGATGAGCAGTCACAGCCAGACCCCACCCTGGAGTAGCACCTGGTAGCTTCCTGCCGCTCAAGTCTGACCTCACCATCAGAGGCTCCAGCGAATACCAAGGAAGCTACTTAGTTAAGCCCCTTCCAGGGTAGTCTGGTCTGTGGCACAGTGGGGCCACACCTCCACACGCCCGTGCCAACCAGTTTGGGCGCGAGCGTGACAAGTACCTTCTTTTAAAATACAGAGGGCAGTGTTGTAAGACATAATGGTACATTTCTATTGGTCTATTACTGCAAACAGAGGCACCTGCAGTGTGAAAATAAAAAAAAATGAGGGTGGACCCTTCATATTATCAGTCATTTTACTAACGCATTTTGTAAAAAGCCCAGATCTGGTTGACTGTTATGGGTAAATATTTTTTTGATTCTCTTTTACCATTTTTTTTATGTGCCCCAAAGGTTTTATGTTTTAAAGTGGAGACGTAGGAGTATGTAATGTCATGGCACCATCTGCTATCTAGATACACAGATGTACAGGAGGAGATCCTTACTAGACCAGTGTTCTGCATCTGTGTCCCTGTATTACTCACGTCTGTGGTGAGCTGTCAAACTGCTAGAATATATTTCTCTGATCTCTCCAACCTCAAATAAGTAGAATATTTATGGTCCGACTAGGAAGTTAATGGAGCTTGGTAAGTTCCTTACTCCTCTAAAGAAGATGCCATTCAGTGGACATTGTGCATGTATTGATTGGGTACAGTTTCAGATTAATGTGTAACGGATCTCCAATATCGGCACCGGAGATAGCGCCCAGGCTGAGATAATACTACTCTGTGCAGATATCTACATTAGTGCTTTGTCTTGTTTACTTTTTACCCTATAGTGTAGCGGATGTCATTACATGATACTAGGCACATGGCAGAGGACTAGAACTTCAGTGCCACTTATTGAAAGTAGCAATCCTAAAAGTCAATATCGACCCTTTAACGAGCCTTGCCATATGACTTAGGATATCATAAGTCATGTGGTAAGGCTCGTTAAAGGGTCGATATTGGCTTTTAGGTTCATACTTCCTATAGGTGGCACTAGACTTCTTCTCTGAAGAGACATTTTGAAAATTTCCCAGAAAAGCATTGCATGGCCTATAAGTCTCCATACACTGGCATGTCACTCTACACAAAGAGAAATGTTACCCCTTAGATACTAGGTACATGACAACATGCAGCTCTGGCAAAAATTAAGAGACCACTGCAACATTTTCAGTTTGTCTTATTTTTCTCTTTATAGGTATATTTTTAAATAAAATGTAAATTGTTCCTTTACTCTATAAACTTCTGACAACATGTCTCCGAAGTTCGAAGCCATAAATTTTGTATTTTTTTTCTGAAAAGGAGAAATGGTCAAAATAATAAAAATGCAGTGCTTGCAAACCTCAAATAATTCAAAGAAAACAAGTTCATAATCATTTAGAAACAACAATACTAATGTTTTAACTCAGGAAGAGTCCAGAAATCAATATTTTGTGGAATAACCATGATTATTAATCACAGCTTTCATGTGTCTTGGCATGCTTTCCACCAGTCTTTCACACTGCTCCTGGTGCAAAAATGTAAGCAGTTCTTCTTTGTTTCGTGGCTTGTGACTATCCAGCATCCTCTTGATTACATTCCAGAGGTTTCGAATGGAATGGGGATCAGGTCTGGAGATTGGGCTGCCCATGACAGGGTTTTGATGTGGTGGTCTCTTAATTTTTGCCAGAGCTGTATGTTTGGCAATAAGGGATTTTTTGTACAAGTGCATTGTAATGTCCTGAACAGTAAGGATTCTCCTTGTGTAGATCCAGCATGAGACTGGGAGTCTGGAAGGCAAAATAGCTCTTGTAAAGACAAGTCATGTGATGTGCGCCCTCACTGGGGACGGAGACTAAGGCTACTTTCACACTGGCGTTTTTTGCAATATGTCGCAATGCGTAGTTTATGGCAAAAAACGCATCCTGCAAAGTTGTTTGCAGGATGCGTTTTTGCCCCATAGATTAACATTAGCGACGCATTGCGACGCATTGCCACACGTAGCAACCGTTGTGCAACAGCTGCGCTGTGTTGTGGCGGACCGCCGGGAGCAAAAAACGTTAAATGTAACGTTTTTTGCTGCCGACGGACCGCTTTTTCCAACCGCGCATGCGCGGCCGGAACTCCGCCCCCACCTCCCCGCACCTCACAATGGGGCAGCAGATGCGCCGGAGAAATGCATCCGCTGCACCTGTTGTGCGGCGCATCAAACGCTAGCGTCGGAATCTCGGCCCGACGCAATGCGACGGGCAGATTCCGACGCTAGTGTGAAAGTAGCCTAAGGTAAGGGAGCGTGTTCTGTGTATAGGGCTGGTGCTAATAATAATAATAGTATATTTATTATGCTTTGCTATCATATTCTGCAGCGCTTTATAGACATCATTATATACAGTAATGCAACATAGTAAAGTATTAGCACATCTCACTATTATTTCCCTCCAGACTTGTGACACTTTCCTTAAGTGCTAATCATGGTTATTAACAAGTGTTATTCATACTGAATATTCATTTTCCCACCAACTTTACCCAAAACTGTAACCCAGAGAAAATACCAAAAATTACATTTCAAAAAGTAATCGGAGTAAATGGATTCTTTCTGACTTTTACATAACCGGACACAACGTGCCATACTTTAGGCATAACAATACAGACCTTGCAGAGCTTAAACTGCATATTTTCTTCCTTATGTCGCAATGTGCTACCTGTGGGTTTACATAGGACTGCAAGTAGACCTACAACAACATCAGAGAGTGCAGAGGATACCTCAGCAAAGTTTTAAAAGGGTACATGTAGCAATCTGATATGTTTTACATAGTGATACCTGCTGCCGATTGGAGGGAGGCCGGGACCCGGGAATTTAAAAATGAAAAACATCATTAAAAATAAATCATTTTGATGATAGGTTCCCTTTAACTAATAACTTCAGCTCTGCCACAACTGGGCTTGAGAATCACATTTTATATTTCCAAACAAGTCATTTCTTTCTGCAGAATTCACTGTGGTATTTTTGGACATTTACATGTTATGAATATTGTATCACGCGCCAAGAACGAGACTTCTTTTGCTAGTAAGTAAAGGGTTTCATTTTTTTTTTCTCTGCAAGGAAAATCGCTCATTGTCTTTAATGGTAAGTACATAGAGGGGGTGTTACTATGAAGATAGATAGATAGATAGATAGATAGATAGATAGATAGATAGATAGATAGATAGATAGATAGATAGATAGATAGATAGATAGATATGAATAGATAGATAGATAGATGATAGATAGATAGATAGATAGATAGATAGATAGATAGATAGATAGATAGATAGATAGATAGATAGATAGATAGATAGATAGATAGATATAGATGATATATAGATAGATAGATAGATAGATAGATAGATAGATAGATAGATAGATAGATAGATAGATAGATAGATAGATATAGATGATAGATAGATAGATAGATAGATAGATAGATAGATAGATAGATAGATAGATAGATAGATATGGGATAGATAGATAGATAGATAGATAGATAGATAGATAGATATAGATGATAGATAGATAGATAGATAGATAGATAGATAGATAGATAGATAGATAGATAGATAGATAGATATGGGATAGATAGATAGATATAGATGATAGATAGATAGATAGATAGATAGATAGATAGATAGATAGATGATAGATAGATAGATAGATAGATAGATAGATAGATAGATAGATAGATAGATAGATAGATAGATATGGGATAGATAGATAGATAGATAGATAATAGATAGATAGATAGATATGGGATAGATAGATAGATAGATAGATAGATAGATAGATAGATAGATAATAGATAGATAGATAGATAGATAGATAGATAGATAGATAGATAGATATGGGATAGATAGATAGATAGATAGATAGATAGATAGATAGATAGATAGATAGATAGATATGGGATAGATAGATAGATAGATAGATAGATAGATAGATAGATAGATAGATAGATAGATAGATAGATATAGATGATAGATAGATAGATAGATAGATAGATAGATAGATAGATAGATAGATAGATAGATAGAGATAGATAAAAATGAAGTTGCACTGGTGAGAAAGTTGAAGGTGCAATCCCAAGGACAATTACATAGATGTCCAACAACTCATAGCTCAAGTAAAAGGAGGCCGCTCTCCAATGCCATTCAAGTGAAGAAATGGACTCCTTGTTTTATTCACCTGTTATTGTTACTGAGACATTTCAGCTTCAAGCACAATACAAACCCTTGTTCTAGCTAATAGAAGGCCCAGTATGTGCTTGGACCCGAAACAGTGCACTAACACTAAGGGGTGAATTAAAAACGAGTCCATATTTTCATTTGAGTTTCATTGGGAGTGCTCCCTCTTTTTCTTTGGAATAGACAGATGATAGATAGATGGATTTATAGATAGATAGATAGTAGATAGATAGATAGTCAGATAGTAGATAGATAAATAATGGATAGATAATAGATAGATATACAGATATACATATAGATAGATAGATAGATAGATCTATGGATAGATAGATAGATAGATAGATAGATAGATAGATAGATAGATAATAGATATGAGATGGAGTGCCGCCTTTACTTTTTACGATAGATAGAGTAAATAGATATATTTGGGAGATACAGTAGATGCAAATAGTTTGTGTGTGTGATATATAAATGTCTATTATGCATCTATCTATCTATCTATCTATCTATCTATCTATCTATCTATCTATCTATCTATCTATCTATCATCTACAGTGCCTTGGGAAAGTATTCGTCCCCCTGGAACTTTTCAACCTTTTCCCACATATCCTGCTTCAAACATAAAGATACCAAATGTAAATTTTTGGTGAAGAATCAACAACAAGAGGAACACAATTGTGAAGTTGAACGAAATTTATTGGTTATTTTAAATTTTTGTGGAAATTCAAAAACTGAAAAGTTGAGCGTGCAGTATTATTCGGCCCCTTTACTTTCAGTGCACCAAACTCACTCCAGAAGTTCATTGTGGATCTCTGAATGATCCAATGTTGTCCTAAATGCCTAATGATGATAAATATAATCCACCTGTGTGTAGTCAAGTCTCCGTATAAATGCACTTGCTCTGTGATAGTCTCAGGGTTCTGTGTGAAGCACAGAGAGCATCATGAAGACCAAGGATCACAACAGGCAGGTCCGTGATACTGTTGTGGAGACGTTTACAGCCGGATTTGGATACAAATGATTTCCAAAACTTTAAACATCCCAAGGAGAACTGTGCAAGCGATCATATTGAAATGGAAGGAGTATCATACCACTGCAGATCTACCAAGACCCGGCCGTCCCTCTAAACTTTCATCTCAAACAAGGAGAAGACTGATCAGAGATGCAGCCAAGAGGCCCATGATCGCTCTGGATGAACTGCAGAGTAGGGTTGAGCGATTTTTATTTTTATTGAGTCAAGTTGGGTTTCACGAAACCCGACTTTCTCAAAAGTCGAGTCGAGTGAAATCGGCCGATCCTATAGAAAAGTCGGGGTCGGGGTCGGCCGAAACACGAAACCCAATGCAGTGCAATGGGATACTAATGGTTCCCAGGGTCTGAAGGAGAGGAAACTCTCCTTCAGGCCCTGGGATCCATATTAATATGTAAAATAAAGAATAAAAATAAAAAATAGGGATATACTCACCCTCGGACGCGCCATGGTTCTAGCCGGCAGCCTTCCTTCCTAAGAATGAGCAAGTGAAGGACCTTCGATGACGTCGCGGCTTGTGATTGGTCACATGACCGCTCATGTGACCGCTCACATGACCAATCACAAGCCGCGACGTCACCGCAGGTCCTTCACTCGCTCATTCTTAGGAGGGGAAACTGTCGGTTAGAACCAGGGCGCGTCCGAGGGTGAGTATATCAATATTTTTTATTTTTATTCTTTATTTTACACATAAATGTGGACCCCAATACCGATTCCCGATATTGCAAAAATATCGGAACTCTGTATCGGAATTCCGATACCCGATAAGAAGATCGCCGACCTCATGGCCGACCCCACACAGGGATCGGGTCAGGTTTCATGAAACCCAACTTTGCCAAAAGTCGGCAACTTCTGAAAATGACCGATCCGTTTCGCTCAATCCTACTGCAGAGATCTACAGCTGAGGTGGAACGGTCTGTCCATAGGACAACAATCAGTCGTACACTGCACAAGTCTGGCCTTTATGGAAGAGTGGCAAGAAGAAAGCCATTTCTCAAAGATATCCATAAAAAGTGTCGTTTAAAGTTTGCAACAAGCCACCTGGGAGACACACCAAACATGTGGAAGAAGGTGCTCTGGTCAGATGAAACCAAAATCGAACTTTTGGTAACAATGCCAAATGATATGTTTGGCATAAAGGCAACACAGCTCATCACCCTGAACACACCATCCCCACTGTCAAACATGGTGGTGTCAGCATCATGGTTTAGGCCTGCTTTTCTTCAGCAGGGACAGGGAAGATGGTTAAAATTGATGGAAAGATGGATGGAGCCAAATACAGGACCATTCTTGATGAAAATCCGTTAGATTAAAACTTATCCAGGTGTTAGAATGGCCAAGTCAAAGTCCAGACCTCAATCCAATCGAGAATCTGTGGAAAGAGCTGAAAACTGCTGTTCACAAACGATCTCCATCAAACCTCACTAAGCTCGAGCTGTTTGCCAAGGAAGAATGGGAAATAATTTCAGTCTCTCGATGTACAAAACCGATAGAGACAGACCTCAAGCAACTTGCAGCTGTAATCGCAGCAAAAGGTGGCGCAACAAAGTATTAAGTTAAAGGGGCCAAATAATATTGCATGCCCCACTTTTCAGTTTTTGAATTTCCACAAAAATTTAAAATAACCAATAAATTTCGTTCAACTTCACAACTGAGTTCCACTTGTTGTTGAGTCTTCACCAAAAATGTACATTTGGTATCTTTATGATTGAAGCATGACATGTGGGAAAAGGTTGAAAGGTTCCAGGGAGCCAAATACTTTCGCAAGGCACTGTATATCTATCTATCTATCTATCTATGCTATGTATGGAGCAGGTAGGCCTCTGTCCCACTAGAAATACTGTGTCGTAAATACATATTTCGGCTTATGGACCCTGGCTGTGTTCGATCCTTTGCCTACAATATGCAATAAACTAATAATTTCCATTACTAATGACTTCCAAAAAACATAAGCCTTGACGACTGGTGAGTAACGGGTTAAAGATGTAGTCACCGAAACAAGGCTCCATTAAAGGCAAATCTCCCAGTGTTCAGCAGTACATCAAATGATGTCTCTAAGCGAAGCACAAAGTGACCACTGCAGCCAATATATGGATGAAAATGCTGAAATATGCAATAAACAGATTGAGAGGCAGCTCGTTCTAGCGAAGAGTATTAAAAAAAAAAAAAACTACAGATGGGTGTCAAAAATAGCCAAGTGTCAGATTCGCTGGAGTATTTCTCGCTTGGCACATGCTCACAGTCACAGCTGTGAATGGATTCTCTGTTTCCAAGTGCAAGCCTTGCTGGCATCCACTGCAAACATTGGAAAACACTAGTGCTCGCGTCTACTTTTAGAGGGAGGCAGTAAGAATTTAAGCCTGTTTAACAAGGAATGTGGTATAAATACCGATGACAGATTCAATTGGGATTATTTATACTAATATCGCTCTGTATTAAGGGGGATCTGCTTTATTTTTACCCCCAAAAATGCTACTGTTTAATGTGACAAATCATGCCCGAGTCCAGAACATCCTACTATAAGAACAGGACTATTTTACTAGGTTAAGGCAAGGCAAAATGTATTTGACCAAATGATTAAAAAAAAAATTCAAATGAGAAAAAATGAAAAAAAGATAAAAAAAAAAAGAAAAACAAATTGAAATTAGTTTCTAAATAAACAGAACATTCTGGTCTAGAATGGAAAATGACAATAATGCAGTTGATATATTGAGGGACAGAAGCAAAATGGAGAATAAAACGCACGCTATTGGTATTAGGAATATATAATTAAACCTCCAACCATAAAATCAATTGAGGTTTCTCCACCTTGTCCCTACCGCCGTCTTGCTATAACCACACATGCCAACCCAGTGCTGTGACCACAGATCAACCCTGACGAGAAGACATTCTTCAAACAACTGCCAATACCTTCACACGAATGTGGCCGCAGCAAGCTGGCAGCCAGATAATGTTTCAAAACACCATCTGCGCCGTACACAGGCTGTGCAGCCGAAAAGCAGAGCGCCCTACCTAGAGAAGAGCGAGGAATGGAGCAAAAAAAAAAATACAGCAGAGCTCAACATATTCTTCCAGGGCCTCGAGCTAAGAAAGTGTTACACAGCCCACCTTGTCCAGCTCGCCCAGGCCATGCTCTTTCCATTGGCCCTCTCCCCAGCAAGAACCAGATGTGTTTGTACTGGCAAAGTATCTACATTTGGGGACCGGACCACCATCCAAAATTAATATTTTCTTCTGCATATTTGAGTAAAATCATTCCCAGCCTCGTAGTTCTGTATATAGCACCGTGCTTAAAAAAGAATTGCTGTAATGCTCCATTTATAGCCTCGCTCAAGTGGGAAAATGCCATATACAAGGAACAGTTCAATAGTTTATAGATAAAACCTAGTGTACATGCAATACACATATATGAACACATATAAAGCCTAGTGTATACACAATACACACTTCTACAAAATACACACATAAAACCTAGAGTATATGCAATACACATAAATGAACACATATAAAGCCTAGTGTATACACAATACACATACACACTTCTATAAAATACACACATAAAACCTAGTGTATATGCAATACACATATATGAACACATATAAAACCTAGTGTATATGCAATACACATAAACACATAATACCTAGTATACATGCAATACACATATATAAACACATATAAAGCCTAGTGTACACACAATACACATAAACACTTCTATAAAATACACACATATAAAACCTAGTGTATATGCAATACACATATATAAACATATAAAATCTAGTGTATATGCAATACACATAAACACATATAAAGCCTAGTGTGTACACAATACACATAAACACCTATAAAATACACACATATAAAACCTAGTCTACATGAAATACACATATATAAACACATATAAAGCCTAGTGTATACACAATACACATAAACACCTATAAAATACACACATATAAAACCTAGTCTACATGAAATACACATATATAAACACATATAAAGCCTAGTGTATACACAATACACATAAACACCTATAAAATACACACATATAAAACCTAGTGTATACGCAACATAAATAAACACATAAAACATGGAGTATATGCAATATACGCAAATAAGCACATAAAATGCACACATATATAAACACATAAAATCTAATGTATATGCAATACACATATAAACACATAAAACCTAGTGTATACACAATACACACAAACACTTTTATAAAATACACACTTAAAAACCTAGTGTATATGCACATAAAATACACACATATATAAGTACTTATAAAACCTGGTGTATATATTATACACATATATAAAAAAAACACCTAGTGTATATGCAATATACACATACATAAACAGTTAAACACAATATAAAACCTGATGTACATGCAATACGCATATATCCACACATAAAACGCACACATATATAAACACATATAACCTGGCATATATACACAATACACACTTATATAAACACTTGTACTCTATATAATATGTACATATATAAATACATATGGACTCATCTATGGAAACGTACATATGCTGTGCGTATGTGCATATGCGTATGTAGATAGAACTACAGTACATATATGTATATACGTGTACACAACTAATTCTAGAATGATCAGTCCCATTCTGCATTGTGTCTGCTGCGGCCAAGGCTGCACATAAGCATCTAAGGCTGAAGTGAAGGAGACATCCTGACTTACCAGGCATCCTGCATAGAGCCAGCCCTGGAAAGCAGCTCTCCCTTGTCTTCTCCCAGGTCTACAGGCTCCAGCTCTGGACTGGATGGCTGGCCATGCAGGCTGCTGGCTGCAGGCGAGGATGATGCTAGACAGATGGAGAGCTGACACTCCGTATTGCACTTGGAGCAGAAATGTGAAGGATGACAGGAGCACATGTGGCCTTGAACCCAGCCCTGTCTCTTCAGGCAGAACAATGACAGGGATGTGTGTGCAAATTAGCACAAGCCCAGGTCTCTCCTGCTGACTCGTCTCACTCTATCTAGCGACTCTGGCGAGAGGACAGGACGATCCGCCGCTTACAATTCGCAGATCATTGTCACCACTTGTGCTCATTGATCCACATAGCGTCGTCATCTTCCGTAGGGTCGTACGTCAAAATACAAAACACGACACAACCGTTACGTACATAATAATTAGGTCCAATATTTTTTTTTTAATCAATTAACCCCTTTCTTCATTCCCCCTGACTTAAACAGGGGTCACGAAACCAGTTCTCTGTCTTTACCCCCCACCACCCCAACTCCGTCGTACAATTACCCGTAAACACGCTCTTTGTCTGCCTTTGGAAAAAAAAACACAATAAACTGATTTTGTAATGATTTTTTTTCTACCGTAATAGGCCAATTCATCCCACTGAACAAAAGTATCCGATGCCTCGTCTTTGTTAGCCCTTGAAGTATGTGTAAAAACACACTCGGAAGAGGGGCACAGCGGTCCTACCCCCCCTGGGAACTGCGGATTGATAGTCTCCAAACATTTACAGCTTGTGCTATTTTACCTTTTCCATGCTGATCCATAGGAGATGAAAACAAAGTATCTCCTGCGAAGCCTTTTCAAAGCTTAACAATCATGTCCTCCTGCTCGCGAAATTCGCACACCCTTAAATGTTTATCCTTCAAGTGAATAACGCGAAACCTCTCTGGGTTCAGTGCACTCTTCCCTAATAAGCTTTAATGGACACCATGATACATAAAGCTGCAGGCTTTTGTTAGGCTGCTTTATGGAAGGCTGGCTATTTTCCTCTCAGCAGTGGCTCTTTAGTCCTTTGTATAAGATCCTTACCTCATAGGAGAAACATACGCCTGACAAGCCTGTCTTATGTAGCGAGCTCAGGTTTCTACAGAAAAGCTGAGCCCCAGGAACATAACTGCTGCTTCAAACTCTCTCCTTGAGCATAACCCTTCCTAAACCTCGGCAGTGTCTGTGCAGAACATCTTTTCAGCACATGAACCGCGCACGCCGCCTCTCTCGAAAGTACCTGTGCCAGTGTATGTTTCAGTCAAGGAGAGATGGAGCAATTATTAGATTCCAGATCTTCAGGAAGTCCCTTCCGCATCATTCCAGCAATGCTCAAGACGCACAAGCTGTTCCTTAACTCTTGCAGCCACCATCCATCTCCTGAATAGTCATTTCCACGCTGCAGTATCAGCCGATGTCAGTTTCTACCCAATCCTTTCTATACAGTCAACTAATGAGATCTATGTGTTTAAACAGTGACAAAATGTCCCCTCCTCCATGACGGTCTTCCTCCTCCGTCTACCGAACAGAAACATCTCCTCTCTGGTGAGATAGACAGATTTCGGGCTCCCTTCATACGCAATTTTGGCAGCACTTTTTTTATTGCATTTGGCTTTTTTGCAGTCTTTTTTTTTCAACTGCGCCGAGTTTGATTATAAATCACATACATCTTTTAGGGGTTCTGCTTCAACCACAACGGAACGAAAAATGCCACCGTGAGATACATCAACACATGCGTTTTATACCCCTAAAAGAATCATGGAGGTCTATGGGAGAATAATGGTACCAACTACCTACAAAAAGTCACATCTAGAGGATAATGCCTTTGATCAAAGAAAAGCCCCAAAAAAACCATTAAGACAAGGGACGAAAAAAGTCAAGGGGAAAAAAACATACTATACATCAAATTTCCATATTGAGCTACAGTATAAATTTGCTTCTAAAAAGGGCGGTATGTGTAGGCAAACTAAGGGTATGTCCACATATTAAGTATCTTTTGCACCATTTCTGCATTTTGTGGCAGAAAAACGGCAAAAGTGCGCTTTTGCCATGTTTTTAACTTGCAGATATTTCCACACTCATTAGTATGGGTCAAATCTGCATCAAATTGACATTAAATCTGCAAGTCACAAATAAGCAACGTGTTCATGAGACTTCAGAATTCTCATTCACTTTTCTGGCATCAGGAAACCCTACAGGTCTTGTGACAAATCTGCACTGAAAAAAAAAAATGGAGCAAAAACGCAATGTGTGCACACAGCCTAAGATTAATCTTCTTACAATGTAGCAGCAGCAGCTGACATCAGTCACGCCTGTGTAGATCAATGTTCCTGGAGCTCCTCTTAACCGGATGTGTACGACATTACGGTATATACTTGGGGGCATACAAGGGTCTAGGCACACCAATCATCCTCTACTTAGCTCCTTTATCTCAAACAATATATCAAAACATCACGATAAACTCTACCAATGTAAATTGTTAAAAAAATATATAAAAAAAGCGAAACATCGTAAGCAAAATGTAAAACATTTGCATTTTTCCCCCCACAATTTATAATATTTAACCCATTGAAGACCACATCATGCTTTATCAAGGTGAACCCACGATTGACACTGGGTTATAATTAAATGCACACAAAAAAAATCAACCTGCCCACCGTACCCGTAAGGCGATCCCACCAACAGCGTAACCCTGTCCCTTCCAGGTTACGGTAGCACTGTCGACAGTGTATCTACCAGCCATCTAAAGTGCAATGTCTCTAATAGAAAATCTGGATGAACAAAAAATTTGCAGTGACTTAAAATTCACCTCCCATCCGCTGTGTGATTATGCATCCTTTCCTTGCGTAAAAAGGCTTTTAAAGTCGTTATCTGACTGGAGTAATTGCCACTTTAAATTGATCCACGTCAACAGAAGCAGGATCCCTGGGGATTGTCACCTTGAAGCTGGTTGCAGAGAAGGGTTTGACAGGATGCCTGAGCATCTGAGTCTACTTCAGAGTTTTTTTCTCCTCCAGCAGCCAGCTGCAAGCTCCACTTTTTTTTTCTCCCCTCCTCATTATTTAATAGTTGCAGACTTCAACCTTTTTGGCAGTGCTCCCTGAATACATATTCCTTGTAACACAGCTACAATAACACTTTGCATCATTTAAGAAATGTATTTATAGGGCAAGGCGTTAAGAAGGTGTAGATCATAGCCAGGATGGATGGAGATAAAACACAAGACTGGGTCTTATGGAAGGTGCCAAGAGACTTTTTGATATACATCTTAAAAGCATCCTAATGAACTCGTCTACTATGGCGTCTTCCCAAGCCAAGTGCTTAGCCGAGACACTGTAGAATGGACAGATCTGTAAAACTTACCAACATGGTCTAACGCACTATAAAAATGCATCTGAAGAGCAGGGGAGGACGGCAGTGACCTAGAGTCTACGAGGATCTGGTGTCTCTGCTCTGGTCCTGGCTATGTTCTCCTACTTATAAGCTGCTCTGTTGTGATCCATGGAGAATTCATGACTTCACACAGTGGGTATTAAGTGAGTGCATTGTAAAGAAGTTGACACCTGATTGATCCTAATTGAAAGCAATACACCCGACCAAATACACTCCTACCACATCTGCTCTTTCCTGCCACCAGCTATTCAGAGCAAGAGAATAGTCTCAGATATTCTAACCCACCAAATAAAGGCGCTCTTCTAAGCAGGGCCGCATTAACAGGGAAAAACAGGGCCAGAAAGGGTTCAAATGGTAAGTTTTACTCCTTGTTGGCTTTAACAAAGCTGAATAAGGCCTTTTTTTTCTAGCCTTTCTATGTGCAAGACTTGATAAACTGAATGAAGAGGTGGCACTCAATGATTGTCCAAGAAGCATTGATGAATGGTCAATAGACCCTCATCTGAGGGTGGGCTTCGTGAGTTATTGACAAACCAGCTTGGATGGGCGGACTTGCTAATGTCCACATTTTCTCCCATTTTAACCCTCAGACCAGTGGCTGCCAATTGAGACTTCCACATTAGAAAGTGATCTCACAAAAAGAAAAAAGTACAAGCCACTCCAGGGATTTCAGATTCTAATTTGTACAAGGTTTTCTGAAATGTTCCAGCTAGCTGGAGGCTACTAGTGTTTTCCTAAAGTATCCCACTGACAGGGAAACCCACGTAATGGGAGAGCTGTATGGGTGGGTCAAAGGCTGTAGGGAAATCAATTAAACCCTGTGCATGACATGAAATCTATTGACATATTAATAACATAAAAAAATATATGTACCTTGCTACTCAGTAATAAAAAAACTAAAAACTTTACTATACCAAAACTAGTACTGTATTATATCACATCACAAAGTGTTTGTTAGCCGATAGTGAAAAAAATAGCAAAATTGACAATAAACTATATAAGTGAGCTAGTATTAAAAATGGTAAGAACTGTCATATTAGACAGTAGTAAAAGCTAAAATTTGATCTGTTCTTTACGTAAACCCTAAAACTATATAATATATTATGTTATCTAGTAGTATAAAAGATCAAAACTGTCCCTAAACTTAGAAGTTATGTAAGTTAGTCAGTAGTTCAAAAAGGTAACAACTATCCTATAACTAAACTAATAAACTATAAAAGTTATCCAAAAGTAACTAAGAGGAGAATATGTACTATTCCTAAACTAATATAATACATCAGTCAGTTGGAAAAAAAAAAGGCCAAACTATCCAATACCGAAACTAATAAATTAAAATATAACATTGTGCTACCTAGTAATACAATACAAACGATCAAAAGTGACCTAAGATCTAAAAATCTAAACTATATAAAAAGATAAAAACTATCCTTTCCTTAAACTAATAAACTAAATAATACAATGTTAGCCAAATTTTTGTAAAAAAAGAGATACAAAAAAGTCCTAAACCTAAACTAAACTAATAAACTATATACTATCATTATGTTCAGAAATAAAAAAAAGGTAAAAACTATCCTATACCTAAACTATAGTATAATATTGTATTAGCCAGTAGTAATAAAGTTAAAAATTGTCCTCTACATAAACTAAGTTTTCAATTATATTAGCTGGTAGTTAAAAAAAAAGGTAAAACTTATCCTATACCTAAACTAACAACTAAACTAAGTTAAAGAATAAAAAGATAAAAAAAAGTCCTATACGGAAGTTGGTAAACTATGTAGTTTGCTAAGGATAAAAAAAGATAAAACAGTCCTGTACCCAAACTGATAAACTATAGTAATATAATACCGTAATGTAGAAGTAATCTGCTGACTACAGCCACAAAATTGTGACAAGGTTATATCTCCTACCTCTCTATAACTAATGTACATATATATTAGTTAAGGAACACAAAGCAAATATTTGAGTTGAATAATGCCGCCATCTATATACACACAGCGAGGAATGGACTACCAGCAAATATACCCAGGCGTCAATCTTGCTATGTTAGTAGTGTATAAATGATTCTATCAGTTAAGTGAACAGGTGGCTTTGCATAGAAAACTGATGAATTGCAAACAGTCTATGAAATAAAGTAGGATTGTCTACTCTCTACTCTCCGTGGCGGTATTAAGTGAACAGACTGTGCTGCACACTGACTGGTGTGTGCACTGTGTGATTCTTCCAGGCTAAATAGATGGCGGTATTTAAATTCGACTAAATTCATTGCACAAGCTCTCTTAACATTTTATTGAAAAGCCTTTGTTTTAATGTCAGCCACTCTGGGTTGTGACTGATGGCGAGTTAGTTTTGTTAAAATGCGAGGGTGATTGCATATGCTTCAGTGAATCTTCCCTCCTCTTATCATCAGGGACAAAAACCTGCAGCTTTGCTATATGCAGACTGCCATCTGGACAGCCTGCTCTGAGTACCCACCCCACACAACACTGCAGGCACCATTACAAGGCTCCGGAGCTGTGTCGAGCTATTCATGACTTACCAATTTCACATTTTATGCTTGTACGCTTGCCACAATAAATGCTAATCAGAAAAGCCATGAATGACTTATTATCACTACAACTGGAAGCAAGGCCTCCACGTCTCATACCTATAATTAGTAGCTCTGACATGGCAGAGCGGTGGCACTGGCTAATCCTACGTGAATTGTTCCATAGACATTGGAATTGGGTCATCTAGATCACAACCATTGGGTGTGAAAAACAGCAAAAGAAAAAAAAAATACTCCACAATCTGGAGGAGAAACATCGAGTCATCATCTCATCATCACTCAAAGCTGACCATTGGAGAAGAAGGTGAAGCACTTAGTCATCGTCACTTAGATCTGACCATTGGAGGAGATGAAGCATTGAGTCATCCTCACTCAGCTCTGACCATTGGAGGAGAAGGTGAAGCACTGAGGCATCGTCACTGAGCTCTGACCATTGGAGGAGGAGATGAAGCATTGAGTCATTGTCATTCAGTTCTGACCATTGGAGGAGAAGGTGAAGCACTGAGGCATCGTCACTTAGATCTGACCATTGGAGGAGATGAAGCATTGAGTCATCCTCACTCAGCTCTGACCATTGGAGGAGAAGGTGAAGCACTGAGGCATCGTCACTGAGCTCTGACTATTGGAGGAGGAGATGAAGCATTGAGTCATCGTCATTCAGTTCTGACCATTGGAGAAGGTGAAGCATTGAGTCATTACCACTCAGCTCTGACCATTGGAGCAGTAGGTGAAGCATTGAGTCATCATCACTTAAGGTACCTTCACACTGAGCAACTTTTGAACGAGAACGATAGCGATCCGTGACGTTGCAGCGTCCTGGATAGCGATCTCGTTGTGTTTGACACGCAGCAGCGATCAGGATCCTGCTGTGACATCGCTGGTCGGAGCTAGAAGGCCAGAACTTTATTTCGTCGCTGGATCACCAGCTGACATCGCTGGATCGGCGTGTGTGACGTCACGACGTCACCGCTGTGCTCTGCTTTACGGCCGGCCGGCGCTGACAGTCAGTGAGGGAAGGTGACGGTAGGGGACATGACAGACACCGGAATGTGAGTATGTAGTGTTTTTTTTTTTTACATTTTCAATGGTAACCAGGGTAAACATCGGGTTACTAAGCGCAGCCCTGCGCTTAGTAACCCGATGTTTACCCTGGTTAACCAGGGACTTCGGCATCGTTGGTCGCTGGAGAGCTGTCTGTGTGACAGCTCTCCAGCGACCACATACACAACAACGAAACAATGATCACGGCCAGGTCATCGTCACTCAGCTTTGACCATTGGAGGAGGAGGTGATGCATATTAAGTCATCGTCACTCAACTCAGACCATTGGACGAGAAGGTTAAGCATTGAGTCATCATCACTTAGCTCTGAACATTGATGGGCAAGGTGAAGCAATGAGTCATTGTCGCTCAGCTCTAACAATTGAAGGAGAAGGTGAAGCATTGAGTCATCATCACTTATCTCTGGCCAATAGAGCAGGTGAAGCATCGAGTCCTCATCACTCAGCTCTGGTCATTGGAGGAGAAAGTGAAGCATCGAGTCATCGTCACTTAGCTCTGACCATTGGAGGAGAGATAATCTGCATATATTTTTTCTCAGGGCTCATTGCCACACCCACTATACTACCTACATCAGTTGATGGTCTCCACAAGTAGAAAAGTTAGCCGTCTAGACCTACATCAAAGGCCTCTCATCAAAGCCAACCATTCCCTTGCTAATTTGCATACGTTTTTCCTCCAGGACATATCTTCTCCAAAAGGAGAAAAATTACTTCCCTGGACCGATATGAAAAGGCCTCTCATCCAGTCAACCCTACTCTTTTCTGATTATAAGCAAGAACCCTGTATGTAGATGGGGGAGGTCTTTTTTTTGGGGTGGGGACTCTGTTTAGGCTTACATCCTCAGTCAAGACTTCTTAAAGGGAATCTGTCAGTAAGATCAACCCTCCTCAACTGTCTATATGGGGATGTAGGTCATAGGAAGCTGAATAACATGATACCTTGATATCTGCAATCTGATCTCTTATTCCTGAGAAATCCACATTTTTCTAAATATGTAAATGGGCTGTTAAGATCTATTGGTGGAACATAGATCTACCTAAGAATTTGTCTCCAGAGGTCATTTTGGATGAAAGGGGGCGTTACCAGTGTGAGACATGTAATGATGGGCAGTCTGCTCTCCAGATTTTACATGTCTCACACTGGTAACGTTTCCAGGGAGATCTATGTCCGGCCCATAGATCTTAACAGCTCATTTACATATTAAGAAAATATGGATTTCTCTGGAATAGGACATCGATTGCAGATATCAAAGTATCATGTTATTCAACTTTCTATGACCTGATTCCTTTTAAAGGTTTGAACATAGATTGATAGAGTAGCTACCACTAATTGGTGGCATTAAAAATACAGCTTTTTTTCCTCCTAAGGCCTCATTCAGACGTCCGTTTTGAGACGTGTGCTTCATGTCTAGAACACATTAAACTCTATGCTGCTATTCACGCGTCCGTTTTTTTTTTCCGCAGTGCGGATGAAAAGTCCCAGTACAAGTCTATGGGTCCATAAAAATCACAGACAACTCACGGGTGACGTCAGTGTACAATCCAGTAATTAACAATACACTGAAAAGAGACATCTTGTCATTTATTTATACGTGAAAATCAAAGACAAAACGCGGACCGTAAAAACTGACGAAGCACCGATGAAACTTGGATCCGTGACTCTTCTCCCATTCTCTACATTAGAAACACTGACGTCTGAACGAGGCCTGATGAAGACATATTTTTTCTTTTTTTTTTTTACAGGTGCCAATTCTTAGTCTCCACATGGAGGAACATTCCCTTTCGCTGAGACCAATGTAATGTTGAGTAATATGAAATAAGGCCACTGGTCACAGTCAGTTTCCTTCACAGGGGCAAAACTTCTCCATCCAAACATCCAGGGCACATACCCTCCTGTCCCCATCCGGGACCCCATGGATTTAAAAAATGTATGTAAAAACTATATAAATAAAGTAAAAAAATGCAGGAAAAAGCTGCACGACCATAGAGCTGATCTCACTACGGAGTCAGTGAAGCCACCTGAAGACGTGACACTTTCCCCAACCGGGTCTGGAGAGGACTTTCCATTTCCCTGCTTGCATTGTGTGGAGATAAAAGCCATGGGGAGCGAGGTGGGGGACGCAATCGAGTCTTCAGATTTGGCTGCTTTGAAGTTAAACTCTTATTTTCCCGTGCACAACTTGTTTCCCATGTTCTGCGTAAGACTCACCATATTCTAATGTGTTACTTTTGATGAGACAGACTAGAAAAAAACTGACTCCATCAAATCATCCGTCTGCTCGATACATTTTTTGCTAATATAATGCTGATATTATTGTTGGAATAACCAAAATGACATCCGTCCGTCCGGCAAGGTTCAGAGAAGAGGATAGCCATTTTTCATGTCCACCGGTCACATCATATGCAAACCTATGACTTTAATTGGAATGTGAGGAATGTAATGGAAGAAGTGATGCAATTACTGCCAAGATCCACTAGGTGGCGTTAATGAGCAGTGATAAGAATCACCGGCAGGCCCAGCCAAAGTGATGGGATAAATCACCAGGCTGCAAAGGGATGTAATGAAGGAGACAAGATGACAAAAAATGGCCGAGTGTAATAAATGACCTCACCTGTCCTCATGTAAACACAAAGATTTGTCTCCAGGCAATCCAGACTATTACATCTATTATATCGACTACATTCATCAGCAATCCGCATGCACTCGTCTGCCATCTCGGAAAATTGATATAGTATTGATTAAACCTATTTATTCATTTTACTTTCTTATATAGCGCTATCATAGTCCGCAGCGCTTTATGTACATTATCATCACTGTCCCCATTGGGACTCACTATCTACATCCCCTATCTGTATGGTCTTTGGAGAGTGAGAGGAAACTGGAGAACCCGGAGGAAACCCACGCAAACACGGGGAGAACATACAAACTCCTTGCAGATGTTGTCCTAGGATTCCATCTTGTAGACTGTGATCCTCGTGGGCAGGGTCCTCTCTCCTCCTGTACCAGTCGGTCACTCGTATTGTACAAGATTATTCAACTTGTGTTTCTTTGTCATATATTCCCCTTCATGGAATAAATGGCGCTAGAATAATAAGTCGTAGTATAATAATCGTACTATTTATTCCTTAATTTAGCATCAAAACTGCACCAAAAATCACAAGACAAAGTATCTCCCAGCTGAAGCATTTTTGCAAAATTGTTCATGCAGGTGCCGCAATATTAAAAGATGCCTTTTTTTTTGCCTGCGATTATACAATGAGACAAAACACACAGTGTGAACACATCCTTGACACTTGCAATGCACAGGCTTTGGTGGACATGATTGGCAACAAGGGCGGATATACCATTGGGGCAGCCTGGGGAGCAAGAAGAAAGGGGCCCATCTCCTGCTCCAAAGCAATAAGCAGCTTGTGTGCCCGATACTTAAAAGCATACATTATGATGAGGTTTTGGACTAAAAAGGGGTCGTATAATGTTCTTGCACAGGGACCCCCTTCTATGCGAATGGTGAGTGGTATGAGAAGCAGTTACCATCCTCAGCGCCCACCATAAAGACCATGTTGTAAAAGAAGGTGCGCAATCCCATATATACAGAGTGATTATTGCTATAGGTTCAGCCTCTAGCGCCCCCTGTAGAGCTGAGCATGGCACTAAGCTGGCGTCCATCACTAGGCACAATCCCAGCAATCACCAGCAACTCAAAACTGCAGTAAAACTAACTTTATGCATAATAGTGAACTAGGCCTCTATGAGGTTCTGCAGCAGCAGTGGAACATGTCACCAATGCTACCAATAACATTGCGGATTCACTGGCTTTACACAGCCACTGGGCATATGCCAAGGTATGAGAGAAAAACTGTATCTGTCAGCACTGAAAGCAGAGGGAGAGGAGCCCGGCCAGTTCCTGACCCGGCCCTGCTGCACACAATGGGCTCCCTGAATGGAAGGAACCCAGGCAGCGCACAGATAGCCCGCTGTCACACACCGGCAGGATGTGTGGTCTGCAGCCCGAGATACAGGCCGTTCACACACCCTGTACTTAGATGTTTTGCTCTGCGGATAATTATAAGAAGGAAGCGTGTATGGATCTGACCCCGGAGCCCCGGCTCCAACGTCTATCAGCTTCCGCAAAAATAGTGCTGCCCTCCCCCCATCACCCCATCCTGGACAGCCCCTGGAAACAAGTGCTCGCTGATAACGCCTTCTGCTCTTCCACTTGCCAGCGATCGGTATCATTTCGTAGCCACAATTGTTTTTTTTTCATCTTTCTAAGGATGATAACATTAATCGATACATAAATGCATTATACAATGTGTCAGCCCCGCGCACACCGTCGCGGTCACCATCAGTCACGGTCAGCACAGCCCTGATAAATCTGTGCACCAAATACGTGCGCTCTATACAGGGGCGTTTCAGGAAGGGGGCAAACGGGGCATCAAGGGGCAGCTACCAAGCCTGGGGTATTTAGATACAGGGTGAGTGCCGTACTTCTAACCTTTATTACAAAGATTTCTGATTCCTAATTGATATCACTAGGGAAGACGCAACAGAGAATAATCAGCAGGCAGAAACGTCTTTCCAATATAGGGGAATGTGCACACGTTAAAGAATTTTTCCACTACTTGGACAACTTCTCATACCATAAAATAATAAAGCTTATACTCACCTCCAGTGGCAGCACTGTTCTCGCAGTGTCTGCACCACATGACTCCGGCGCCCAATCAGCACTGGCATCTCTGCCTCCGCCTCCTGTCAAATTGAGCAGGAAGAGGAAGTCAGAAATTTGCTGCAGCCTGGACTTCCTCTTCATGTTCGATTTGTCTCAAGGCAGAGACAGTGACGTCGCCGCTGATTGGGTGCCAGCGTCACGTGTCACAATACCGCACAGGAGCCCCGGACGATGGGAGTGCCGAAACTGTGGGAACAGCGATGGAATGGGAGGTGAGTATAGGCTTTATTATTTTATGGGGGGCGAACATTTTGATCATGTCTTTGGTGCACAAATTTGTGCAGCATATGTGGCTCTCTTGGCAGGAAAAATGCAGCTTGAAGTATTCTCATTTTTTGCGTTTTTTATGCTTTTTTTTCAGATTTCCCCCCACTCATTAGTATGGATGAAATCTGCAGAATTGACATGCTGCAGATTTAAATCTGCAAGGAAAAATTAAGCACCGTGTGCATGAGACTTCAGGATTCACATTTACTTTCCTGGCATCAGGTTACCTTCAGATTTTGTGAGAAATCTGCCCTGAAAGAAAAGTGGCATAAATGCTTTGTGTCAGGGGTGTCAAACTGCATTCCTCCAGGGCTGCAAACAGGTCATGTTTTCAGGATTTCTTTGTACTGCACAGGTGATAATTTAATCACCTACACAAATAATGAGTTGGTGATTAAATTATCACCTGTGCAGTACAAGGAAATCCTGAAAACATGACCTGTTTGCAGCCCTGGAGGAATGCAGTTTGACACCCCTGCTTTGTGTGCACACAGCCTTGTTTTTAATACAGAAGACCAATGATTAAATCTAGCACTTAGTAATATATGTCAAAGTGCCCATGATGATGGCCATGTATTCAGACCTATATTTGGGCCTCTCCTCGGCACTTGGGCCCGGATATCTTTAGATATCTTTGACCCAAGCAGCATTTATATGAGTTGGCTTTTTTTTCACATTTTGCTTTAATATTTGTCATTGCCGGCTTGGTTTATCCTTTCCACATTTTTGCAGTCGATTTATTAATTGAAACTTTTAAAAAAAGCCGCTAAATTTTTGCACAAATGCACTCCGGGTCCCGTCCCCTCCTTCCCCCCTCCCCGTTTTATGTGCGGCACAATTTTTTCCAGCTATTTTGAGTCATTGTAGATGAACATAAGACTTTTTGCTTTAAAAAGGTACAAAAAAAGGTAGGAGATAAAAATAAAGAGCATTTTAAATGTTGTGCAAAATCCATGAATGACGTGACGTGCACCTTTATGAAGAATTTGGAAATAGAAAAGCATCAAACATCAAAGAATACCACGAGACAAGAAAGGAAAAATGACTTGGGATTTATACATTGTCTATTGGGATATACTACTGTACTGCAATATACAGAGACATTTACCGTCTTATATATCACGTAGGACTGTACATAAAAGTAGAGGACAAGTACAGGCATTTTTTGGAAAGTACCTCCTCTCTCCTCCCCTAGTATTTGAGGTGAGTATGCATATTTGATTAGCACTGTCGTAAAGGGGTTAAACACATCCCGTCAGGGTGTACATGAAAAAGTCAGCAGTATGTCGAGCCCTGTACATTTCCAGTCTGCAAGGGGGTGAAATGGGTTCAGTGTAGGGCAAACATATGGCTCTCGATTGTCAGAGACGGCCATGACTATGAGCGGTAATTCCCTATAGAGGCCAGTTCTGCTGCAGCACGACCATGAAAGTCCCCTGTTCTTGTCACACTTTTGGCTCCTTCAACCTCAGAATCTGAACCAGGGCTGTGGAGTCAGTAAGCCAAACCACCAACTCCTCAATTTCCATGACACTGACTCCGACTGCGTCTCCACCAAAATGGGCTCCGACTCCGACTCCACAGCCCTGGTCCGAGCACAGTCACCACCTCTGCACCCCCTATAGTTACCTATACTTTCAATATAGCGGTGTAAACACTGTAGAATAGATTTCACAATACAAACTGCATACAATTATTACATGCATATCAGATCTGATGAGGCGGGTGTCTTCACTTTGAAAATCGCAAACAGCCTTCATGAAACGTGGGACTTTTTTTCTAAATATTTTGCAAAACTGAGACAATAAAATAATGTCCAGGAGATATTTTTTCCTCAGCTCACCATCCAAGCAGTGCGATATAAAGTGACAGCCCTCTGTACACGTTCCGCATTCCTTTCATAGAAATCATCTGAACGCTATCTGGAATATGTAACTATCATTACTAGTTTCTATCAATTGTGGTTTTATACTCACAAGGCCACTATAGCCTCTATCTTTTCTGTTACCCGTGCTTTGTATGATGTGATGAATGGGAGAATTGTTGCATTATTAATAAATATAAAGGATCGGCTCATATTATCCTTTTTTTTTATTTTGTATAACATTTTGCCATAAGTGACAGGTTTCACCCAGCCGATGCAAGCTTTTTGTGCTTGTTGTGAACACTGAATGATAAATTTACTCGGTTGTACGTAGTAATCGAGTTTTCTGCTCAAAGTTCATGGAAAGTGCCTGTCGTTCAATAGGATCTTTCAGTAAGATACAGAATAATAGGTGTGTATGGATCCCAGTGCACGTAGGAGCCTAGGTGCTATTCTGCCGAGATTTCCTCATGGTGACCACCAAGTGAACATAGATCATCATAGAGAAAGAATATAGTCATAATTACCATATTGAGCATGTTTGACCAAAATGTCAAATGTATGGCATTGTTTAGAGAAAAATCAAATATTCCTCTAATTTCACCCAAAAATATGGAGTCCGAATCCATATACAGTAATTGGAGATTCAATTAGGGCAAATCCAACATGAGGCTGCCGACCATCTGCACTTTTGCTTGATCCGAAAGAGACATGGAGAGATAAGAAAAATAATAACCACCACCGTTTTTTCACCACTTTTGCAGCTCACCGGTTGACCGTTCTGGTACAGTCTTCATTCACAAGCTATCAGTATTTTTCATGTTAGGTCTTCAGCTGTTCCTTCACCCACTGGGACAGTGGAGGTCATGACATCACGGCACATAATGACCTCATGAGGCCTAATGGGTACTGAAAACCCAACAGGACCATGATGTGAAAAAAACTGGCATCATATGAGCGGTGACTAGACTAAAATGACCAAGCAGGGAGCGGTGCAGAAAAGTTGAAGATTTGGGTGAAGCCAAATTTGAACAAACTGACGAATCTGACAGATTCACTCATTACCAAGGGTTACACATGTGGGAATTGTACCTGTAGGTACACCCAGATTCATATAACGAGTGACCAATTATCCTGATGAGCAGCGTGGATGATGCCACATTTATGTCTTTAACAGAATGAAATACGTACATGTAGACCAAACAAGGGAGGAAGGACAAACCCAAGCATTTCACCTTCTTTCTACAACTTGAAGGTAATTGTGGAAAACTAGGAAATAAAGGAGCTCAAAATATGGTTTTAACTGTAAAACAGGCACAGAAAACAGGATTGGATCTGCTCACCTGGTAGTGTGGCACCTATGCAACATGTAAAAATCACATGTATCAGCTGTGAAGTGTCACTTGAAGCGCTGCTGATGAATCTGACCAAAGAATAATATCCTTGAATTTTTATTTTAAAGGGTTAAAAGACAACGCGTTTCGAGGTCAACGCCGGACCTCTTCATGAGGACAAAAACGTAGTCCTGTGGTGCTGTTTTTTAAGTAATAAGGACAGTGTTGCTGGTTTTTCTCCTTCATCTAAGCTTTCAATAGAGGGGAAGTTTGAAATTCCATACAAATCCATGGGAATTTTGATTATATAGTGGTTTTCTCTAGATAGATGCAGATCTCATTCGGCATATCCTGTGCACATGCCATAATCATATGGGATGGCAATAAACTTTTAAAGGGAATGTCCAGGACTTTATCATTGATAGCCCGCCCTTAGGATAAATGTCTGATGGGTGGTGGTGCGTCACCCGCCACCTCAGACGATCATTTGTTCACAGTGTTGGCGGCAGCCGGTTCGCCTCAATTACAGAACTGCACAGCACAGCTCCATCAACTGTATAGTGGCCGCGACCAGGTACTGCATCTCTGCTCCCTATTCAAATCAATAGGAGGCAGATGTGCATTACCTGTCAGCGGCCACTATTACATTGACTGAGCTGTGCTGTGCACCCCTATATCTGAGCAGTTCTAGATACCGCCACTGGAATCAGCTGATCGGCGGAGGTGTTGAGTGTCGCACCCCCCACCGATTACACATTGATGATCTATCACAAGGATAGGCCATCAATGTTAAAATCTCTGATGACCCCTTTAAGTACACTTACATATCTAAAGGTTACCTCTAGTTCTATGTCTAATTTACAAGGGGTACATTTCACCACCCCACCCCGGGTATAAGAACAAGGTGCAGCAGTAATTATTATATTATTTTATTCTGCATTTTATGCAGTATTTTACAATCCTATGTTAGTATGTTACATCTCCTGCTCAGTTACCACTAGGGAGAAGTATTTTGCCCCCAATACCCCTTCCAGTCATCATGGAGTACAGACTGATTGGAGCAGGACGCCTTCCCAGTCACAACATCAATGCACAAGAGATTACCCAGTCCTCCCTTACCTGTCGCCTCCCCTGTCGCCTCCACGTCCTGCAGCGCTCTTATCCCCAGGAAAATGATTTGTGAATAGCAAATTGGCTAATAGTTAGTGCCTGTATTCACTTTTTAATATAATTTCACCCTAATCTTTCAGTGTAATACAAAGAGCTATTCCTTTCCTTATTGGAGATCATGGAGTATAATATGGTCGCGAACAGGCAGCAAGCAATGTAGAAAAAAAAAGTACAAAGCAAGCCTGCTCGTCTGTGTTCAACACAAAGGACATTAAAGGAAAACAACTGGCAAACAGCCAAATTCCTATAGAGGCAAAGAGATTCAAATAAATTGATTTCACGCATCATACTGACCTGGGATCAGCCAGCACAGCTACATTATTCTCAGACCTCCGTGTGGGGCAGAGCCCATTAATGCTGCCGGAGACCACTATTCCATACCAGAGAGATAAATCAGATGGGGTCCTTGAATGGAGACATTTGTATGAAGAAATACAGGATGTTTTCCGACTCCGAATGCTGCACAGAGATATACCAGGATGCCCAAAGGGATTGCATATAGGCTTAGTGAACCAAAGTAAGGGTGACCATGATGACGGTGATGAAGACGTGGAAGTTCTAAGTCTATAATTCCAGTATCCCCCCTGAGCTCTTTGAAAAATATTTTAACTACCCTAAGGCCCCAGGAATTTTTCATTTTTTACTTTTGTTTGTTCCTCGAGCCATAACTTTTTTATTTTTCCGTTCACATATATAGGCTTGTTTTTTTGTAGGATGTGTTGTACAGGGTGGGCCATTTATATGGTTACACCTGAATATAATGGGAAAGGAACTTCCTGTTTGTGGCACATCAGTATATGGGAGGGGGAAAACTTTTCAAGATGGGTGGTGACCATGGCGGCCATTTTGAAGTTGGCCATTTTCCCCCTCCCATATACTAATATGCTAACTTAGGTGAATCCATATAAATGGTCCACCCTGTATTTTTGAACGACACCATTCATTTTTGTCATACAATGTACCGGAAAACAGTTTTGTTTCCATGTTGTTCACTGTGCAGTAAAAATGACCAAGCAAAATGATTTCCCAGGTCAGCACGATTATGAAACTTGTCCAGGTTTATATTATTATTATTTTAGCGGTTAAAAAAATTGTGAAATTTGAAAAATACATTTTTTTTTCGTGTCGCCATTCTCTGAATTTTTTTTTAGATTTTTCCTTTGAGATTGGTGAGGACTTGTTTTTTGCAATTTAATCTGACGTTTTGATTCAAGCATTATTATTATTATTATTGCTCATTATTGCACTTTTTTGGGAAGCGCAGCTACTGAAAAATGGCAATTCTAGTGTTCCAATTTGCTGAACACTGCAGGGGAGGACATGAACTTTATTCTCCCTTGCAACGTTCGGTTTCAGTCACAAGGGCGGTGCTGGCGCGGATTCAGTCACCGCTCAGAGTGGGTGCTGTACCGCGCCCATAGCCCTAACTGACACTGGCTCTACGCATTGTGGCCAGCTGTCAGTCAAGGCCGGAGGTGCGGTCATGGATGTGGCACTGTATATTCAGAGCAGTGACTGAACTAGAGATGGCGCCAACGCAGTGACTGAATATCAGATGCTACAGGGGACTCACGCGAGTCTCTCGCCTCAATACCTGGCACTGCCGCCGATACTTGGGACCGGAGTGTGCGGCAGCATGTATTTCTATGCAGCTGAATGCTTCGGTCCTGAGTGCCGGCGGCAGTACCGGGTATTGAGGCGAGTTTCTCGCATTGCAGTTGCAAGTGTGACCCCGGCCTAAAGGTACTGTTCCTTTTAGCCAAACCTTTTGCCTAAATAGGTCTTCGGTTAATTAGGAGATCAAGCAGTTCTGCTGCTCTCGGGATCCTCGAGATTGTCTGTTATAACTAAGAGGACCGCACGTTGGGTTCATGCATTTTTTAAAACAAATGAATGCCCGTCTACTACAGCATTCCAAACTAAAAATATCACTTTGTTGACTTCTTTCTGGAATATAAAAATTTTGCAGATATATTATGGAGTTTTTTTGGCTGCCAAAAATAACATCAAATAAGGATAGCTTTTAATCCAGAGTTTAGAGTGACCGATCTCAAGCTTTTATAAAATACTGATGAACAGATGTTTATCGAATTCGAGGCTGTAAAGAAAATGTACAAGTTTACTGGAAACACAGCATGCAATAAGCTCATGGGCCTCATTTATTTGTGGCTGCAAACCGCCAGATTATGTTTTATATCTATGACTATTCAGCTAGAGTAACATAAAAAATTACTTGGATTTCTTTGCCTCCTAAGTGTAAACATTTAAGAGTAATATTTATATTTTGTAGTCGAAATGATGACCACTTTAGTTGCCATCTGGAGACTTGTAATGCCCTGATGCCAGTGGCCCACAGGACCAAGGAATTTGTTCTATAGCATAAAAGGAAAATACAATCCATCTTCCGATCCAGGTATCATTAAATGTAAATATTTAAAATACATAACACACTAATACACTTGAGTTGGTATTTGAAAAACACCATGTAATAACCAAACGCGTTTCGAACCCTCACTACCGTCTTAAACTTCTCATACCAAGTTTAATTTGAAATTCAAATTTCATTTGAAATATTGGAACCGAGTTTAGTTATTCCATGATGTTTTCCCCATACATACTCAAGTGTATTAGTGTGTTATGTATTTTAAATATTAACATTAAGGGATATATTTTTATTGATGCCTGGATTGAAAGATGGATCATCTTTTCCTTCTTACATTTACTGAAGCAGTAGCCCTGATCTCTGGCTTCTCCATCAGTGGGACATTTTCTGAAGGCGTGAGCTGGTCATTTATTTTCTATGTTATATATATCACATGTTCATCCTTTTCTAACAAAAAGGATCTAAATAAACTAAAGCTCATTAAGGTGGGACATTTTTGGTTCATTTTTATGAAAGCTCAATGACAACCAACACGATTGCCATTTCAGTTCTAACCAGAGTTGTCAACTAAGTTTCTGACTCCTGAATTTCATGTTCCCCAAAACCATATTTTCAGGCCTGAAGGGCTTGTCTGAGAGTTGTAAAAACTTTCCTAACAACAGAAAAATTCAATATAATAAAAAATTAACCATAACTCAACTTCGATATTACAATGTCCTCTGCCGGTCTACATTTTTTCCTACCAGCCATGTACATGATCAGCCTTGGCCTTAGCAGCCTTGTGATGTACAGTGGGGCAAAAAAGTATTTAGTCAGTCAGCAATAGTGCAAGTTCCACCACTTAAAAAGATGAGAGGCGTCTGTAATTTACATCATAGGTAGACCTCAACTATGGGAGACAAACTGAGAAAAAAAAATCCAGAAAATCACATTGTCTGTCTTTTATCATTTTTTTTTGCATTTTATGGTGGAAAATAAGTATTTGGTCAGAAACAAACAATCAAGATTTCTGGCTCTCACAGACCTGTAACTTCTTCTTTAAGAGTCTCCTCTTTCCTCCACTCATTACCTGTAGTAATGGCACCTTTTTAAACTTGTTATCAGTATAAAAAGACACCTGTGCACACCCTCAAACAGTCTGACTCCAAACTCCACTATGGTGAAGACCAAAGAGCTGTCAAAGGACACCAGAAACAAAATTGTAGCCCTGCACCAGGCTGGGAAGACTGAATCTGCAATAGCCAACCAGCTTGGAGTGAAGAAATCAACAGTGGGAGCAATAATTAGAAAATGGAAGACATACAAGACCACTGATAATCTCCCTCGATCTGGGGCTCCACGCAAAATCCCACCCCGTGGGGTCAGAATGATCACAAGAACGGTGAGCAAAAATCCCAGAACCACGCGGGGGGACCTAGTGAATGAACTGCAGAGAGCTGGGACCAATGTAACAAGGCCTACCATAAGTAATACACTACGCCACCATGGACTCAGATCCTGCAGTTCCAGACATGTCCCACTGCTTAAGCCAGTACATGTCCGGGCCCGTCTGAAGTTTGCTAGAGAGCATTTGGATGATCCAGAGGAGTTTTGGGAGAATGTCCTATGGTCTGATGAAACCAAACTGGAACTGTTTGGTAGAAACACAACTTGTCGTGTTTGGAGGAAAAAGAATACTGAGTTGCATCCATCAAACACCATACCTACTGTAAAGCATGGTGGTGGAAACATCATGCTTTGGGGCTGTTTCTCTGCAAAGGGGCCAGGACGACTGATCCGGGTACATGAAAGAATGAATGGGGCCATGTATCGTGAGATTTTGAGTGCAAACCTCCTTCCATCAGCAAGGGCATTGAAGATGAAACGTAGCTGGGTCTTTCAACATGACAATGATCCAAAGCACAACGCCAGGGCAACGAAGGAGTGGCTTCGTAAGAAGCATTTCAAGGTCCTGGAGTGGCCTAGCCAGTCTCCAGATCTCAACCCTATAGAAAACCTTTGGAGGGAGTTGAAAGTCCGTGTTGCCAAGCGAAAAGCCAAAAACATCACTGCTCTAGAGGAGATCTGCAGGGAGGAATGGGCCAACATACCAACATCAGTGTGTGACAACCTTGTGAAGACTTACAGAAAACGTTTGACCTCTGTCATTGCCAACAAAGGATATATTACAAAGTATTGAGATGAAATTTTGTTTCTGACCAAATACTTATTTTCCACCATAATATGCAAATAAAATGTTAAGAAAACAGACAATGTGATTTTCTGGATTTTTTTTTCTCAGTTTGTCTCCCATAGTTGAGGTCTACCTATGATGTAAATTACAGACGCCTCTCATCTTTTTAAGTGGTGGAACTTGCACTATTGCTGACTGACTAAATACTTTTTTGCCCCACTGTATATACAGTAAACATCACTGGGGCCAGTGATTGGCTGCAGCGGTCACATGCAGCATGACATTAATGCAGGGAAGTAAACACTTTGACACTTCAGGGTATTGGCACTGGAACTTGTAAGTATTTAAAATGTGAGTTATTGTTCAATTTTTCATTTTTTATTTTATTGAATTCGTTTTAGGATGGCAAACTTTTAAAAATGGCTGAAAATTCCTTGAAGATGGAAAGCAACTTCTTTGGATATCAGTTTTTGTGGTCCTGTTGGATGTATTTTCACTTTTCTATTATTATTTTACAACATAGTAAGAAATGCTCTTCTATCACCATTTTGATTAGTCGTGGCAACAAGCCATGGCATTACCATAAATCCAGAAGGCTGGATACAGTACTGTATCTATTACAATCCATTTCCACTCCATTAAAGGTTAAGTTTTATGTAGATGAATAAAACATACTCGTTGTCATAAAAGAAGGAATTCGAGTGACATAACTCTCTCCGTACCAGGTATGAATTGTGTCATACGAGCTCTGGATTGTATCTCCCGGCAGCTCTAAATAAGGTTTTACTCTCCATGCACAGGCCCATTGTGGTAACGCTACTCTACGCTGTCCAGACATTTCCTTCAGATCTAGAATCCTAATTCCAGCTCACTGGAGGTCTTAATTTATTGGGCATGGGAAAATCTTTGAAGAGCATTGTTGACCCCTAGGTTCCTATAACACAATGCCTGGTTCCTAGATTCTAGTAATTTATTATATGGGTTAAAGTCATCTTTCAGTTTCAGACAGGTCAAATTACAAATTCATTCTACAACACAAATTTGTGCTAATAGTGTAGTAAAAATCCACTTGGCCCTGAACTATTTTAATACTTGGAATAATTGTACATAAACCTGGAGCCAAAGGAAATATTTGGTGTTTCGGGGGTTTATCGCAATCAAAAAGTTGGTCATAGATAGAGAACATTGTAAAAATAAATATTGTTAATTTTTCAAAAAAGAACTTGTGATGCGATTCATGCAGTTCAAACCCACAAACAGCATGAATCAGATCTTTGTTGTACAATTGCAGCCAGGCATATTTTTCTCTAAAATGCTCCAGCATTTTAGAAACACTATACCATGTTTCCTTAAAAATAAGATCTACCCCAAAAAATAAGCCCTGGCATGATTTTTGGAGTATGCTTGGAGTATAAGCCCTACTGCAAAAATAAGCCCTAGTTGAAGTCAGGACTAATGTTTGGGAGAGGGGTTGTCAAACTGGTCAATTGCCCAGGCCCCACATTCTTTTACGGGCCCCTGGCATTTTTATTCCAAAGTTAAAACTGCTCAAGGACCTTTGATGACATTACAGTCATGTGACCATGACATCACCAAAAGACCTTT
The DNA here is from genome assembly GCF_032444005.1 of Ranitomeya imitator. Taxonomy (NCBI): domain Eukaryota; kingdom Metazoa; phylum Chordata; class Amphibia; order Anura; family Dendrobatidae; genus Ranitomeya; species Ranitomeya imitator. Next base: position 484,799,227 of record NC_091287.1, read on the forward strand.
AATTACAGTAGTCTATAGGAAATTAAGAGGAGAGACGTGGGGCTGGCATGTACCACATGTAACCAAGAATACCACACACACTAAAATAAACCAATAAATTGCACAATTCATAAAAAATAAGTGATTAAATATAAGATATGTGGTTGTGAAGCGTGGAAACCACTCGATATATATAGGGTGAAACCAAAACCCAGAAATAAGAGCTAAAAGAGAGAGAAAATTCCAGACAAGGGTACATATATATTTTTATCTTTATTTGAATAGCAGTAAGTCAAATTACAAAATGATTAAAAAATGAAGAAAAGAAAGTGCATCACAGGACATATAATCGATAATACACTGAATACATACATAAGCAACCCAGTATGGTATTCTATGGAAACCTGATGTTCGGGATAACAAATAAATAGTACCTGGGCGTGCAGAGGTGAAGGCGTTTCATAAAAATATAAAATAAAAATGTGCAGACGGACATTAACCTCCTAAGGTATCCCGTTTGTTCGGATTAATGATTGTAGTATACACTGGTCCTGTCTCTGATTGAGCACGGTTTTGGATATCTATGCCTGACTAGCGTAGATATTCCTTCTCTTCTTTTGTTGTGGCACTTGCGCACTTTATTTACTTTTAGGCATTGCCTTTACATTATGTTTTTATCCTAACATCTGACTCACCTTGTGATTTATATTTTTATGAAACGCCTTCACCTCTGCACGCCCAAGTACTATTTATTTGTTATCCCGAACATCAGGTTTCCATAAAATACCATACTGGGTTGTTTATGTATGTATTCAGTGTATTATCGATTATATGTCCTGTGATGCACTTTCTTTTTTTCATTTTTTAATCATTTTGTAATTTGACTTACTGCTATTCAAATAAAGATAAATATATATGTAACCTTGTCCGGAATTTTCTCTCTCTTTTAGCTCTTATTTCCGGGTTTTGGTTTCACCCCATGTACCATATGTGCAGTGTGTGTATTTACATGTGTCTGCACAGTGTGTGTATTTACATGTGTATGTGCAGTGTGCATATAAAAGTGTATGTGCAGTGTGTGTATTTACATGTGTATGTGCAGTGTGTGCATTTACATGTGTATATGCAGTGGGTGTATATACATGTGTATGTGCAATGTATGTACATGTGTATGTGCAGTGCGTATGTACATGTGTATGTGCAGTGTATATGTACATGTGTATGTGCAGTGTGTATGTACATGTGTATGTGCAGTGTGTATGTACATGTGTATGTGCAGTGTGTATGTACATGTGTATGTGCAGTGTGTATGTACATGTGTATGTGCAGTGTGTATGTACATGTGTATGTGCAGTGTGTATGTACATGTGTATGTGCAGCGTGTATGTACATGTGAATGTGCAGTGTGTATGTACAAGTGTATGTGCAGTTTGTATGTACAGTACAGACCAAAACTTTGGACACACCTTCTCATTTAAAGGTTTTTCTGTATTTTCATGACAATGAAATTTGTACATTCACACTGAAGGCATCAAAACTATGAATTAACACATGTGGAATTATATACTTAACAAAAAAGTGTGAAACAACTGAAATTATGTCTTATATTCTAGGTTCTTCAAAGTAGCCACCTTTTGCTTTGATGACTGCTTTCCGCAATCTTGGCATTCTCTTGATGAGCTTCAAGAGGTAGACACCGGAAATGGTTTTCACTTCACAGGTGTGCCCTGTCAGGTTTAATAAGTGGGATTTCTTGCCTTATGAATGGTGTTAGGACCATCAGTTGTGTTGTGCAGAAGTCTGGTGGATACACAGCTGATAGTCCTACTGAATAGACTGTTGTGAATTCTGCTCTTGGGTTCCCTCCAGTGGTTGTAGGGGGGAATGCAGTTGTCTCTGAGTCACAGTCCTGGCCAGGTGTATCTGCTGATTGCAGCTCTGACTGGGATATTTAGGTGTGCAGGATTCATTAGTCCTTGCCAGTTGTTAATGTTTCTTCTGAAGTGTTGGATCACTTTCTGGCTTCTCCTGCTCAGCTGTCAATTCAGCAAAGATAAGTGTCTGTTTTTTGTTTCTGTGGCACACATGCAGTGTGCTTATATTCCGTGCTATTCATTTGTTTTTCTCTTGTCCAGCTTAGACTGTACCAGTGTTTTCTCAGTCTTGTTGGATTCTCTGGAGATGCAGATATACGCTCCACATCTTTAGTTAGATGGTGGAGTTTTTGTATTTTCTGCTGTGGATATTTTTGGATGGATTTTTAATACTGACCACTTAGTATCCTGTCCTATCCTTTCCTATTTAGCTAGTGTGTGCCTCATTTGCTAAATCCTGTTTCCTGCCTGCGTGTGTCTTTTCCTCTACTACTCACAGTCAATATTTGTGGGGGGCTGCCTATCCTTTGGGGTTCTGCTCTGAGGCTAGGTAGAAATTCCTATTTCCATCTATGGGGTATTTAGTCCTCCGGCTGTGTCGAGGTGTCTAGGTTTTGTTAGGCACACCCCACGGCTACTTCTAGTTGCGGTGATAGATCAGGGTTTGCGGTCAGTATAGTTACCACCTACTCCAGTGAAAGTTTTCATGCTGCTCCAAGGTCACCTGATCATAACAATAGACTGTTAGAATTTGTATTATAGCAAGAAAAAAGCAGCTAAGAAAAGAAAAACGAGTGGCCATCATTACTTTAAGAAATGAAGGTCAGTCAGTCTGAAAAATTGGGAAAACTTTGAAAGTGTCCCCAAGTGCAGTGGCAAAAACCATCAAGCGCTACAAAGAAACTGGTTCACATGAGGACCACCCCAGGAAAGGAAGACGAAGAGTCACCTCTGCTTCTGAGGATAAGTTTATCTGAGTCAGCAGCCTCAGAACTCACAGGTTAACAGCAGCTCAGATTAGAGACCAGGTCAATGCCATACAGAGTTCTAGCAGCAGACACATCTCTACAACAACTGTTAAGAGGAGACTTTGTGCAGCAGGCCTTCATGGTAAAATAGCTGCTAGGAAACCACTGCTAAGGACAGGCAACATTCAGAAGAGACTTGTTTGGGCTAAAGAACACAAGGAATGGACATTATATCAGTGGAAATCTGTGCTTTGGTCTGATGAGTCCAAATTTGAGATCTTTGGTTCTTTGTGCGACCCAGAAAAGGTGAACGGATGGACACTACATGCCTGGTTCCCACTGTGAAGCATGGAGGAGGAGGTGTGATAGTGTGGGGGTGCTTTGCTGTTGACACTGTTGGGGATTTATTCAAAATTGAAGGCATACTGAACCAGCATGGCTACCACAGCATCTTGCAGCGGCATGCTATTCCATCCGGTTTGCGTTTAGTTGGACCATCATTTATTTTTCAACAGGACAATGACCCCAAACACACCTCCAGGCTGTGTAAGGGCTGTTTGACCAAGAAGGAGAGTGATGGGGTGCTACGCCAGATGATCTGGCCTCCACAGTCACCAGACCTGAACCCAATCGAGATGGTTTGGGGTGAGCTGGACCGCAGAGTGAAGGCAAAAGGGCCAACAAGTGCTAAGTATCTCTGGGAACTCCTTCAAGATTGTTGGAAGACCATTCATGGTGACTACCTCTTGAAGCTCATCAAAAGAATGCCAAGAGTGTGCAAAGCAGTCATCAAAGCAAAAGGTGGCTACTGTGAAAAACCTAGAATATAAGACATAATTTCAGTTGTTTCACACTTTTTTTTGTTAAGTATATAATTCCACATGTGTTAATTCATAGTTTTGATGCCTTCAGTGTGAATGTACAATTTTCATAGTCATGAAAATACAGAAAAATCTTTAAATGAGAAGGTGTGTCCAAACTTTTGGTCTGTACTGTACATGTGTATGTGTAGCGTGTATGTACATGTGTATGTGCAGTGTGTGTATTTACATGTGTATGTGCCATGTGTGTGATGACATGATTATATTTGGATACATGAAAGTGTTTTTTCTAGAATAATTATGAATTGTTGTTATTGGGAAAAAAATAAGTCATTTACCGAAAATAAGCCATAACCCATCTTTCAGAGTAAAAAATAATATATTATCTACTATATAATTGTCTACGGGTCACTTCCATCTGTCTGTCTGTCACGGATATTCATTGGTCGCGGCCTCTGTCTGTCATGGAAATCCAAGTCGCTGGTTGGTCATGGCAAAACGCCCACACCCATTGCCACGACCAATCAGCGACAGCCATAGTCTGGCAGTGAAATGACTGCTGCTTTACTGCCCTGCAGTCAGCGCTGAGCGCTCACACAGGGTTAATGCCAGTGTTAATGGACCGCGGTGTAATGCACTCCGTTAACACAGCTATTAACCCCTGTGTGACCAACTTTTACTATTGATGCTGTGTATGCAGCATCAATAGTAAAACAATCTAATGTTACAAATAATAATAATAATAAAAAAGGTTATTCTCACTCTCCGACGTCGGGTTGTCCTTGGCAGTGCAAGCGGCAGGTTCCGGTGCCAAGGATGCTATGCGAGAAAGACCTGCCGTGACGTCACGGTAAAGTGACTGCGACGTCATCACAGGTCCTGCGCTCATACCAACCCTGGGACCGGAAGCTGCCGCGTGCACCGCACACAAGCACCAGGACTACAAGGGGCCTTCGGAAGGAGAGTACAGTATATGTTTATTTTTTATTTTAAGTCTTTTTTAACCACGCAAATAGTGCCCACATTGCTATATACTATGTGGGCTGTGTTACATACTGCGTGGGCTCTGTTATATACTACATCTCTGCTATATACTATGTAGCTGGGCAATATACAACATGGCTGTGCAATATACTACGTGCTCTGTGTTATATACTACGTAGCTGTGCAATATACTATGTGGCTGTGTCGGTTCTGTTATATACTACGTCGACTGTGCAATATACTACGTGCCTCTACAATATACTACGTGGCTATTTTATATACTATGTGGCTCTGCTATATACTAAATCGCTGACCAATATACTACATAGCTGTGCAATACACTACGTAGCTGTGCAATACACTATGTGACTGTGTTATATTCTACATGGCTGGGCAATATACTACGTGGCTATGTTATATACTACGTGGCTCTGCTATATACTACGTGGCTGACCAATATACTACATACCTGTGCAATACACTACGTGGCTATGTTATATACTACGTGCCTGTGTTATATACTATGTAGCTCTGCTATATACTACGTACGCTGTGTTACATACTACGTAGCTCTGTTATGTACTACATAGCTATGCTAGATACTACGTCGGTTGTGTTATATACTACGTTACTGTGCAATATAGTACATAGCCTGTGCTGTATACTACCTACATATTCTAGTATAACCCGATACGTTAGAATTGGGCCACCATCTAGTATATATATATATATATATATATATATTACGCTTGTCCCCCCTACCGACTCCAATGAGCAGTTATCTCGGATGTAAAAGAAGAACCGAAACAATTGAGGCCCTACCCCACGGCTTCTGTGATTTCTTACCTTAAGCTGTCATGTACACATATAATGAGATCACTTCTCCCTAATTATCCTCAAACCCATCTGAATTCATCCTTTATAGTTTCTATAGAAGTGTTTCCATTTTTTTTATACTATAGCCTTGATCAAATATGGCAGAAAGTTTTTAAAACATTTTTTTCCGCTTAATTTTTTCAATTGTAAAATACATAAAAATGTGAAAATAAAAAAGTAAATCCTCTTTGTATCTATCACACAGGGGTTTTATGTGTGAGCGCACTTACATATGTTCAAGCTGTCCTTTTTCCCCAACAATACCCTATTTGTGTCTGCTTTACATTTTGCCTAACTGTTAAGCGATCAACCACTGTACTGCAATAACTCGTCCAAAAATATGTCATAAACAATCTGTAACTTTCAAAGACGACCGTAAAAGACGATAAAAAAAAAAATCCCCCAAAAAAAGATTCAACATGTTACATTGCTATGGAAATTGTGAGAAACATACATTCCCGTAGAAATATTACTTTTTCTCAATGGTATGAAGTAATGAGCTACACATGTGAAAAACCAAGTCCGTGCAGTAGTTGGGACTGCAACTAATATAAAATACAGAGTGAACCCTGCCTTATAAAGGATTCTTGTTACGGCAATATAATGCGAAAACCAGATGTAGACAGACAGCCTTAATCACAGATGGGAAGGTAATCACTGGAACACAAAACTCTTTTTTTATTATCAATCCTAAACCATATGCGAAATGTATTTCTTTTAGAAAGAATGCAATAATAATTTGAGAGAGATTTTAGTTTAATTCCTGTCTACTTTTGTATCTTGTGGTACTTTCATCTCCCCCCAAAAATGCCACCACCGCCGCCACCATGAGCTCTGCCAAAAGTGGATGAACCTTAGCAGAGACATTTCTAAATTTTGATCGAATATTTATACCATATAAACAGATATATATATATATGTATCTATCTATATACAGTATATATATAGATATATATATAGCTATATAAAGTATATATACAGTATATATATATACACACATTCATTAAGCCACATATAATCAATGTACATTCTCCATTTATCCCTAAGACACACATGTTCCCAGAAAGGCTTGTGAATTCTCACATTGCATACACTGCTGCTTGTCGAGACTATCCGGCACCGGGAGTGGACGATCATGTGTCTGCTAGTATTATAGGATTGTCCTACTTCCTGCCACAATCCAACTAGTCGTGTCTGGCCTCACTCATGTCTAGTTGGCATGTGACCGCATGTATTCAAATCACACACTTGCAGTGACGACACAGCTACCGGATAATCCTCCCAGCACTCAGTTCAAGCGATGTGAGGATTCACAAGTCTGCAGTCACACAGCGTGACTGCAGACTTGTACCCAATGCCTGGCCAACCCCTTTAAGAGGTTGAAACCTAATAAGGCTTAAGAAATTATTTTTGAAAGCTATAAACATTTTTTTAAATCGGAAAATTTCCATATTAACTGATCTCGATAAGCCAAGTTTGATGTTTGAGCCACAGTGCAAAAAAAAAACAAGCGAAAAAAACCCAATGTATACATGTTACCAATGACTAGGTTATAGATGACCTATACTTAGACTGGGTCATTATTACTAGAATTGGTAGGGGTATGACATCCAGAAACCCCATCTAATCAGCAGTACCCAACCACTATATATTGAACAGAGCTGTACCGTTTTGCTCCATACGCTGCTTACATTCAGCCGCTGCTAGAGTTGGTAACCGCTAATCAGTGGGGAAACTGAGTGTTGGCCCACCACCAATCTGATATTGATGACCTATCCTAAGGATGGGTGGAAAATCCCTTTAATTTATTGGTTTGCACAGACATGTATAATATGTTGTACGGGTATAATTTTAATGAAACTATTGAATATATCTCTATTCTATTGCAAAGAGATATAACACTCAGGGTTCTTCAGACAACCCATTTTTATATGCCTTTTGTGCCCATTGTGAATGCCTCCCGTACCCACTGGAAATGCCTCCCGTACCCACTGGGAATGCCTCCCGTACCCACTGGGAATGCCTCCCATTATCTGAGCCATGTCTGGTGCAGCTCCTGAATATGATGCATTGTGGATACCGGTTGACCTTCATAGATGGTCTCGATGAATGTCCAGGAACACATTACAAAGGCTATAGAGGGAACCATATTATAATTTAGGGTTGTTAAAACTAGACACTAATATATCAAATGCAATTACCGTAATCATGTAATAGAGCAGGAATATTCAACCTTTTTATTCTATGGTTTCACCAGATGGACCAAGATGGTGTGGGACCCTCCCCATGAGTGGAGCAAGGTGAACCCAAAATAAAAAATACCACTTAATTTACAATTACAAATATTTTTCTGCTTCCTGAATTCTGTATAACATTAAAATAAGCACAAAACGAGTCAATTATGTTGACTAAGCAGAGATTGTTGCAACCATAGATGGGACTGTTTGGCTTTTAATAATTTTTGTGAATACTGACTCCCCAGCTGAGCCTCACTTACAACTTGGGGGAACCTCAGTGTGCGAAACACTGGATTAAAGCATCGCATCATATAAAACGCTGGTTTAATAAGTGCTGGATGGTGATGTACTTCAAATGCACGTTATAGAAACATATAAAAGCAAACATAGAACTGAATTCACAGGCTGTCAAAGCATCAGCACATCCATCTACATATACAGACACTTTAGTTCAACCAGCTGCATGGCGAGCTCTCCAGAGGGAAGACCAGGTGAACTGCGTGACGTGCAGGTGGCTTTCATCGTGGCTCTGGTTAAAGTCTCTGATTAACATCTTCTATGACATCCATATTACATGGAAACTATGATTTTACAAGTGTGTGCTACGGCTCAGCACTAACAAAGAGAATAATTAAGAATGAATGTAAAAGGTTGTTAGCTTCTTAGGGATTTCTTTAGTGGCAAAGCTTAAACCTCCAGCGCTGAATGCAAAATCAACAGCATGACCCCCAACCTTTATAGCTCAATCCTTGGGTTTCTACTATCAAATCTCATTGAGATCATAATGACACCCATACACCTTGGATATTGATTGGCTGTTGTCTAGGATCTATCAAACTGTCTATCCATCTTTCTGTAAAGCTAGCCATATATCATAGCCCACTGTTGGCCAAACTCTCATTTGAATAACAGCTATCTTTCTTAACCTCCTTATACAGGCTTATACACATTCTATCACGGGGATACCGTGACAGAGAAGGGCCAGAAGATCGCAGCATCTGGTCGCACAAAATTCTACCCTGATTAGAACTGGTTCAACATCCTATTAAACAGTGCAGGTTTTCCTTGATCTGTAATTGCAAGGGTTAATCATTTCAGTTGATCTCCTGGAGCTCTTCATCCTAAATTGCCTCAGCTGTTCTGTGTTGGCCACTTCCCTCTGGTATAGATGCTTGCCACTGGCACTTGGGAATTGCCAGTGATAGTTCTTACTGCTTGGTCAGGTGTTGGAGGAGAAGGACAGTGTTTGGAGTAAACGTTTGGAGAGTTGTTCAGGAGATTTCTGCTTGGAGTTGGTTTGCACGCTTATCCTCATCCTATCATCGTTTCCCTGTGTTCCACTCTGTTGTTTTGTGAGTATATTTGTATGATTGAAGTTTTCTTTCATCCCTGTCTGTCTTCCCTTTTCTGTCTGGTTAGTGTAATCCCATACACTTCAGCCTCAGATAGGAGCATAGCAAGGTATGTGACCAGGGTAATCCAGAGGACAGGTATAAACCAGGATGCCCCCTAGTTTGAGGGATCAAGTAGGTGCCCACGTCTCTAGCCACTACTTGACACATGTACACTTAAAGCGTACATATGTTTTAATGGCGAAAGTGGAGAAACCCGCTGCAAGATACCTCTGATGGCAGCATACCTCACTCAAAAATTAAATTATAGAATATGTAACTAAGCATGTCTGGTCCTATTCTCTGTCAGTATCATCTGTTGGGAAAGAGTCATGAGACTTTCATACACAATAGATGGTCATCCGGTCTGACCGACTTATACCTCAAGCATATGGGTCCATTGTGAGACAAAAATCGCTTGGTTATGGCCACCAACAATGAATATACTTTGCAACTTATACGTTAGATCCATTGGAGATTTTTATTTTCTGGTGTAGAATCTACCAATTCATGCCCTAAGACTAGACATTTGACACATTGAGTGAGTCACTGATGGGAAGACTCTACTCTACTCTACTCTACTCCACTCTACTTCACACACCATATCTAGGAAAAGACGGTATCCAACATTCTCCATAATACAGCAGTCTAAATTAGGAAGTCAGAAAGAAGATTATCTGAGGACAATGATTCACAAACATCTTTAAGATTTCTGCAAAACACATAAATATGTATATATACGTGGGTAATATATACCCTGATGAAGGAGACAGGCATCTCCGAAACGCGTCAGTTGTTTGGCCCCATTCGCACTCCGTACTCACTTGCTCGATCACCGGGGGTTACGGTCACGTGACTTGCTACGTCACCCAGGTCCTGCGCACTGCCGGCACGTACCGCCGCTAACACACGCGGCGTCGGCTCTGCAGGATCTCCGTCTCCTCCCGGAGACCAGCTGTTTGTGGCTTGCCGCCGGCCGGGGCAGCCACTTGTCCAGACTTTCTGTGCCCGCTGAAGGACTCATCGCGCAACAAGAGCGCTCAAGATTCTTCATCCTATGATACAGGTAGGAACTACTTCCCAGTGTTCCGAAGTGTTATTGCCCTTGCTAGGTGAATATACTGTCATTCTGCCAGCGATCATTTGTCTATTTAGAAGATTGAGATCGGGACATTTTTCTGAGCAAGGTTTCTTTTTCTGTATGACTATTTTATTTATTTCTTTTTCACCATCCTCCGTTATTCTCCTAGCGCTTACCGGTATATATTACCCACGTATATATACATATTTATGTGTTTTGCATTTACTTTTTACAGACTTAGAAGTGGAAGTCTGTTTGGTAGTGCTGCTGGAATATTTATAACGGTGACACTTTGCGCCACCATTTTTTACATTTTTATATCTTTAAGATTTCTGAATTACGCAACCAGCCTACAATGCTGCAACCAACAACAGATTCTGTAGGATTCCATGAGCAGTGCTATAGAATTTCACACGGAAATCTGGTATATATGCTATATCTCCCTTAATAAAAGGGGTCATTGAAGACAAATATGTCCAATTTTCACATTTTAACATATGGAAGTATGTTATTTTGTAAATGGAAATATGAATGAAATCTTCATTACTCAATGTAAATTCATAAACTGGAAATGTAAGAAGCAGAAATAAGACGTGACCTAATGTAACTGCAATAGACTTCTTTAGTAAATCCTACCAGTTGAGGCCAAGGACAAAACTTTTTTGTGTCCAGTATGGCCTGTCTAATATCTAGATATTGCACAATAATATTGGTCCCTTTGTGCCAGGTTAACACTAGAAAGGGGCAAATTCGACATGTGCCTAGGGGCAGTTAGCTAGAATGGATGTCATTAGTGGAGCTAAGGACAGAAACGCTACAAGAGCAGTCACAACTTAACTGCTGCTTCACTTAAATGAATGAGTTCTATCATGGTGTCTGTCATTCTACTATTACTGAAAACAGTGTTACATGTCGAGTATGCTCCATGTATCTGGGTTCCCTCTGCAGCTTATTCGGTAAGGCTAGTTTCACATTAGCGCTTTGAGGAGCTGCAGAGGGCTGCGGAATTCCTCCGTGAAGCCCTGCCCTCGGCCGCACCTCCACCACTAGCTCCGCCTACTTCTGCATGCGGCCTGCGTACCTATCTTTAACATTAGGAACGCAGGTCGTGCGGCTGTATGCGGATGCTTCCGCATGCATCGTTTTGATGATGCGGAGAAAAAAAGAAATTGTAACCAGCTGCGTCCTACGCTGGTCGCCGCATCGTCAAAACGACACCTGCGGAAGTATCCGCATACAGCCACACGACCTGCATACCTAATGTTAAAGATAGGTACGCAGGCCTCATGCAGGCCACATGCAGAAGTAGGCAGAGCTAGCGGTGGAGGTGCAGCCGAGGGCGGGGCTTCACAGAGGAAGTCCACAGCCCTCCGCAGCTCCTCAAAATGCTAATGTGAAACCGGCCTAAGCGCTATAGCTTTCCAAATAAGTTGGGACCCGATCAAATTCGCTCATCTCTACTGCTGATAACAATGGCAGCTTATGTGCACTGATCGGTCTATTACAGATCGTTCGATACATATTGTTAAACAGGTTGACATTGATGACATATCCTTAGGATACAGCATTAATATCTGATCAGTGTAGGTGCAACAACACCCTGCACTCCTGCCGATCAGCTATTCCCAATATCAGCAGCGGCCAGAACTGCTCAGTTACGGAGCTGCAAAGCACAGATCTGCTGATTGAATAGTGGCTGAGGCCAGATACTGCACATCTGCCCCTTACTGATTTGAATAGGGGGCGGATGTGCAGTACCCAGCCATAGGCCACTATAGAGTTGACAGCTGTACAGCTGGGCTTCCGGGTGTCACACCCCCACCAGTTTGGCGGGGATGCCACCTACACCAATCAGACATTAATGACCTAGGCTAAGACAAGACGATCAATGTAAAAGTCAAGGACAATCTCTTTAAGTGCGGTCTGCCCAGCTAAACAGGCAATTAATTGAGTGTCGATCCGTGAATGTTTACCACTTTTCATTCATCAGCATAGGTATAAATTTGTGTAGCAGTGAAATCACGTGACCCACCGGAAGTCCAGGAAATTAGCAGTGATTAGGGAGGGTGACTATACTGCATTGCGGGTTAATGCAGCAAATTTGAGGCAACAGAGATTTTGACTATCTATATATATAATTGTCTAAGGTCTACTTCCGTCTGTTTGTCTGTCACAGAAATCCCACGTCGCTGATTGGTCGCGGCCAGCTGGGCGCGACCAATCAGCAACAGGCACAGTTTGACCGCGAATTGGCCCCTCCCTACTCTCCTCCAGTCAGTGCCCCCTCCATACTCCCCTTCAGTCAGCGCCCACATAGCATTTTAGCAGTCCATTAAATGGACTGCGTTACACCGCGGCATAATGCGGTGTAACGCAGTCCATTAACACTGCCATTAACCCTGTAAGTATGACCAACTTTTTACTATTGATGCTGCTCATGCAGCATCAATAGTAAAAACATATCATGTTAAAAATAATAATAAAAAAATAATTATATTCTCACCTTCCGGCGTCCGCGGCAGCCTGTTATGTAGGCAATCCAGTGACACAGTGTGCCAGCAATCAGAGCACATACAGTGATCTGACAATAACCCAAAAACAATAGAACGAGCTCTGAGACGTGGAATCTCTGTAGACCGCAATACCTGAACCTAACCTAAACACAACTAAAGGCAGCTGTGGATTGCGCCTGACACTACCTATGCAACTCGGCACAGCCTGAGGAGCTGACTAGCCTGAAGATAGAAAAACAAGCCTGACTTGCCTCAGAGAAATACCCCAAAGGAAAAGGCAGCCCCCCACATATAATGACTGTTAGCAAGATGAAAAGACAAACGTAGGGATGAAATAGATTCAGCAAAGTGAGGCCCGATATTCTAGATAGAGCGAGGATAGCAAAGAGAACTTTGCAGTCTACAAAAAACCCTAAAGCAAAAAACCACGCAAAGGGGGCAAAAAGACCCACCGTGCCGAACTAACGGCACGGCGGTACACCCTTTGCGTCTCAGAGCTTCCAGCAAAACGAAAAGACAAGCTGGACAGAAAAAGTAGCAACAAAAGCAAAAAGCACTTATCTAAGCAGAGCAGCAGGCCAGAGGAAAGATCCAGAAGATCAGATCCAACACTGGAACATTGACAAGGAGCAAGGAAGACAGAATCAGGTGGAGTTAAATAACAAAGCAGCCAACGGGCTCACCAGAACACCTGAGGGAGGAAACTCAGAAGCTGCAGTACCACTTGTGACCACAGGAGTGAATTCAGCCACAGAATTCACAACAGTATCACCCCCTTGAGGAGGGGTCACCGAACCCTCACCAGAGCCCCCAGGCCGACCAGGATGAGCCACATGAAAGGCACGAACAAGATCTGGAGCATGGACATCAGAGGCAAAAACCCAGGAATTATCTTCCTGAGCATAACCCTTCCATTTAACCAGATACTGGAGTTTCCGTCTAGAAACACGAGAATCCAAAATTTTCTCCACAATATACTCCAATTCCCCCTCCACCAAAACCGGGGCAGGAGGCTTAACAGATGGAACCATAGGTGCCACGTATCTCCGCAACAACGACCTATGGAATACATTATGTATGGAAAAGGAGTCTGGGAGGGTCAGACGAAAAGACACAGGATTGAGAATCTCAGAAATCCTATACGGACCAATAAAACGAGGTTTAAATTTAGGAGAGGAAACCTTCATAGGAATATGACGAGAAGATAACCAAACCAGATCCCCAACACGAAGTCGGGGACCCACACGGCGTCTGCGATTAGCGAAAAGTTGAGCCTTCTCCTGGGACAAGGTCAAATTGTCCACTACCTGAGTCCAGATCTGCTGCAACCTGTCCACCACAGAATCCACACCAGGACAGTCCGAAGACTCAACCTGTCCTGAAGAGAAACGAAGATGGAACCCAGAATTGCAGAAAAATGGAGAGACCAAGGTAGCCGAGCTGGCCCGATTATTAAGGGCTAACTCAGCCAACGGCAAAAAGGACACCCAATCATCCTGGTCTGCAGAAACAAAACATCTCAGATATGTTTCCAAGGTCTGATTGGTTCGTTCGGTCTGGCCATTAGTCTGAGGATGGAAAGCCGAGGAAAAAGATAGGTCAATGCCCATCCTACCACAAAAGGCTCGCCAAAACCTTGAAACAAACTGGGAACCTCTGTCAGAAACAATATTCTCAGGAATGCCATGCAAACGAACCACATGCTGGAAGAACAAAGGCACCAAATCAGAGGAGGAAGGCAATTTAGCCAAGGGCACCAGATGGACCATTTTAGAAAAGCGATCACAGACCACCCAAATGACTGACATCTTTTGAGAAACGGGAAGGTCAGAAATGAAATCCATCGAAATATGTGTCCAAGGCCTCTTTGGGACCGGCAAGGGCAAAAGCAACCCACTGGCACGTGAACAGCAGGGCTTAGCCCTAGCACAAATCCCACAGGACTGCACAAAAGTACGTACATCCCGTGACAGAGATGGCCACCAGAAGGATCTAGCCACTAACTCTCTGGTACCAAAGATTCCAGGATGACCAGCCAACACCGAACAATGAAGTTCAGAGATAACTTTACTAGTCCACCTATCAGGGACGAACAGTTTCTCCGCCGGACAACGATCAGGTTTATTCGCCTGAAATTTTTGCAACACTCGCCGCAAATCAGGGGAGATGGCAGACACAATGACTCCTTCCTTGAGGATACTCGCCGGCTCAGATGAACCCGGAGAGTCGGGCACAAAACTCCTAGACAGAGCATCCGCCTTCACATTTTTAGAGCCCGGAAGGTACGAAATCACAAAATCGAAGCGGGCAAAAAATAACGACCAACGGGCCTGTCTAGGATTCAAGCGCTTGGCAGACTCGAGATAAGTAAGGTTCTTATGATCAGTCAATACCACCACGCGATGCTTAGCTCCTTCAAGCCAAAGACGCCATTCCTCGAATGCCCACTTCATGGCCAGCAACTCTCGGTTGCCCACATCATAATTACGCTCAGCAGCCGAAAACTTCCTGGAAAAGAAAGCACATGGCTTCAACACCGAGCAACCAGAACCTCTCTGTGACAAAACCGCCCCTGCTCCAATCTCAGAAGCATCAACCTCGACCTGGAACGGAAGAGAAACATCTGGTTGACACAACACAGGGGCAGAACAAAAACGATGCTTCAACTCCTGAAAAGCTTCCACAGCAGCAGAAGACCAATTAACCAAATCAGCACCCTTCTTGGTCAAATCGGTCAAAGGTTTGGCAATGCTAGAAAAATTACAGATTAAGCGACGATAAAAATTAGCAAAGCCCAGGAATTTTTGCAGACTTTTCAGAGATGTCGGCTGAGTCCAATCCTGGATGGCTTGGACCTTAACCGGATCCATCTCGATAGTAGAAGGGGAAAAGATGAACCCCAAAAATGAAACTTTCTGCACACCGAAGAGACACTTTGATCCCTTCACAAACAAAGAATTAGCACGCAGGACCTGGAAAACCATTCTGACCTGCTTCACATGAGAGTCCCAATCATTAGAGAAGATCAAAATGTCATCCAAGTAAACAATCAGGAATTTATCCAGATACTCACGGAAGATGTCATGCATAAAAGACTGAAACACAGATGGAGCATTGGCAAGTCCGAACGGCATCACTAGATACTCAAAATGACCCTTGGGCGTATTAAATGCAGTTTTCCATTCATCTCCTTGCCTGATTCTCACCAGATTATACGCACCACGAAGATCTATCTTAGTGAACCAACTAGCCCCCTTAATCCGAGCAAACAAGTCAGATAACAATGGCAAGGGATACTGAAATTTCACAGTGATCTTATTAAGAAGGCGGTAATCAATACACGGTCTCAGCGAACCATCCTTCTTGGCTACAAAAAAGAACCCTGCTCCCAGTGGTGATGACGATGGGCGAATATGTCCCTTCTCCAGGGATTCCTTCACATAACTGCGCATAGTGGCGTGTTCAGGCACGGATAAATTAAATAATCGACCTTTAGGGAATTTACTACCAGGAATCAAATTGATAGCACAATCACAATCCCTATGCGGAGGTAGGGCATCGGACTTGGGCTCTTCAAATACATCCTGATAATCAGACAAAAACTCTGGGACCTCAGAAGGATTGGATGACGAAATAGACAAAAATGGAACATCACCATGTACCCCCTGACAACCCCAGCTGGATACCGACATAGAGTTCCAATCCAATACTGGATTATGGGTTTGCAGCCATGGCAACCCCAACACGACCACATCATGCAGATTATGTAGCACCAGAAAGCGAATAACTTCCTGATGTGCAGGAGCCATGCACATGGTCAGCTGGGTCCAGTACTGAGGTTTATTCTTGGCCAAAGGTGTAGCATCAATTCCTCTCAACGGAATAGGACACCGCAAAGGCTCCAAGAAAAACCCACAACGTTTAGCATATTCCAAATCCATCAGATTCAGGGCAGCGCCTGAATCCACAAACGCCATGACAGAATACGATGACAAAGAGCATATCAAGGTAATGGACAGAAGGAATTTGGATTGTACAGTACCAATGACGGCAGACCTATCGAACCGCTTAGTGCGCTTAGGACAATCAGAAATAGCATGAGTGGAATCACCACAGTAGAAACACAGACCATTCAGACGTCTGTGTTCTTGCCGTTCAACTCTGGTCATAGTCCTATCGCACTGCATAGGCTCAGGTTTAATCTTAGACAATACCGCCAAATGGTGCACAGATTTACGCTCGCGCAAGCGTCGACCGATCTGAATGGCCAAAGACATAGACTCATTCAAACCAGCAGGCATAGGAAAACCCACCATGACATCCTTAAGAGCCTCAGAGAGACCCTTTCTGAACAAAGCTGCCAGCGCAGATTCATTCCACAGAGTGAGTACTGACCACTTCCTAAATTTTTGACAATATACTTCTATATCATCCTGACCCTGGCACAAAGCCAGCAAATTTTTCTCAGCCTGATCCACTGAATTAGGCTCATCGTAAAGTAATCCGAGCGCCAGGAAAAACGCATTGACATTACTCAATGCAGGGTCTCCTGGCGCAAGAGAAAATGCCCAGTCCTGAGGGTCGCCGCGCAAAAAAGAAATAATAATCAAAACCTGTTGAATAGGATTACCAGAAGAATGAGGTTTCAAGGCCAGAAATAGCTTACAATTATTTTTGAAATTAAGAAACTTAGTTCTATCACCAAAAAACAAATCAGGAATAGGAATTCTTGGTTCTAACATAGATTTCTGATCAATAGTATCTTGAATCCTTTGTACATGTGTAACGAGATTATCCATTGAAGAGCACAGACCCTGAATATCCATGTCCACACCTGTGTCCTGAAACACCCAAATGTCTAGGGGAAAAAAAAGACTGAACACAGAGCTGAGAAAAAAAAATGATGTCAGAACTTCTTTTTTCCCTCTATTGAGAATCATTAGGTTGGCTCCTTGTACTGTTATGTAGGCAATCCAGTGACACAGTGTGCCAGCAATCAGAGCACATACAGTGATCTGACAATAACCCAAAAACAATAGAACGAGCTCTGAGACGTGGAATCTCTGTAGACCGCAATACCTGAACCTAACCTAAACACAACTAAAGGCAGCTGTGGATTGCGCCTGACACTACCTATGCAACTCGGCACAGCCTGAGGAGCTGACTAGCCTGAAGATAGAAAAACAAGCCTGACTTGCCTCAGAGAAATACCCCAAAGGAAAAGGCAGCCCCCCACATATAATGACTGTTAGCAAGATGAAAAGACAAACGTAGGGATGAAATAGATTCAGCAAAGTGAGGCCCGATATTCTAGATAGAGCGAGGATAGCAAAGAGAACTTTGCAGTCTACAAAAAACCCTAAAGCAAAAAACCACACAAAGGGGGCAAAAAGACCCACCGTGCCGAACTAACGGCACGGCGGTACACCCTTTGCGTCTCAGAGCTTCCAGCAAAACGAAAAGACAAGCTGGACAGAAAAAGTAGCAACAAAAGCAAAAAGCACTTATCTGAGCAGAGCAGCAGGCCACAGGAAAGATCCAGAAGCTCAGATCCAACACTGGAACATTGACAAGGAGCAAGGAAGACAGAATCAGGTGGAGTTAAATAACAAAGCAGCCAACGAGCTCACCAGAACACCTGAGGGAGGAAACTCAGAAGCTGCAGTACCACTTGTGACCACAGGAGTGAATTCAGCCACAGAATTCACAACAGCAGCCTTTCCCACTCCTCGCGACGCTCCGGTCCCGAGAATGCATTGTGGCAATGACCCCAGATGATGTAGCGGTCTCGCAAGACCGCTACATCATCACAGGTTATTGCCACAAGGCATTACTGGGAACGGAGCGTCGCGAGGAGCATCGCTAAAGGCCTGGACTGGATCCAGGGGCCGCCGGAAGGTGAGTATATAACTATTTTTTATTTTAATTCTTTTTTTTACAGGGATATGGTGCCCACATTGCTAAATACTATGTGGCTGTGCTATATACTACGTGGCTGTGTTATATACTACATGGGCTGTGTTATATACGGCATGGGCTGTGTTATGTACTGCATGGGCTGTGTTACTTAGTACATCACTGAGTTATATATTACGTGGGCTGGGTTATATACTGCGTGGGATGTGCTATATACTACGTGGGCTGTGTTATATACTGCGTGGGCTGTGCTATATACTAGGTGGGCTGTGCTATATACTGCATGAGCTATGTTATATACTACATGGGCTGTGTTATATACTTCGTGGCTGTGTTATATACTGCGTGGGCTGTGCTATATACTACATGGCTGTGTTATATACTATGTAGCTGTGCTATATACTACGTGGCTGTGCTATATACTACGTGACTGTGCTATATACTACGTGGGCTGTGTTATATGCTACGTGGGCTGTGAGACTCTTTCGCCTGGGGCCCTCAAAAACCTGGAGCTGGCCCTGGCTTCACCAATTGGTCGCGCCCGGCCAGCCGCGAACAATCAGCGACAGATGCAGTCCGGCCATGAATTGGCGCGGGATTTGAACCACGCTTCGCTAATTGGTCGCACCCGGATGGCTGAATCCTGTGTATTCATTGCATTATTCTGAAATCTTCATAAATAAACTACATACATATTCTATAATACCTGATGCGTTAGAATCGGGCCACCATCTAGTTATACATAAAACCCTTATAAAGTGAATTCATGTCAATGGGGCAATGCTGCAAAACCACTAACAAAACTATGGCGCAAGAACTTATGAACCAGCAACAAACATTGAAGAGGATGCAGTGCTCACATGAGCTTCATGGTTCCTTAAAATATCTTACTGCCAGCTAGACCCCCACCAATGTAATACACTAACGAAAAACCTTAAATTGTAAAAGCTGGATAAACTGTTTAGGCGTTCAAGTCCATATTCCTCTTGTTCCGGAGAAATTACAAACTCTGACCCAAGGCCCATCTTTCCGAATGGCTGTTTCTTTAATGGGAGTGATCCATTAGCCCCTCCATGATGCTGCATACAGCGCTTTATTCTGATTATCTAACATCCTGTCTGCCTTATCATCTACTTTAACTATCAGCAAATGCATGTCGGTTGTTAAAAATAAACGCTTTACAAAATTACAATGCAAGGCAAACGTAATGGCATCCACCATTAATGCTTAATAACTAATCTGTCTACTATAACCAGAAATCAGGATAAATAAATGATGAGCTCTCCATCGCAAATGCCATAGTGATATATGTATTTAATTTATGCTACTGTGTTCTAAAGACAATGTGGTATCATTAAATACGGAGAAATCTCTCAACAGTAAAGTCGTCCTGGGAAGAACGGTGAAAACACCATGAAAAGCTTTTGTTTTGTGTTCATCTTCTTTTTCATCTAATTTAATCTGCAATAGACGGTCCCTAGAGAACACGGGAAGAGAGAACCAATTATATCCAGAGGCTGGTTTCTCCAAAATGAAGGCATCTGTTCTATGCCAATGACTTCCACATGGAAGAAAAACAGAACTTTGAAGGCATCTGTGTTCATGGTTGAAGCTCACAGATCTTAGGGTGCATTGTAATTGCCCAGCTGCAAATATGATTTAGTCCATGTTCTCTCAGCTGATCCCAAAACCGAACGCAAATGGATGATGTGCCTTCAAAAGCCACACAGGCAAGTAAAATAATGGCTTCTGAACAAATGGAGTTCAAGGCTTCCCTAGAATTGGCCGGACGTTGAAATCAACAAAGCATCGAGGAGAAGCTGCGGTGTCTAATGATTTGGTACTCCCGTGTACTATACAAAAATAATAGATTCCAACATATAGTAGTATCTAGAACAATGCAGACACACAAGGTGTGAGGCACTGTAAGTAGTGACCCGTGAAGAGTAACAACATGGAGGTGGAGGTGCTACAAGGCCTTCAAAAGCCTTCAACTCTCATTATAAAGAGAATCATGTCACCTTATTAGTCCAAGCTATTAATCTTTATATATGAGGAACACTGTGACAAATCATGGTAATTTTTCTCACTTTCATCTCCAAAAGACTTTGGGAAGTCCCTCACCTTATCCAGACCTGGTTTCCTGTAAGAGATGTTACTTCCTTCATGTATCTTGCATACTGGCTTCCTTTTGAGACCACCACCCCTTAGGCTTTGAAGACCAATTTTCAAAGCAATTTTGCTTGATAATCTTAAAGATGTTTTATTATAAACACTGGAATGGTATTGCGCTATAATAAATTCTAATAGTTTCCCATATCTGACTTAATTATCTTAGTGGCTATTAGTATCCTAGTTAAAATTGATGGCTGCAGTCCATCAACTAGTGTAGCCTTATTGGAATATATGTAGTGGTAATTTGTTAGATGCAAAAATCCACAATGCTAATTTAGACAGATTCATAGCCTCCCAGACACGTTTCGCCTGAACAGGCTTCATCAGGGAGCTGAAGCTAGAGTTAAGGAAGAAACTAATGCATGATCCCATTTTTTCACATGTAGACTCAGTTAGTGAAAAAAGCACTCATCGGCACTGCCCCATTGAATAACATAGGTCCAAGTCCGGGACGATTTTTTTACAGACAGCACTCGGACCGAAAATAATAACTGCTTTTAGTGATCTCCTGTAGAATAAGATAAATCACTGATATGTGTATATATAAATGTAAACAAATATATATATATAAAAAATCTACATACTGTATATATAGTGTTTTATATGCCATGTAATGTTTATTATTTATCATATTGTGCTGTTTTATTAATTACTGTTTATTATTAAATGAAAAAATAACAGGACAAAAATGTTATCAAAATCATATTTTCCAATTAGATCTTTCTTTAACCCAAAAGATAGAGTATAAAATGTATCACTATTATCGGTATATAACCTTTGGATTATTCTGTGATATACTTACTTCAAATTCGCCTCCCAGAAAGATAAGTCAATGGGATGTTGTGCAGTTTCTGTCAATACCGACATTATTACTCAATAGGACGTGTACTATTATTATTATTATTATTTATTGTTATAGCGCCATTTATTCCATGGCGCTTTACATGTGAGGAGGGGTATACATAATAAAAACAAGTACAAATTTCAATACAAGTCATAACTGGTACAGGAGGAGAAGACCCTGCCCGCGAGGGCTCACTAACTAGATATAGTCCATTACCTTCCATCACAGCTGACAGTTGGGGCTGCAGTCCCACAATATGGTATATACAGAGTATAACCAGTAGGCATCAGCCCCCAGGTCACAGCCCATCACAATGTCAATGTTTACTAAATAACACCCTCTATTATCTGCCTTTTATCTGGTGAAGGACCCGCCTTAAGCCCCAAAAGTCCCTAAATGTAAAGGTAATTAGTGCTTCCAATAACCGGCAGGTATAATTATCACACTTCTCTATTTCCTTATCGTTACAGATGAGTTTTAAGAATTTATCTGCTTTCAAAAACAGTTTTTTTTTAGGCATACATGAAACCTGGGATATAAGTTGAACAATTACTTTTTACCATTAAGTCGCAGCAGAGTATCACCAATCTTACGTGACGTTTCCAGATAGCACACAGACAGTAAATATTTTAACTTTCTCTTTTTTAGGTCCTAAAAAAGAGAATTGTGATACTATATAAATTGATGTAAGTGAACGGGTCGTGCCTAAAAGGCCCAAATTTCTTAGATGACCCATGAAGACACCATCCAGATTCATAGTAGAGTATATCATAAGCTAATTTATTACTTTTTTTGATTAGAAAAGAGGCCATTGAGAAAAGAGATTTTGTCTCGTAATTTTTGTTTAAAAATATTATGTAAAAGAATAAAATGCAAAACACCAAAAAGAAACCTAAATATTGTAACAAAGCAAGATTTTGTGGATTTTCTTTTAAAGTATTATGTATATGTACAAAACAGAAAATGCAAAACACACACGAAAAAAAATATTGTAACAAAGCGACAAGATAATTGTTTTCTACTCCATAAAGTGCCATCATGGTGCTTCGACAATGATTCCATCTGCCTTTGTGGAGCGTTTTTTGCTTTCCATGCACGCGGTTGTAAGAGGGCAGTCGTAGTAATTCTATAGCTGTATTTGGGAATTTGACGCTCCGATAACATAAAATGTCAGTCAGCGGAAGGGAAGTTACACAAATAAATGCCCAACGTGCCATATAAAATATGCGAAATATGCCATCTGATTTATTGCTTGCATCTCTGCAGACGCTAATGGTATCTGAAGTGAAGCATTCAACCCCGCGGATCCTGCGCATTCTAATTGCAGAACACCATTTTTATCCACCAAGGATAAGTGATAAGAGCCAAAAATTCACATTAGGCAAAGGAATGTTAGAATAGAAAATTGATGTTTTTTGAAAACCACTTGCATTAACAAAAGATTACAGAGGCTCCTAAATTACAGGGTGTTTATTTTAGTGGTGGAGCTTCAATATTCATACTCAGGCAGATGTCGCGGTTTAACTAAACAGCTCTTCAAATCCTGAACAAATTGAAAAACACGGGGAAAAAAAACTGATTGCGCTCGGCTCTTCCCTCTTATCACTCGTCTTTTGTGAAATGACACCACTTGGCCTTCGGAAAATGTACACATGGCACCTGCTGAGCTGCTGAAAAACCTAACATTTAGGTGAGGGGACGGACAGTACCAACGTCCTTCACCTCGACGTCTTGGAGCACATCTGTCACCTACATGGAGAAGAGGTAGACGTATTGAGGATATCCGGGGTTAAATTTGTGAGCAGGCGGTAGGTATAACTTAAAGAGATTGTCCAGGTTTGGGATGAAAGTCTATGTGACTGTCGAATTCTGAATCCTCACTGCATGCTGTCAGGATTCTCTGGTGCCGGCAGTGAGAGTGGGCGATCAGGTGACCAAAAGTTTGCGATTTGCATAAAAGCAATCACATGCAGACTAGACGTGCACAGTCTCACTCAATTCACCTGTCTAGTCTGAATGTGGCCAGAAGTAGGCAAATCCAGCTGGCACCGGAGAATCCTGACAGTGAGGATTTAGAAATCTGCAGACTTTCACCTCAAACCTAGACATCCTCTTTAAGGATAGGAGTGACTCTTGTTAAAGAGGTTATCTAGTTCTTAAAAAAGTAATGGCTTATTCTTTGGGTACGTCATAAATATAGGATCAGAAAAGGTCCAATTCTAGACATCATCGGCTGTTTGGCTGTGGCGCTCCTGCAAGAATCATGTCCCCTGCGTAATTCTGTTTTAGTACTGACTCAACTTGGTACTGTATCTTTGTATCATTCAAGACAAAGCTCCCTCAAGCCCCATGACCTCCGGAAACGGCTGATGGGAAACCCACTGATCTTTTTATCGATGGGCTATCCTAAGAATAGGCCACAGGCTAACCGTTGCAGACGAATAAGGTAGTGTCATAATGTGCATTGTGTTCTGCATATTCCATATGACTTATGTCTGATGATATTAATAGGTTTGTTTTTTTTTTCTCAGCACAGGGGTAGAGTTGATGAGAGAGGTGCGCAGCAGGATTTAATATATGGTTACACTGATAAAACACCTAAACCTTCATCTTCGCGAAGCAAGGGCCAGAATTTTTTTTTGGCATTAGTCACCCCAAAAACCATAATGATTAGTTTTTAGGCCAAAATAAATCCTATTTGTCATTGGTAATTCTCCAGTGCCTTAGATGGAGGCTTTTTTTAGGAACAAGGACCAGTCGGAACTGAACCTCTATTCCCAACATCCCCATAACTACTGTTGCTTTAGTTTTGTTCTTTGCTTTATCACTGGACCGCTGCCATTGACATTCAGATTGAATTTTTTTTCCGCTGACCAGTTCAAAAAGCCCACATTTTTGAGAATGGTCATAATGTCCAAAAATACTTTCGGACAGTCAACTTATACGTGCAATAGTCGGGATAGGATGTAGATCTCCGCCTTCTACAGTAGCTGAACCTCACTGTCACATAACAGTAAACGCACATTCCCAAACATAGAAGCTCAGAGAACGCGGCCATAATTGGAGTAATTGTGCTCGTTACGATAACACACGAAGAATCACATTGTCTGCGGTGCTCAATTCCAAGCAAGTTGAAAAATATATAAACTGAAGTGGATCTGGCACCTTCCTACAATGCGATTCCAGCGGAACCATAACCTCTATGTTCTACTGTGAATTAAGATGTGACCCCTCACCCATTGTGTCTCCCAGTGTCGTCCTCTGTAACTTCTCCAACCTGAAGGAATAAATTACGTACATTAAAATAAGTGTCATCGCAGCCAGTCGTTCTGTAAATGCGAGTGGTTTATCATGTGCACTGGAGCAATGGAAGCCCTGAAATGTCAATATGTTCTGTTCACGGAAGAGAAATTATGGGACTTCATTGTCTTAACCTATTGATCCCTTGCACTCATCGAGACCACGCAATGTCTGGAAATAAAGCTCATGATGACATTATGTGCGCCTATGGATCATTGACAGAAATACTTTGTATCAAGAATGAAGTATTAGGGCCCTCACACAATGCCCTTTGTCCAAAGTTTGATGGTCCCGTTGGGGCTTATGTCTGAACTCCCCCATCAAAACAGGATTCGGGTGTATATGCCGATGGAGCCATTGACTATAATGGTGTCGATAGAGTCAACGTGCATCATTTTCGGGCATATATGCCTACCGGAGGTGAACAATCTGACGTAGTAGACAGCATGTACGTGTCCCCCTCCAGTAGGTGTATACAACCGAGAATGGTGCACGTCAGAACACACGTTGGCCTAATTATAGTCTACGGCCCCATTACGCCCGAATACCATTTTGCAGCTGCTGATCAACCGCAGCCTTTCAGCATTCTGTCTGAGCTGACATATGGATGGAATACTGAAGATCAGCGGCCTCTGATTGGCTGCAGCGTTCACGAGATTCGCCAATATTGTAAGAGGAGAGCATCAATTGTGTTTATTTTATATGGGGCATGGATGTGATTAATCAGGGGTTGTACAGTAATGGACAATTAAGGGTCTTAACTATAAGGGGTGCAGAAGGCACAGCAATAAATGACATGACACGTGGGGAGCACATTACAGATTTTGTATTTGGGCCCAGAAGCTTCAAGTTAACGCTTTAATTTCAAAAGTTCTGATTCTGTCCTATGCCGAATGAGAAAGGCCAATGGCACATGGTGGATAAGTGATAATTCATCCCCTGTATGTATACTGTATATATATAGCTTTGTAAAGTGAACGATCAGCAGATCGATCTCCAGATAAATAAATGATGGGATGAAGGAAGTCAGATCTGTGGTAAATCAGAGCTCGCAGCACCGTGTGACTCACTTCCTCCAGATAATAAAGTCCTGCTCGATTTTCTGTTTGAGTTAAGCGGTTCTCAGACCAGATCATAAATTTCCAGTGGTCTCAGCTCTGTTGTGCAGACTGACTAACTAACCCCAAATTCCCGATAAAGGCTCGACTAATCTCACTCCTGGAAGTGCTTTTGAGGAAAGAGGTGATGGCAGATAAAGTCAAGATGTACCCTGGAGCAGGCAGTATGACACACACCATGACACACACAGGCACAGAAACTGGAGCCTCACATACATAAACACACACAAACACACATACAAAAACACACATGTACACACTCACATACATGAACACACAAAAACACACACATGAACACACACACGTACACACTCACATACATAAACACAAACACGTACACACTCACATACATAAACACACACACGTACACACTCACATACATAAACACACACACGTACACACTCACATACATAAACACACACACGTACACACTCACATACATAAACACACACACGTACACACTCACATACATAAACACACACACGTACACACTCACATACATAAACACACACACGTACACACTCACATACATAAAAACACACACGTACAAACTCATACATAAACACACACAAACACACACATAAACACACACACGTACACACTCACATACATGAACACACACAAACACACACATAAACACACACACACGTACACACTCACATACATAAACACACACACACGTACACACTCACATACATAAACACATTTGCAAAACACACACATACAAAACAAACACATACACAAAAAACAGAAACATGCATACACACACAGAAACCCACACATACACACAGAAGCACACACACACAATCATGAACATACACATACACAGAAACACGTCCACACACTATATACTCAAAAAGACTCAGAGATTCACATACATCCTTTCTTGATGAACACATACAGGCACAAATACTGTATATCCATACAGCTAGTTAACACAAACCGTGATACATACACAAGCATGCATACACACATGCATGTACACTATATACACATGCAACCACATATTCTATGTGACACACACTATATTCTATCCTTATACACACAGAAACATACACAATTTACACAGTATACACACAGAGGCACAAACACGATATACTCATCATGCAAACATATACAATCTATAAAGGCATACACACAGACATGTACTGTATGTATATACATTATTACACAGACACACAGGCACATACACACACTGTATATGTATAGACACATACCAGCAAAAACATATATACAAAAAGCCAAACACGCAACATACACCAACTACTTATAAACTTACACAGCGCATATATAATAATTGCAAAAGACAAAACTATGCATTATGGCCTTTATGTAAATGGATGATATGGAAGACAGATATAAGACTGAGCAGTATGAACTCGATATAGGAAAGGTAAAGAGAGGTACAGTGTGGAGGTACAGTGCTGGGATGCAGTGTGGAGGTACAGTGCTGAGATACAGTGTGGAGGTACAGTGCTGAGATACAGTGCGGAGGTACACTACTGAGATACAGTATGGCGGTACAGTGCTGAGATACAGTGGGGAGGTACAGTGCTAAGATACAGTGTGGAGGTACAGTGCTGAGATACAGTGCGGAGGTACAGTACTGAGATACAGTATGGCGGTACAGTGCTGAGATACAGTGGGGAGGTACAGTGCTAAGATACAGTGGGGAGGTACAGTGCTGAGATACAGTGGGCAGGTACAGTGCTGAGATACAGTGGGCAGGTACAGTGTGGAGGTACAGTGCTGGGATGCAGTGTGGAGGTATAGTGCTGAGATACAGTGTGGCGGTAAAGTGCTGAGATACAGTGTGGAGGTACAGTGCTGATACAGTGTGGTGGTACAGTGCTGAGATACAGTGCGGAGGTACAGTGCTGAGATACAGTGCGGAGGTACAGTGCTGATACAGTGTGGCGGTACAGTGCTGAGATACAGTGTGGAGGTACAGTGCTGAGATACAGTGTGGAGGTACAGTGCTGAGATACAGTGTGGAAGTACAGTGCTGATACAGTGTGGCGGTACAGTGCTGAGATACAGTGTGGAGGTACAGTGCTGAGATACAGTGTGGAGGTACAGTGCTGAGATACAGTGTGGAGGTACAGTGCTGGGATACAGTGTGGAAGTACAGTGCTGAGATACAGTGTGGAGGTACAGTGCTGAGATACAGTGTGGAGGTACAGTGCTGAGATACAGTGTGGAGGTACAGTGCTGAGATACAGTGTGGAAGTACAGTGCTGATACAGTGTGGCGGTACAGTGCTGAGATACAGTGTGGAGGTACAGTGCTGAGATACAGTGTGGAGGTACAGTGCTGAGATACAGTGTGGAGGTACAGTGCTGGGATACAGTGTGGAGGTACAGTGCTGAGATACAGTGTGGAGGTACAGTGCTGGGATACAGTGTGGAGGTACAGTGCTGAGATACAGTGTGGAGGTACAGTGCTGAGATATAGTGTGGAGGTACAGTGCTGAGATACAGTGTGGAGGTACAGTAGCCTCTGTATTCCTGAGCAGCCTCTTCCCTTATCTGGAGCCGCTTGTCATCAGCACAGTGTGAGGCTGAGGAGACAGAAATGTGCTGCAGGCTGATTACAGTATCAGCAGGGCCACATGGAAGAGGGGAAGACAGAAGAGGAAGGTGTGCGCCACACAGGAGGACGGGGGAGGGGAGCGGAGAAACTGCCAAAGATTTAAGACAGTGATTCGGAAATATAAACAAAAAACGAGTAGTCTGGGCCTGGTGAGCAAACCTCATACATGCACATATATATCCCTATCACACTGTCCATTCCCCTCCAATACATACACATACAGATGTAGCAGAGCTGAGGGTCAGCGGCATTTCATTATAACTTGAGCATTTTATTTTCGGCCTGATACATTACTCTGTATCAGAGAATATGACCACATTTTGGCCACTTCCTTAAAGTTACATGAATTATTTAGAGAATCTATCATCCCATCAGGTTTCACGACTTCAAGCCTCATTTCTTATTTAAGGATCTGTCACAGATGCGGCCATTGTCGAAGAAACGGCCACACAAACAATAGAGTCGTACAAACAATACTTTATGCATATATATATATATATATATATATATATATATATACACACTGTGTTCCAAATTATTATGCAAATTGGATTTAAGTGTCATAAAGATTTAATTGTTTGTTTTGTTTTTCAAATAAACTTGTGGATTGTATTGTGTCTCAGGGCTCAATAGATCACTGAAATCAATGGTAAACACGTGTGATAATTAGTTTTCCAGGTGAATCTAATTAAAGGAAAACTACTTAAAAATGATGTTCCATATTATTAAGCAGGCCACAGGTTTCAAGCAATATGAGAAATAAAAAGGATCTCTCTGCTGCTGAAAAGCGTTAAATAGTGCAATGCCTTGGACAAGGTATGAAAACATTAGATACTTCACAAAAACTTTGTGATCATCGTACTGTGAAGAGATTTGTGACTGAAACAGAGCACAGACAGAGTTCATGCAGATAAAGGCATAATGAGGAAAGTTTCTGCCAGACAAATTCATTGGATTAAGAGAGCAGCTGCCAAAATACCATTACAAAGCAGCAAACAGTTATTTGAAGCTGCTGGTGCCTCTGGAGTCCCTCGAACCTCAAGGTGTAGGATCCTTCAAAGGCTTGCTGTGGTGCATAAACCTACTATTCTGCCACCCCTAAACAGTGTTCCCCAGAAACAGTTACAGTGGGCCCAGAAATACATGAAGACTAATTTTCAAACAGTCTTGTTTACTGATGGGTGTCGAGCAACCCTGGATGGTCCAGATGGATGGAGTAGTGGATGGTTGGTGGATTGCCACCATGTCGCAACAAGGCTGCGACGTCAGCAAGGAGGTGGAGAAATCATGTTTTGGGCCGGAATCATGGGGAAACAGCTGGTGGGGCCCTTTAAGGTTCCTGAAGGTGTGAAAATGACCTCTAAAGTAAATTGTGTTTCTGACTGACAACTTTCTTCCATGGTCTAAAAAGCAGAAACGTGCCTTCAGGAGCAAAATCATCTTCATGCATGACAATGCACCATCTCATGCTGCAAAGAATACCTCTGAGTCATTGGCTGCTATGGGCATAAAAGGAGATAAACTCATGGTGTGGCCACCATCTTCCCCTGACCTCAACCCTACAGATAACCTTTGGAGTATCATCAAGCAAAAGATCTATGAGGGTGGGAGGCCGTTCACATCAAAACAGCAGCTCTGGGAGGCTATTCTGACTTCATGCAAAGAAATACAAGCAGAAACTCTCCAAAAACTCACAAGTTCAATGGATGCAAGAATTGTGAAGGTGATATCAAAGAAGGGTCCTATGTTAACATGTTACTTGGCCTGTTAGGAGGTTTTGGAGTTAAATAGCTTTTTTGTTCGGTGAATGTGACCTCCTAATGCTGCAAACTCCACAAATGAGCATTTTCAGTTCTTTAAAACATATCAAATGTTTAGAAATTCTACTGCGCCTAATAATTTGTAACAATGCATTTTGAGGTTTTATTCATTTTGGAGATTATACTATTATCATTGGGAGGTTTCTTCAATAAAATTCGATGTATAATCTAACGTGTGATGACTTTTATTAGACTGACTGTCATTTGCACCGACCATTTAGGAAAATCCGAGAAAAATGTCATCTGCATAATAATTTGGAACACAGTGTATATTTATACACACTAGATGGTGGCCCGATTCTAACGCATCGAGTATTCCAGAATATGTATGTAGTTTATTTATGAAGATTTGCACGTAGTATATTGCACAGCCACATAGTATATAGCACAGTCACGTGGTATATTGCACAGCCACGTAGTATATTGCACAGCCACATAGTATATAGTACAGCCCACGCAGTGTATAACACAGCCACACAGTATATAACACAGCCCACGTAGTATATAACACAGGCCACGCAGTATATAACACAGCGCATGCAGTATATAACACAGCCCACGTAGTATATAACACAGCACACATAGAATATAACACAGCCCACATAGTATATAACACAGCCCACACAATATATAACACAGCCCACGCAGTATATAACACAGCCCACGCAGTATATAACACAGCCCACGCAGTATATAACACAGCCCACACAGTATATAGCACAGCCCATGTAGTATATAGCACAGCCCACGTAGTATATAACACAGCCCACGTAGTATATAACAGCCCCGTAGTATATAGCACAGCCCACACAGTATATAACACAGCCCACATAGTAAATAACGCAGCCCATGTAGTATATAACACAGCCCCGTAGTATATAGTGCAGCCCATGCAGTATATAACACAGCCCACGTAGTATATAGCACCGCCCATGCAGTATATAACACAGCCACATAGTATATAGCACCGCCCATGCAGTATATAACACAGCCACGTAGTATATTGCCCATTTTTTTATTATTACTTTTAACATAATATGTTTTTAATATTGATGCTGCATAGGTAGCATCAATAGTAAAAAGTTGGTCACACAGGGTTAATGGCAGCGTTAACGGACTGCTAAAACCCTATGTGGCCGCTGACTGGAGGGGAGTACGGAGAGGGCACTGACTGGAGGGGAGTAGGGAGGGGCCAATTTGTGGCTGGACTGTGCCTGTCGCTGATTGGTCGCTCACAGACAGCCGCGACCAATCAACGGCGCGAGATTTCCGCAACAGACAGACAGACAGACGGAAGTGGAACATAGACAATTAGGCTACTTTAACACTAGCGTCGGAATCTCCCCGTCGCAATGCATCGGGGAGAGATTCCGACGCTAGCGTTTAGCGCAGTGCACAACGGAGGCAGCGGATTCATTTCTCCGGCGCATCCGCTGCCCCATTGTGAGGTGCGGGGAGGTGGGGGCGGAGTTCCAGCCGCGCATGCGCGGTCGGAAAAAGCGGTCCGTCAGGAGCAAAAAACGTTACATGTAGCGTTTTTTGCTCCCGACGGTCGGCAGAAGCACGACGCATCCGTCGCTCGACGGATGCGACGTGTGGCAATCCGTCGCAAATGCGTCGTCATTACAAGTCTATGGGGAAAAAACGCATCCTGCAAGCACTTTTGCAAGATGCGTTTTTTTCTGCAAAACGACGCATTGTGACGGATTGCAGAAAACGCTAGTGTGAAAGTAGCCTTATATAGTAGGATGAACTTCTCTTTCTGTATGACAAATGACAAGGACCAAGCAATATTGGGCTCTGCTACATCTGTGCACACATTCCTGGGCTCACATGACCTCCAAGTATTAATGAAACATAAGCTGCCTGTATAATAAGAATGAAGATTCCAGTATATAATCCCCAGCAGCTCCTGCCGCTCTCCCAGCAGATGCTAAGAAATGTGCTGCTCCACGGTGTTTAATTTGTTTTATTAATTATTCAGGCTAATTACTGACATTGATTGTATATGACATTATATATACAAGGGGCAATGTGCAATGGAAATTCAGCCATGTGAGAGGGCAATGGTGCTTTGTGATCATCCTGACGATGGGGGTATTAATCCCTCATGTTCATACAATGATGAAACCTGTCATTTCTTTATGTTATTCTTATTATATACCAATCTATTCATCTTATGTTTATATATATATATATATATATATATATATATATATATATATATATATATATATATATATAGAATAGATAGATAGATAGATAGATAATAGATACTGTAGATATATAGATAATTGATAGATAATAGATAGACATAGCCACTAGCAGATGTAAACAATATGTACATGTATAAATTAAAATAGCTAAACAGATATATATATATATATATATACACACACACATATATTAGACAGATAGAAAGCCTTAGTGTGTGATTTCTCATCTATTCCATCTTCTCCACAATACTAGATCTGTTTCTATGATATGTTATTATCACTAATTAAAGGGACTCTGTCACCTGAATTTGGCGGAACCAGTTTTGGGTCATAGGGGCGGAGTTTTCAGATGTTTGATTCACCCTTTCCTTACCAGCTAGCTGCAATATTGGATTAAAGTTCATTCTCTGTCCTCCGTAGTACATGACTGCACAAGGTAAGATTGCTTTGCGCAGGTGTGTACTATGGAGGACAGAGAATGAACTTCAATCCAATATTGCAGCTAGCTGGTAAGGAAAGGGTGAATCAAACATCTGAAAACTGCGGGGGGGGGGGGGAGCAGGGGGGGGGGGTTTCTCACAAATCCAGCACTAATCCAATAATGTGGAGACAGGGGGGTGATAGCACTTCATACAATTGATCTATTTATCGACATATCTGTGACAGCAGCTGAGCAGATATTACAGATATCATCTCTGTGCTGAGATGATATTTATCAGACTGATACTACTGTGTTTAACAAATAAACTAATATTTCTCAACAAATAAAATATATCGATACCAACAAAGAAATATTGTGCACAGATAAAGCAGAGCTGAGTGCAGCTCTATAGGATTATATTGCTTGTTCTGATCGATAGGCAAGTGTCAAACTCTGGGCAATTCCAGGGCTGCAGTGCCAAGGGGCAGTGAGATGCAGTGTGAGGGCAGAGCTGTGCAGTGTGAGGGCAGAGCTGTGCAGTGTGAGGGCAGAGCTAGAGCTGTGCAGTGTGAGAGCAGAGCTGTGCAGTGTGAGGGCAGAGCTGTGCAGTGTGAGAGCAGAGCTGTGCAGTGTGAGGGCAGAGCTAGAGCTGTGCAGTGTGAGAGCAGAGCTGTGCAGTGTGAGGGCAGAGCTGTGCAGTGTGAGAGCAGAGCTGTGCAGTGTGAGGGCAGAGCTGTGCAGTGTGAGAGCAGAGCTGTGCAGTGTGAGGGCAGAGCTGTGCAGTGTGAGGGCAGAGCTGTGCAGTGTGAGAGCAGAGCTGTGCAGTGTGAGGGCAGAGCTGTGCAGTGTGAGGGCAGAGCTGTGCAGTGTGAGGGCAGAGCTGTGCAGTGTGAGAGCAGAGCTGTGCAGTGTGAGGGCAGAGCTGTGCAGTGTGAGAGCAGAGCTGTGCAGTGTGAGAGCAGAGCTGTGCAGTGTGAGGGCAGAGCTGTGCAGTGTGAGAGCAGAGCTGTGCAGTGTGAGGCCAGAGCTGTGCAGTGTGAGGGCAGAGCTGTGCAGTGTGAGGGCAGAGCTGTGCAGTGTGAGGGCAGAGCTGTGCAGTGTGAGGGCAGAGCTGTGCAGTGTGAGGGCAGAGATGTGCAGTGTGAGGGCAGAGCTGTGCAGTGTGAGGGCAGAGCTGTGCAGTGTGAGGGCAGAGCTGTGCAGTGTGAGGGCAGAGATGTGCAGTGTGAGGGCAGAGATGTGCAGTGTGAGAACAGAGCTGTGCAGTGTGAGGGCAGAGCTGTGCAGTGTGAGAGCAGAGCTGTGCAGTGTGAGGGCAGAGCTGTGCAGTGTGAGGGCAGAGCTGTGCAGTGTGAGGGCAGAGCTGTGCAGTGTGAGGGCAGAGCTGTGCAGTGTGAGAGCAGAGATGTGCAGTGTGAGGGCAGAGATGTGCAGTGTGAGGGCAGAGCTGTGCAGTGTGAGAGCAGAGATGTACAGTGTGAGGGCAGAGCTGTGCAGTGTGAGGGCAGAGCTGTGCAATGTGAGAGCAGAGCTGTGCAGTGTGAGGGCAGAGCTGTACAGTGTGAGGGCAGAGCTGTGCAGTGTGAGGGCAGAGCTCTGCAGTGTGAGGGCAGAGCTGTGCAGTGTGAGGGCAGAGCTGTGCAGTGTGAGGGCAGAGCTGTGCAGTGTGAGGGCAGAGCTGTGCAGTGTGAGGGCAGAGATGTGCAGTGTGAGAGCAGAGCTGTGCAGTGTGAGGGCAGAGCTGTGCAGTGTGAGGGCAGAGCTGTGCAGTGTGAGGGCAGAGCTGTGCAGTGTGAGGGCAGAGCTGTGCAGTGTGAGGGCAGAGCTGTGCAGTGTGAGGGCAGAGATGTACAGTGTGAGGGCAGAGCTGTGCAGTGTGAGGGCAGAGCTGTGCAATGTGAGAGCAGAGCTGTGCAGTGTGAGGGCAGAGCTGTACAGTGTGAGGGCAGAGCTGTGCAATGTGAGGGCAGAGATGTACAGTGTGAGGGCAGAGCTGTGCAGTGTGAGGGCAGAGATGTACAGTGTGAGGGCAGAGCTGTGCAGTGTGAGGGCAGAGCTGTGCAGTGTGAGGGCAGAGCTGTGCAGTGTGAGGTCAGAGCTGTGCAGTGTGAGGGCAGAGCTGTGCAGTGTGAGGGCAGAGATGTACAGTGTGAGGGCAGAGCTGTGCAGTGTGAGGGCAGAGCTGTGCAGTGTGAGAGCAGAGCTGTGCAGTGTGAGGTCAGAGCTGTGCAGTGTGAGGGCAGAGCTGTGCAGTGTGAGGGCAGAGCTGTGCAGTGTGAGGGCAGAGCTGTGCAGTGTGAGGGCAGAGCTGTGCAGTGTGAGGGCAGAGATGTACAGTGTGAGGGCAGAGCTGTGCAGTGTGAGGGCAGAGCTGTGCAGTGTGAGGGCAGAGCTGTGCAGTGTGAGGGCAGAGCTGTGCAGTGTGAGGGCAGAGCTGTGCAGTGTGAGGGCAGAGCTGTACAGTGTGAGGGCAGAGCTGTGCAGTGTGAGGGCAGAGCTGTGCAGTGTGGGGGCAGAGATGTACAGTGTGAGGGCAGAGCTGTGCAGTGTGAGAGCAGAGCTGTGCAGTGTGAGGGCAGAGCTGTGCAGTGTGAGGGCAGAGCTGTGCAGTGTGAGGGCAGAGCTGTGCAGTGTGAGGGCAGAGCTGACCAGTGTGAGGGCAGAGCTGTGCAGTGTGAGGGCAGAGCTGTGCAGTGTGGGGGCAGAGATGTGCAGTGTGAGGGCAGAGCTGTGCAGTGTGAGGGCAGAGCTGTGCAGTGTGAGGGCAGAGCTGTGCAGTGTGAGGGCAGAGCTGTGCAGTGTGAGGTCAGAGCTGTGCAGTGTGAGGGCAGAGCTGTGCAGTGTGAGGGCAGAGCTGTGCAGTGTGAGGGCAGAGCTGTGCAGTGTGAGGGCAGAGCTGTGCAGTGTGAGGGCAGAGCTGTGCAGTGTGAGGTCAGAGCTGTGCAGTGTGAGGGCAGAGCTGTGCAGTGTGAGGGCAGAGCTGTGCAGTGTGAGGGCAGAGCTGTGCAGTGTGAGAGCAGAGCTGTGCAGTGTGAGGGCAGAGCTGTGCAGTGTGAGGGCAGAGCTGTGCAGTGTGAGAGCAGAGCTGTGCAGTGTGAGGGCAGAGCTGTGCATTGTGAGGGCAGAGCTGTGCAGTGTGAGGGCAGAGCTGTGCAGTGTGAGGGCAGAGCTGTACAGTGTGAGGGCAGAGCTGTGCAGTGTGAGGGCAGAGCTGTGCAGTGTGAGGGCAGAGCTGTGCAGTGTGAGGGCAGAGCTGTGCAGTGTGAGGGCAGAGCTGTGCAGTGTGAGGGCAGAGCTGTACAGTGTGAGGGCAGAGCTGTGCAGTGTGAGGGCAGAGCTGTGCAGTGTGGGGGCAGAGATGTACAGTGTGAGGGCAGAGCTGTGCAGTGTGAGGGCAGAGCTGTGCAGTGTGAGGGCAGAGCTGTGCAGTGTGAGGGCAGAGCTGTGCAGTGTGAGGGCAGAGATGTGCAGTGTGAGGGCAGAGATGTGCAGTGCACCTTGTGATAATGTGAGAAATGCAGCAGATGACAAACACAGCTCTCATCTTCATTATTCTCATATCTACTGTACACAGATGTCCTGGCCATTCATGTCACTGTGTATCTATCTATCTATTATCTATCTTTTATCTATCTGTCTATTCCATATCTATCTAGCAAATATTTCTTTATGTATATGTTTAATATAAAATGTGTATCTGTTACCTGCATATGTGTGTATACTTATTGTCCATCTACTTACATATTGTTCTAGATATATCAGATGTATTTAATATATACAGTATATGGATATACTTGTGTGTATATATGTATATATACTGTATATATATATGTGTGTGTGTGTGTATTTCACTCTATACACCTGTATCACATTTTGTACACTATTTAAAAATAATTCAGATCACTATATATATATATACAGTGGGGCACAAAAGTATTTAGTCAGTCAGCAATAGTGCAAGTTCCACCACTTAAAAAGATGAGAGGCGTCTGTAATTTACATCATAGGTAGACCTCAACTATGGGAGACAAACTGAGAAAAAAAAATCCAGAAAATCACATTGTCTGTTTTTTTATCATTTTTTTTGCATATTATGGTGGAAAATAAGTATTTGGTCAGAAACAAACAATCAAGATTTCTGGCTCTCACAGACCTGTAACTTCTTCTTTAAGAGTCTCCTCTTTCCTCCACTCATTACCTGTAGTAATGGCACCTGTTTAAACTTGTTATCAGTATAAAAAGACAAGTGTGCACACCCTCAAACAGTCTGACTCCAAACTCCACTATGGTGAAGACCAAAGAGCTGTCAAAGGACACCAGAAACAAAATTGTAGCCCTGCACCAGGCTGGGAAGACTGAATCTGCAATAGCCAACCAGCTTGGAGTGAAGAAATCAACAGTGGGAGCAATAATTAGAAAATGGAAGGCATACAAGACCACCGATAATCTCCCTCGATCTTGGGCTCCACGCAAAATCCCACCCCGTGGGGTCAGAATGATCACAAGAACGGTGAGCAAAAATCCCAGAACCACGCGGGGGGACCTAGTGAATGAACTGCAGAGAGCTGGGACCAATGTAACAAGGCCTACCATAAGTAACATACTACGCCACCATGGACTCAGATCCTGCAGTGCCAGACGTGTCCCACTGCTTAAGCCAGTACATGTCCGGGCCCGTCTGAAGTTTGCTAGAGAGCATTTGGATGATCCAGAGGAGTTTTGGGAGAATGTCCTATGGTCTGATGAAACCAAACTGGAACTGTTTGGTAGAAACACAACTTTTCGTGTTTGGAGGAAAAAGAATACTGAGTTGCATCCATCAAACACCATACCTACTGTAAAGCATGGTGGTGGAAACATCATGCTTTGGGGCTGTTTCTTTGCAAAGGGGCCAGGACGACTGATCCGGGTACATGAAAGAATGAATGGGGCCATGTATCGTGAGATTTTGAGTGCAAACCTCCTTCCATCAGCAAGGGCATTGAAGATGAAACATGGCTGGGTCTTTCAACATGACAATGATCCAAAGCACACCGCCAGGGCAACGAAGGAGTGGCTTTGTAAGAAGCATTTCAAGGTCCTGGAGTGGCCTAGCCAGTCTCCAGATCTCAACCCTATAGAAAACCTTTGGAGGGAGTTGAAAGTCTGTGTTGCCAAGCGAAAAGCCAAAAACATCACTGCTCTAGAGGAGATCTGCATGGAGGAATGGGCCAACATACCAACAACAGTGTGTGGCAACCTTATGAAGACTTACAGAAAACGTTTGACCTCTGTCATTGCCAACAAAGGATATATTACAAAGTATTGAGATGAAATTTTGTTTCTGACCAAATACTTATTTTCCACCATAATATGCAAATAAAATGTTAAAAAAACAGACAATGTGATTTTCTGGATTTTTTTTTCTCAGTTTGTCTCCCATAGTTGAGGTCTACCTATGATGTAAATTACAGACGCCTCTCATCTTTTTAAGTGGTGGAACTTGCACTATTGCTGACTGACTAAATACTTTTTTGCCCCACTGTATATATTAGTTATATATATATATATATATATATACATGTATTCTTCATCCAATAACTATGCACATTTTTATGAATAGTTTTAAGTTAAGCATTTAAATAAATAGAATATGAATCTGTAGACAATCTTCTTTCATTTTTTTTAATGAACACTAGTTTGTTTTTTTCAGAGCTTGACTTCTGTTGTTTTTCCTACAAGGTCATACATGTGCCATCCATTATACCAAATTGTATTAGACGCACCATGTAGACGTCACATCTACAGTTAGCTACAATAACAGCTACTGAGAAATCTAAAGTGTTTGGAGTTTTTAGTTTATTTTTAACTACATTATTAATTTATTACATTTTGTAGAAATATATTAATATTTTTTTCCTATATTGATCGACCTATATACAGTTTGTAATCAATATATAAGATTGCAAATAACTATGTTATTCAATCCAGTTATGGACAAATAGACACATGTTATTGACTGTTTAATGGTAGGGATAGATAGATAGATAGATAGATAGATAGATAGATAGATAGATAGATAGATAGATAAGATAGATAATAGATGATAGATAGATATGAGATAGATAATAGATGATATAGATAATATAGACAGATAAGATAGATAATAGATAGATGGATAATAGATAGAGAGATGATAGATAGATATGAGATATATAGATAATATAGATAAATAGAAGGAATGAGATAGATAGATAGACAGATATATAGATAGATAGATAGATAGATATTAGATAGATAGATATTAGATAGATAGATATTAGATAGATAGATAGATATTAGATAGATACATAGATAGATATTAGATAGATAGATATTAGATAGATAGATATTAGATAGATAGATAGATAATAATAGATAGATAGAAGGAATGAGATAGATAGATAGATAGATGATAGATAGATAAGATAGATAGATGATAGATAGATAAGATAGATAGATAGATAGATAGATAGATAGATATATACATAGATAGATAGATAGATATTAGATAGATAGATAGATAGATAGATAGATATTAGATAGATAGATATTAGATAGATACATAGATAGATATTAGATAGATACATAGATAGATATTAGATAGATAGATATTAGATAGATAGATAATAATAGATAGATAGAAGGAATGAGATAGATAGATAGATAGATGATAGATAGATAGATAGATAGATAGATAATTCTATGTATGTTCTTTAGATGTCTGTAGATATGTATATATAATATGATTTAGTGTTCTGGTGAGCAGCATATTACTGTGGACAGAGTGTGACTTGGTGCTTGCAGTGATGATGATGATGATGATGATGATGATGATGAGCCCCAGCATTTGCTGGATGAGGGAGTCAGACCTGAGTGTGAGAACAGAGCCACAGTCCCCAGATCACCTCCACAGCACAGGACACATGACAGCTTCCCACACCACACAATATACACTCCGCTATCTACTGTTATCATCAGCTGCTTCTTTAATTGGAAAAGAGACATCATTAAAAGGTGCAGATAGCTGCCAAGTGCACTGTCCTGATAAACCCCCTCCACAATGGCCGGCTATCTCACAGAGGCAAACAATGGCTGTCACATCACTGTACCAGGTGGCACTAGAAAACCACATGCATCTATCTGCAACTAAAAGATGAGGAGCAAAGAATATTACAACTATGTGGAGAAGCATCAACTTCATCTGAGCAATAATACTAAAGATTTATGCTAAATTCTGCTTCTTCTTCTTCTTTTTACTATTACTATTATTTTTATTATCATTATTATCATCCTTCTTATTATTATCATCCTTATTCTTTTTCTTCTTATTATTATTAATAATAATCATGCTATGTGCGGCACAGTGTCAAAATAATAATAATAATAATAATAATAATAATAATAACACTATATAGAGGACAGTGTCAAAAGTAAAATAATATTTATAATAATATTAATAATAATTTGAAGAAGAAGAAGAAATTGGTGGAGAAAGGTTGAACTTGATGCATCTATGTAACCATATATCTTTATGTAACTGTGTAAGAAAACAATGATATTATATACAGCATAGTGTCAAAACCATAATGATAATACTAATAATGATGATGATGATGATGCTCATGTTATATACAGTGGCAAAAACTAAAAACTTTGGATTTCACCTCTCTCTATATAGCATAATGTTAAATCATGCTGGGACTTATGGTTCTACAACAAAAAAAGCTGACTGTAGAATGACCTGTAACCCTGTAGGTGACACAGTGTCCAGCCTTCAGTCACCAGTGTTCCCAGGTCCAGGCTGTAGGTGACCCATTGATAGTGTTGCAGCCCTGGATGGAGCATTCATCACAATGTACAGACTCTGGCCTCAGCTCGATTAGTAAAATGATCCGGTGTAATCACATCTAGGAGCTGCCACTGTCCATATGTCTGTCCATGAGGAGCATCTGCACCCACAACATACACATTTCCCCAGCACATTGCAGCTACAGACCTGAAGGATCATTTCCTGGAAAGGTTTGCTGGAGCCTGAAAAACCCTGGAGGAAGCTGCCTGCGCTTCCTAAGGAAACTCTGGCTGACATTGTGTGTCCCACCAGGAAGCAGCAGAGCCCACTATAGCCCCCCAGAGCGGCTCTGCTTATCTCTGGCCAGATGCCGGCTCATCTCCACCCAGGATGAAAGGCT
The DNA here is from genome assembly GCF_032444005.1 of Ranitomeya imitator. Classification (NCBI taxonomy): domain Eukaryota; kingdom Metazoa; phylum Chordata; class Amphibia; order Anura; family Dendrobatidae; genus Ranitomeya; species Ranitomeya imitator. The sequence goes on from NC_091287.1 coordinate 484,840,563, forward strand.
CCGGCCACAATATAGGGACAGAGGCCACTGTCAGCCCATTATCCCAGGCTGCAGGTACATTCATCAGGGGCATCAAGTGGCCAAGAAGTGGGAGCCCGCACTGATCACCACCACTGTGGGGGGAGGATACACTGTGGGGCAATGTGACCCACTCACTGCAGACCTGTCCTCAATACATCCTGCTCTTATGGTGTGGGAGAATATCAGCCATTCACACTGTGCAGTCAGGACATCTGTATATGGAGAGTGAGCAGCTCCTGCTTTATGTCACCAGCCTGCACCGTGGCGCACATACAGTATGTATACAGCAGAGGAGGCAGAGATGGACATACATGGAGCATTCACTCTCAGATTGTCTATATATATATATATATATATATATATATATATATATACATAAAATGTGGAGTACAGTTATTGCTCTCTCTCTATATACATTAACTGTACAACATATATGTGTATCCATATATACATGTGTATATATATATATACACAATGTGGAGTACAGTTACTGCTATATATATATATATATATATATATATATATATATATATATAAATATGTACATATATATATATACATATACACAGATAGTATTAACTGTATAACGCACACACACACATATATATATACATATATAAAATGTGGAGTACAGTTATTGCTCTCTCTCCATATGCATTAACTGTACAACATATATGTGTATCCATATATACATGTGTATATATATATATATATATGTATATATACACAATGTGGAGTACAGTTACTGCTATATATATATATATATATATATATATATATACATATATATAAATATATACATATATATATATACACAGATAGTATTAACTGTATAACACACACACACATACATATTATCCATTTATATATGTACAAATATATATACACAGATAGTGTTAACTGTATAACACATATATATGCATGTATACATATATACAGGTGTATATATAATGTGGTATGCGGTCATTGCTGTCTATGTCTCTCTCTATATGTATGAATATTGCACTAACTGTATGCCCCATTACAGTATATGCTTCTGTACAATCCCCCAGTATTATATTCTTCTATTCCAGATCTGCAGTCAGTCCAGGCATCATATATCCACTATAAGTTTTATGAAGAAGTCTTTGTTCTATAACTAGAAGCTGAACCCCCTTAGGTCCCACACAGGGATGCCAAGGAAAATATTATTAGTCCATACAATAGAAAATACTCTCCATAAGGTATCAATGTAGGTCACTATACAAAGCCCCCTGATTCCAGCACACATAATCAATGATGACTGATCTCCATACTTTGCACAAACCCATTGCTATAAATACAGAATACTGTGCACATCGCCTACAAATCATCATCACCAAAGAGCTAAAACTTGGAGACCCTACAAACCTCAGATGCAGATGATCCCCCTAAAATATGAATGTAGTGCATTTGTATAACCAGCAGCACTGCCATGGCCACACACCCTCCATCCCTGGAGGAACCAGGTAGAAGAGGTCCCAGGTCCACCAGCTGACTGAGAAGCTCTGGGACATGATGCTACTTACACTGGAAGGGGCTTGAAATTCCCACCATTCGCCACAGGCTTGTACAGTAACTGCAAATAAAAGTTCCTGTAGTCTGATGTGAAGAGGCTGGAGGAGCAGAAGTGCAGAAGTAATATTAATAACCAAGAAGAGGAGGAGGAGGAGGAATGCTGCAAGTCCAGAGGATCCAAGTCCGAACTCAGGGAAGAACTCCAGCTGCCCACAGCTCCTCAGGACGGAGGCAGGGGGTGGGGAAGACTGGGGGGCTGACAGGACCCTGGTGCTGTAGACAAGAGTGGTCTGGAGAAGTCAAGGCTTGCTGCTGCTGTCACTGGTGGTCTGCAGAGGGGCAGCAGTGGTGTGTGGGTCTGTCATGGAGGAGGCAGGAGCCTGATCTGCTCTGATCTCCAGCATAAGGCTGCAATCTCGTCCTCTCCTCCTCCTCCTCCTCCTCCTCCTTCTCCTCTATGTTTATTTCTCTTGCTCTCCCTGCACAGTCAGGCAGCACACTGGCAGCAGACAGCCAGGCTCAGCTACCCAGGTGCAGGGTGGGAGGGCTCCAGCAGTGGGAGGTGGTCGAGGTAGCAGACATCTGTGTCTTGCACAGGTCACAGGGGGTCAAGTAATGGTAACAATGGGGAGAGCACATTGCCAGCTTTATCCTCACACTCTCCTCTCAGACCTGGTGGACTTGTACCATGTTCCCAAGCTGCCTGCCCTGCAGTAACCCAGGAGCAGCACTTTCCCCGGCCATCTGGATGCTGGGACTCATCACTGTGCAGACAGGGCACTCTCATCCCGGCCTCTCTCACACGTCTCCTCTAATCCCCTTCTGTTACTTCATTTTTTTTCAGTCTGTTTGTTTTTGAATTAAGTAATGGTTGTGCAGAACACAAAGAGGTGTAACTGCTCCCAACTTTCTTCATCAAATGTTTCCAGGTGGCTTAGCATGACCCAAGGCAGAAGATCCCAGCTCTGTATCAGAAGATCCCAGCTCTCTTATCAGAAGATCCCAGCTCTATATCAGAAGATCCCAGCTCTGTATCAGAAGATCCCAGCTCTATATCAGAAGATCCCAGCTCTGTATCAGAAGATCCCAGCTCTGTGTCAGAGGATCCCAGCTCTATATCAGAAGATCCCAGCTCTGTGTCATAGGATCCCAGCTCTATATCAGAGGATCACAGCTCTGTGTCAGAGGATCCCAGCTCTGTGTCAGAGGATCCCAGCTCTGTGTCATAGGATCCCAGCTCTATATCAGAAGATCCCAGCTCTATATCAGAAGATCCCTGCTCTGTGTTAGAGGATCCCAGCTCTGTGTCAGAGGATCCCAGCTCTGTATCAGAAGATCCCAGCTCTATATCAGAAGATCCCAGCTCTGTGTCAGATGATCCCAGCTCTGTATCAGAAGATCCCAGCTCTATATCAGAAGATCCCAGCTCTGTGTCAGAGGATCCCAGCTCTATATCAGAAGATCCCAGCTCTATATCAGAAGATCCCAGCTCTGTATCAGAAGATCCCAGCTCTATATCAGAAGATCCCAGCTCTGTGTCAGAGGATCCCAGCTCTATATCAGAAGATCCCAGCTCTATATCAGAAGATCCCAGCTCTGTGTCATAGGATCCCAGCTCTATATCAGAAGATCCCTGCTCTGTGTTAGAGGATCCCAGCTCTGTGTCAGATGATCCCAGCTCTGTATCAGAAGATCCCAGCTTTATATCAGAAGATCCCAGCTCTCTTATCAGAAGATCCCAGCTCTGTGTCAGAGGATCCCAGCTCTATATCAGAAGATCCCAGCTCTATATCAGAAGATCCCAGCTCTCTTATCAGAAGATCCCAGCTCGGTGTCATAGGATCCCAGCTCTATATCAGAAGATCCCAGCTCTATATCAGAAGATCCCAGCTCTGTATAAGAAGATCCCTGAGGACAGAGGAACATGGAGAGTACATAACAGAACTGAAGGTACCTATAGACCCTGAGGAACCAATGCACCCAATATCACAAGTCTGTGTTTACCTTGGAAAATCATTCTTAGACTTTTGCATACTAAAGATTCATTTTCTTACATTGTTGATTTGTAGGTTTGTTGTGCAGTGATTTTTTATTTCAGGTCATTATATCATTTTTTTTTTTACTTTTTTATTTATAATTACGTTATTTATAAATTAATATTTATTTATTTATATTTTTATTTTTACTCCAACTTTTACATGCTGGTCAGATTGGAGGACACATTAAAAATAATGTGTATATGCGATTTAGATTGGTTCAGATGACGAGGCCATGGCCGATAGACTTCATTATCAGCAATTTGTAGTATAATAAAATAAAAGAAATAATTGAGAGAAAAATATATATATTTTGTCTCCACACTCTCCATCCATTATTATTTATAAACTCGTATTATTGCATTTCAGGTGATGTTGGATTCACCCATCAGGTGTAAATAGGAGTAAATATGGTGGTAGATTCTTGATGCGTCACTGATCCATAGACGGGGTGTCCCATTGTCATCCATTTCTACATTTTGCTGCCTCGAATGTATTGGAAAGTATAGTTTAATAACTTACAGAAAAACGTATTGGCACAGTTTGTTTTATTATTATTTATTATATTATATATTCAGTGTCTAGTTTCTACCAATCCAAAACATTATTGGGTATAACCCTTATTGTAGACGCATCAAAACCCTATTTTTCTAATGAAGAAGGCATTATTATTATTATTATTTATTTATAAGTGAATTTATTTCAGGAGCAGGATAATATAAATACGACCTACATTATGAAGCGCCAAGTGACCGGTTCTTCATATTCCGTCCATGGAAAATATACCGGCACTGATAAAGATATGAAAATAATACATGTAGGTCAATTATAATTAAAGGGACTTGCAATGTTTTGGGACAGGTTTAATAACATTAAATGCTCTTTCTCCACTCAATAATTTGGCTTAAGTAATCATCAACTGCATGTAAGCCCCTTCTGTTACAATTTGGAATAATACCCCCCCCCCTTCCAACCTCTTGTGGTAGGGTTCTAAGGGTTAATGTAAGAATTGCCGCGGTCATATTGCTCCTTCTAATGCAATCTCCCTTTACTTCTCCATGGCATGGTACCTTCTTATAGCCTTTCTTTGTGGATCTGGTGCCTAAACATAAAGCTCCACGCATTATAGAACCGTAGACTTTGACAACATATACCGATCAATAGGTCAGGGGGTGTTTGCCCAGGTTTTTTTGCTGGGTCGGAGTAGGTAAGAATTATTTTGGCTATGTTTTGCATTTTATTGGATTATTTTGCTTTATTATTTATTTATTTATTTATTTATCTTTTGTTCTTTTGTATTTTCTCCACCGGAACTATTCTAAGCTTTGTTCTCATGTCATGACCACCGGTCCCAGTTCCTTTACCATTACGGAGCGATAGCAGGGATATACATCATAGTCTTGGGTGCTATGTGTGTTGTTAAAAAATTCCGAAAACACGAAGGGAATCTAAAAAAAAAAAGGAAAACAAACTGAGATGCATCAGATTTTGTTGGGATCCAATGTAAACACATTTTCATCAAAGCTGTCATGGCTTTGCTGAGACTTCAAGATACTAGGTGTGATAACAGAGTCTTAAACGTCGTAAGCCAATATAGGAAATATTGTAATATATCCTTTCAGAAAAAAAGATGCTTCTTTCTCCACTTATGAGCCACTGCTTCTCACTCTGCTTCCTGAGTTCATAAGTCATCTGTAAAACATATCAAATCCGTATTGGTCAAAACAGGATGGACTGTGAGCTCGCTGAGGTATTAGATTACAGCTGTCTATTGGAGTCTATGGAGAGGGGAGGAGCGTAGATATAAAGAGATATACACAGATTTCTGATGAATCCTATCAAATGTGTTATCTCACCCAGTGTTGGATTTGTATACGTCCGGCCACATTTCAACTAGACTGTGTTCGACCCCGCTCACTACACCTGCATTAAATGTGGTCGCGCACGTCTGGTCGACATGTGGCCGCATGCATGCAAATCACATGCTAGAAATACTTTGATTTAAAAAAAAGTCTACGGTTTTCCGAAAATGATTTCTTAAGCCCTATTAAGCTTCAACCTCTTAAAGGGATTGTCCAGCTTTAAGTTACAAGTCTGCAGTCAATCTATGTGTCTGCAGAATTGTGAATGCTCCCTTTGCCTGCACTGCGTGCTGTAAGGATTCTCTGGCATCGACAGCAGTGGGTGCAATATGCCTACATACGATCACGTGCCAGCTAAACGTGTGTGGGCACGTCTAGTCTAAATGTGGCTGGGTGTGCGCAGATCAAATACTAATTTCAGTCATAGCGCGAAGTGCGTGGAATATGCGGATTTACAAGTCTGCCGATTTGTAGTCTAAGGCTTGGACAACCCCTTTAACACAAGTCGTGTCAGAAAGTATTTTTATTTCATGTCTCCCCAAGATCGTTTTTTTTAATGTTGACCTTTTTCATTTTCCATCTGGGGTGTCAGTATTTCTGATGGCAAGGATAAAATCACTGTAGTCTCCACTAATTTTGCATTAAAAGGCAGAAAGCTGTTGGCACTATTATAAGTTAATAGGATCCTTCGGGATTTCTTAAGATCAAATCTATAGAGATATACCATACAGAAGCGTCTTTCCTTCACTCCGGGCAAAGAAAAAAAAAAGGTTATTGGCCCTAGACCTGTATTTAAATTACCCTGCTCAAGGCTGAGTGGCTTGTTGGCCCTATGTATGTCATTGCCCCATAATCAAAGGAAGCCAAAGAGAAAATGCAGAATGCAAAAACTCTGAGTATTGTGACCATAACGTGGATGATAAAATGCCCCGGTTTTGCAGTGAAATTAGCCTTGTTTATTTTGTCTAATTTACTATTTTTCCAAACCTTTAGCATTGCTGTCTCCAGCCTACAGTACAGAAGCTGTGCAGTTACCCACAGTCCTTGGACAGGGGCACAGAGGGGTTTTATCAGCAATTGGAAATCCCATTGATTAATTAATGGTCTGCATGAATATTATCGGATCAAATCAGGTCTTGGAATGAGCTGATTTCTCCAAAGAATGTTTCCACAGTCAAGGAAATTGAATTTCTCCAATTGTTAACCACAGTCCTGTGAACGACCATTGCACAATGATTAGGCTGAGCTGGGAACATGTTCCAACAATGATAGAAGGCTCAGGCTCAGCATTCTGGAGGGGTTTTTTTTCAGAAAATTTCAGATGTCCTCTGTATTTGAACATAATGCCTCAAACGCGTCTATTGATTTAACCACCGCAGACGTTCCTGGATATTAACCCCTCCCTGTGCCGGATAATATTGATTTAGAAAAAAAGACTGTAATAAAATCTAAAACTGAGGATGTAGATATATATCCAAAGACATACAGTACTGATAGTGAATGTAGATTGTGAGCTCCGATGGGGACAGCAATGATAAATTATGTGAAGCGCTACAGAATATGATGGTGCTAAGTAAGCAAAGCTATATATATATATATACTAGATGGTGGCCCGATTCTAACGCATCGGGTATTCTAGAATATGTATGTATGTATATAGCAGCCACATAGTATATAGCACAGGCCACGTAGTATATAGGAGTACTACGTGGCCTGTGGTATGTACCAAGTGGCTGCTATATACATACATACATATTGTAGAATACCTGATGCGTTAATAAAGGCCACGCAGTAAATAACACAGCCCATGTAGTATATACCATAGCCCACAAATTATATAGCAGCCATGCAGTATATAGCAGCCACGCAGTATATAACACAGCCCACGTAGTATGTAACACAGCCCACGTAATATATAGCGCAGCCCACATAGTATCTAACAGTGGCCACGTAGTATATAGCACGCAGTATATAACACAGCCACGTAGTATATAACACTGCCCACGTAGTATATAGCAGCCATGTAGTATATAACGCAGCCTACGCAGTATAGAACACAGCCCACATAGTATCTAACATTGGCCAGGTAGTATATAGCAGCCACGCGGTATCTAACACAGCCCACATAGTATTTAGCAGTGTGGGCACCATATCCCTGTTAAAAAAACATAGACAATTATATAGTAGATATATATATATATATATATATATATACTGTATATATATATCTACTATATAATTGTCTAAGGGTCACTTCCGTCTTTCTGTCCTTCTGTCACGGATATTCATTGGTCGCGGCCTCTGTCTGTCATGGAATCCAAGTCGCTGATTGGTCGCGCCAGCTGCCTGTCATGGCTGCTGCGACCAATCAGCGACGGCCACAGTCCGGCGGAAAAATGGCCGCTCCTTCCTCCCCGCAGTCAGTGCCCGCTCTGTACTCCCCTCCAGTCAGCGCTCACACAGGGTTAATGGCAGCGTTGACCGCGGTGTAACGCACTCGGTTAACGCTGCTATTAACCCTGTGTGACCAACTTTTTACTATTCATGCTGCCTATGCAGCATGAATAGTAAAAAGATCTAATGTTAAAAATAATTAAAAAATAGAAAATAGTTACATATTCACCTTCCGGAGCCCCTGGATCGAAGCGGCCGGTTACCGATGTTCCTCGCGGCGCCCGGTGACCGCTCCATGCATTGCGGTCTCGCGAGATGATGACGTGACTCTGTGCTGTATACTATGTGACTGGGCAATATTCTATGTGGGCAATATACTATGTGGCTGGGCAATATACTATGTGGCTGGGCAATATACTACGTGGCTGGGCAATATACTACATGGCTGGGCAATATACTACGTGGCTGGGCAATATACTATGTGGCTGGGCAATATACTATGTGGCTGGGCAATATACTACATGGCTGGGCAATATACTACGTGGCTGGACAATATACTATGTGACTGGGCAATATACTATGTGACTGAGCAATATACTACATCACTGGGCAATATACTACATGGCTGGGAAATATACTACGTGGCTGGGCAATATACTATGTGACTGGGCAATATACTACGTGACTGAGCAATATACTACATCACTGGGCAATATACTACATGGCTTGGCAATATACTACGTGGCTGGGCAATATACTATGTGACTGGGCAATATACTACGTGACTGAGCAATATACTACGGCGCTGGGCAATATACTATGGCGCTAGGCAATATACTACGTGTCTGTGCTGTATACTACGTGGCTCTATTCTGTATACTACATGACTGGGCAATATACTAGGTGGCTTGGCAATATACTACGTGGTTGGGCAATGTACTACGTGGCTGGGCAATATACTAGGTGGCTGGGCAATATACTATGTGGCTGGGCAATATACTATGTGGCTGGACAATATACTACGTGACTGGGCAATATACTACGTGGGCTGTGCAATATACTACGGGGACATGCATATTCTAGAATACCCGATGCGTTAGAATCGGGCTACCATCTAGTATATATATATATATATATATATATATATATATATATATATATATATATATATACACACAGTTGAAGCTAGAAGTTATATACACTATATAAAAAGATACATATGCTTGTTTTCTCAATATCGGATATGAAATCAGTATAAACCTTTCAGGTTTTAGGTCAACTACGATTACCATAATTATTAATATTTGCCAAATGTCAGAATGATGAGAGAGAGAATGTTTTCAGGCATTTTTATTACTTACTGCAAAGTCATATTACTTACTGCAAAGTCAAAAATGTACATACGTTAAGATTACTATGGCTTTAAAGGGAACCTGTCACCCCCAAAATCGACCCCAAATTCTGTAATGCTGTAGATAAGCCCCCGATGTTACCTGAAAGAGGAGAAAAAGAGGTTAAATTATACTCACCCAGGGGCGGTCCTGCTGCTGGTCCGGTCAAATGGGTGTCTCAGGTCCGCTCCGGCTCCTCCTATCTTCATTTCATGACGTCCCCTTCTGGTCTTCACGCCACGGCTCCGGCGCAGGCGTACTTTGTCTGCCCTGTTGAGGGCAGAGCAAAGTACTGCAGTGCGCAGGCACCGGGCCTCTCTGACCTTTCTGGCGCAGGGCAAAGTACGCCTGCGCCGAAGCCGGGGCGTGAAGACCAGAAGACGACGTTGTGGAATGAAGATGGGAGGCGCTGTACTGGACCTGAGACACTCATCGGAGTGTGACCTCCCCTGGGTGAGTATAATCTAACGTCTTTTTCTCCTCTTTCAGGTAACATCGGCGGCTTATCTACAGCATTACAGAGTGCATTACAGAATGCTGTAGATAAGCCCCTGATGACGCTGAGCTTACCTCACCATCGATTTTGGGGGTGACAGGTTCCCTTTAAACAATTCTGCACTGCCCATATGAGGATGTCATGTGTTTTGAAGCTTCCAGAAAATTGATTTTTCTAGTCCAAAAGTCGGTGTTGCTGACCAGTTTGGGCATTTCCAAGTGTAGTCCTAGAGATGAGACTTAAAAACCCATATTTTGCCAACAGAAACATTGATAAGTATACTATAATAAAAGACAAAAATAATCAATGATCTTGTCCTAACTGAATGTGATTGTTCATCAGCCAAGTACACTAAATTCACAGCGTGAACCATCAAAATAGAATACATAGAATAAATATATAGATAGAATACATAGTGGGAAGATGTCAGTAAGATATATAATTAGTGCAGTGCATGTGTAGCTTACTGTACATGTATTTTGCTATAAATGTAGTAAATTAAATTGAAAAAATGGCATGAGGTCGCCCTTATTTTTATTAACCAGCTGAGGGAAAGCAGACAGCTGAGAACTGGTCTTAATAGTCTGGGAAAGAGGCAATAAACATGTAGCTTCTAAGGCTAATAATAGCAGCACACGGCTGATTATATATCTTACTGATATATTTCTATCTATCAATCTATCTCTATATGTAAGACTGTTTTATTAGTTAGAAAATTAGCTTGAAACGACATAGAGAATTACTGTGTGTAAAAGCTGATGCTAGAAGAGCATTGCATACGGAGTGAATATGCATGTCATACAGATGCTTGGTGAGAAAAAAAACGCATGACATTCTCCTGATACTCTCCAACTTTTCTGGCTAAAGGTACCGTCACATTTAGCGATGCTGCAGCGATATAGACAACGATGCCGATCGCTGCAGCGTTGCTGTTTCGTCGTTGTGTGGTCGCTGGAGAGCTGTCACACAGACAGCTCTCCAGCGACCAACGATGCCGAAGTCCCCTGGTAACCAGGGTAAACATCGGGTTACTAAGCGCAGGGCCACGCTTAGTAACCCGATGTTTACCCTGGTTACCATTGTAAATGTAAAAAAAAAAACTACATACTTACATTCCGGTGTCTGTCGCGTCCCCCGCCTTCAGCTTCCCTGCACTGTGTAAGCGCCGGCTGTAAAGCAGAGCGGTGACGTCACCGCTGTGGTCTGCTTTACGGCCGGCCGGCGCTGACACAGTGCAGGGAAGCTGAAGGCGGGGGACGTGACAGACACCGGAATGTAATTATGTAGTGTTTTTTTTTTTTACATTTACAATGGTAACCAGGGTAAACATTGGGTTACTAAGCGTGGCCCTGCGCTTAGTAACCCGATGTTTACCCTGGTTACAAGTGAAGACATCGCTGAATCGGCGTCACACACGCCGATTCAGCAATGTCAGCGGGTGAACCAGCGACGAAATAAAGTTCTGGCCTTCTAGCTCCAACCAGCAACCTCACAGCAGGATCCTGATCGCTGCAGCGTGTCAAACACAACGATATCACTATCCAGGACGTTGCAACGTCACGGATCGCTATCGTTCTAAAGTCGCTCAGTGTGAAGGTACCTTTAGAATCTCAGCTACTTTACATGCGCAGGTGTGAGCATACCCTAAACAAGATGCTTCCCTTCACAGATCTCTAACAAAGATCTTGAGGACCCAAATGATGTTATGCACAGATTAAATCAGAAATTTGCATCACTTTTCCTTTTTCAAACTTTCCAGACATGAAACCAGAAAACCTCTCCAATTCTATAAGGACATAACGAAAAAAACAGGGTCATGATCCAGACACTTTGATGAATAGACCCAGGGAAGATGTATGTTGGCGGGTGAAATAACAAGTCTCTGATGAATTGTGTGACTTCCACTAAACTAAGCATTTACAAAATTTTTCCTTCCATGGTTAAAAAAAATGATAGCTGGCAGTCCTGAAATTTCCCTGGAAGGATGTCTGACATATTGGAGCCAGTTGATAGATATACGGCAGGAGGTTCCTTCCATGCTGTGTATATATTGATGGTATGCACTGTTTGGTTAGCCAGGCTGCCCAAGATTAAACAGCTTATGCATAGCTTGTATGTGCCCGTCACTGCGCAGAACATCATTTACTTCTTGTAAACTTGGACTGTGATGTAATTGGAATTTTAAATATTATAAATGCATCTCATATATTATTTGTTAGCTATTAATACACAGTAAAGATTTAGAGAGTATGAAAGTTATACTCAATAATTCAAAATGTGACTTCGGATTAGACTCAATGTGTTTTGTCATCAGAATGTATTAATTCATTCCTTTAAAGGGTCAGAAATTACTGAAATGCTATATTTTGTAATAGGAGCATTGGCTCGAAGGAGTTAGGAAACTGGATTTCTTGACTGGAGACATAGAGCAGACCTGTCCATAATATACTGTATATCAGTCTAATTCCATCTAGATTTATCAGCAGAGACGTTATCTGATTTTGATAAACTGACATTCATTTAATCTTTGATTAACTGTTTGGTTCCCATTGTTATCAAAAATTATAAACCTCTGTGAAATCCATCTTAATATCCATCTTAAAATCCACCTTAAATTTGTGATGGTTCAAGATGCTGGAGGGACCTAGGCGCCTTACATATCATAATAAATTATACATATGCGTGGGTGCAATACAGTGGTTTTTATTAGTGAAGAGTAAGATATGAGAAATTCAAATTTGGTAGTTTGCTCAAATTTGGCTTAGAAATTCAAGTCACAAAGTCCCTTATAGTTCTGGGGTCTCTTTAGAGCAGTATTTCCCAAACACTGTCCTCACGGCACCTCAACACATCATGTTTTCAGGATTTCCTTAGTATTGCATTGGTGAGAGTACCTGTGGCAGTTTCTGATGCCTTGATGATACTTTCACTACCCAAGCAATATTAAAGAAATCCTGAAGACATGACATGTTGAGGGCTGTGAGGACTGGAGTTTGGGAAACACTACACTAGACTATGGCCTATAATAATATTAAGGGTTCAAAAATAAACAAGTTTTCTCACCATACTGCTCACCTGTCCTGACAACTCAGCTCCTGGTTCCATCCTCTCTCAGCTCATAATGTGCCCTTCTCCAAGCCTACACAGAGGAGGACGATATAGAAGAGGATGTCGTTAGCTACGAAGACCTGAAAATACCCAAAGAAGCCAGCTGAAGGCCGGGTGGTGAGCAGTGGGGGTGGTGACATGAGTATGTTTGTTTTTTAATCCCTTTACCGAGTCTTAAGAATTTGCACCTAGCAAATCACACAAAAAAAATCTGATTCGGGAGAGTCTGAATCTATTTTTGTTCATGTAAAACAGATTCAGGGCAAACAGAAAAAAACCCAGAAGAAAGTATGAAAATTAGCTCGTTTGCAAAAGGACACCTGATACCCCCAAAAGGTGTGTGAAAAATGTTTATTTACCTAGACCATCAGTCTTCTGTACTGATGAGGAGGTAAAAAATTCAAAAAGGTGTCTGGTTTGGCTGATGTCAGATATTCAAAGTCTACAACCCTTTAACCCCCTCATGCCGCAGTCCTTTTATGTTTTGGTGCTTCTGTTTTTCGCTCCCCTTCTTCCCAGAGCCATAACTTTTTTTATTTTTCCATCAATATGGCCATTTGAGCTTGTTTTTTGCAAGACGAGTTGTACTTTTGAATGACACCATAGGTTTTACTATGACGTGTACTCGAAAATGGGAAAAAAATTCCAAGTGCAGTAAAATTGCAAAAAATGTGCAATTCCACAACTTTAATTTTTTTTTTTTTTACCATGTTCACCAAATGCTAAAACTGACCTGTCATTATGATTCTCCAGGTCATTACGAGTTCATAGATTCCAAACATGCATAGATTGCTTTTAATTTAAATGGTGAGAAAAAAATCCAAAGCTTGTTAAAAAAAAATTGCGTCATTTTCCAAGACCCGTAGCGTTTCCATTTTTCGTGATCTGGGGTTGGGTTAGGATTTATTTTTTGCATACCAAGCTAATGTTTTTAATGATACCATTTTGATCTGGATACGATCTTTTGATTGCCCATTATTGCATTTTAAAGCAATGTTGAGGCGACCTAATAAACGTAATTCTGGCGTTTCGACTTTTTTTTTTCCTATCCCGCTTACCGATCGGATTTATAGCTTGATAAATTGGGCGATTCTGAATGCAGTGATACCAAATATGTGTACATATATATTTTTTAATTGTTTTATTTTGAATGGGCAAATGGGGGGTGATTTGAACTATTTTTAAAATATTTTTAAAAACTTTTTTTTTTACTTTTCACTTGCTTCAATAGTCTCTATGAGAGACTAGAATCTGCGATAACCCAATTGCCTCTGCTACACACAGGCGATGATCAGATCACCTGTGTGTAGCAGAAATGCTCACTAGCTATGAGCGCAGACCACAAAGGCGGTGCTCATAGCAATCTAGCTATGACAATCATGGAGGTCTGCCGGAGACCTCTGGTTGCCATGCCGAACCATCGGTGACCTGCCATCTTGAGGGATTAGTGACGCGCTTCCGGCGTGGTCACATTAAATGCTGCTGTCTGAAATGGACAGCGGCATTTAACAGATTAACAGTTGAAGGTGGATCACGATTCCACCCGCAGCTATTAGAGGCACATGTCAGCTGTTCAAAACAGCTGACGTGCCGGGGAAGATGTAGGCTCAGCGCTAGAGCCCACATCAAAGGGAGGGGCACAGCATGCGCCGTATATGTGTAAGGGGGTAAAAAAGACTGGTGTATGCCCTCACCCCTTTAAACACGTCGCGGTCTGCACCATGTAGGAATAAGTTTGTTTAATGATGTATTGGGTCTTCTTAATGTTTACTGTATCATAATTTGTTGTGCTACTTGTATGGTGTTTTTTTCATAAAAATATAGGGAAAGCTTAGTACCCTGTTCAGCCCATAGATGGGGTCCATGACACCGTATCATTATTAGGGGTTTAAATAGTTAACCTTAGGAGGAGCTAGCTGGGGGAAGGTAGGAACAGCTTCCTAGTGAGATTCAGTATGGGCCAGGGTGCCCAGGCAGCTTGGTCAAGTGCCAGAGCGCAGGCTACCCAGCAGCTGCGAAACATTAAGTCAGAGCCCAGCCATCCAGGGACCACCAGGCTAGAAAGATAGCAGTACAGCAGACTGGCAGTAGTGGAGAACCATGAAGCTGAAAGCAGGGCCAGGACAGTACGGGAACGCAGGTGGCTCCATAATGTGGTAACTCGTTGCATGGGCTGATGCCCTCAGATCTGTAGGTAGCGAAACTGCTGAGGGAGCCCCCAAGCACAGTGAGTTTGGACAGGGAGAAGGCTGTATTACCGCAAGATGCGGTACGACCCGGGCACCTACTCGGGGCTGAAAGAGGAGAAGCAGGGAAAGTGAGAAATGTGGATTGTGTGAAACCTGCTGCTGAAACCGTCATTGAGAAGGATGTGCCCCAAGCCGTAACAAATAACAAATCTGCAGGTGGTTGGGCATCTAGGAAATAGCGACCACAATATTGTACAGTTTCACCTGTCTTTCACTAGGGGGACTTGTCAGGGAGTCACAAAAACACTGAACTTTAGGAAGGCAAAGTTTGACCAGCTTAGAGATGCCCTTAATCTGGTAGACTGGGACAATATCCTCAGAAATAAGAATACAGATAATAAATGGGAAATGTTTAAGAACATCCTAAATAGGCAGTGTAAGCGGTTTATACCTTGTGGGAATAAAAGGACTAGAAATAGGAAAAACCCAATGTGGCTAAACAAAGAAGTAAGACAGGCAATTAACAGTAAAAAGAAAGTATTTGCACTACTAAAGCAGAATGGCACCATTGAAGCTCTAAAAAACTATAGGGAGAAAAATACTTTATCTAAAATACTAATTAAAGCTGCCAAAAAGGAAACAGAGAAGCACATTGCTAAGGAGAGTAAAACTAATCCCAAACTGTTCTTCAACTATATCAATGGTAAAAGAATAAAAACTGAAAATGTAGGCCCCTTAAAAAATAGTGAGGAAAGAATGGTTGTAGATGATGAGGAAAAAGCTAACATACTAAACACCTTCTTCTCCACGGTATTCACGGTAGAAAATGAAATGCTAGGTGAAATCCCAAGAAACAATGAAAACCCTATATTAAGGGTCACCAATCTAACCCAAGAAGAGGTGCGAAACCGGCTAAATAAGATTAAAATAGATAAATCTCCAGGTCCGGATGGCATACACCCACGAGTACTAAGAGAACTAAGTAATGTAATAGATAAACCATTATTTCTTATTTTTAGGGACTCTATAGTGACAGGGTCTGTTCCGCAGGACTGGCGCATAGCAAATGTGGTGCCAATATTCAAAAAGGGCTCTAAAAGTGAACCTGGAAATTATAGGCCAGTAAGTCTAACCTCTATTGTTGGTAAAATATTTGAAGGGTTTCTGAGGGATGTTATTCTGGATTATCTCAATGAGAATAACTGTTTAACTCCATATCAGCATGGGTGTCAAACCAATCTAATCAGTTTTTATGAAGAGGTAAGCTATAGGCTGGACCACGGTGAGTCATTGGACGTGGTATATCTCGATTTTTCCAAAGCGTTTGATACCGTGCCGCACAAGAGGTTGGTACACAAAATGAGAATGCTTGGTCTGGGGGAAAATGTGTGTAAATGGGTTAGTAACTGGCTTAGTGATAGAAAGCAGAGGGTGGTTATAAATGGTATAGTCTCTAACTGGGTCGCTGTGACCAGTGGGGTACCGCAGGGGTCAGTATTGGGACCTGTTCTCTTTAACATATTCATTAATGATCTGGTAGAAGGTTTACACAGTAAAATATCGATATTTGCAAATGATACAAAACTATGTAAAGCAGTTAATACAAGAGAAGATAGTATTCTGCTACAGATGGATCTGGATAAGTTGGAAACTTGGGCTGAAAGGTGGCAGATGAGGTTTAACAATGATAAATGTAAGGTTATACACATGTGAAGAAGGAATCAATATCAACATTACACACTGAACGGGAAACCACTGGGTAAATCTGACAGGGAGAAGGACTTGGGGATCCTAGTTAATGATAAACTTACCCGGAGCAGCCAGTGCCAGGCAGCAGCTGCCAAGGCAAACAGGATCATGGGGTGCATTAAAAGAGGTCTGGATACACATGATGAGAGCATTATACTGCCTCTGTACAAATCCCTAGTTAGACCGCACATGGAGTACTGTGTCCAGTTTTGGGCACCGGTGCTCAGGAAGGATATAATGGAACTAGAGAGAGTACAAAGGAGGGCAACAAAATTAATAAAGGGGATGGGAGAACTACAATACCCAGATAGATTAGCAAAATTAGGATTATTTAGTCTAGAAAAAAGACGACTGAGGGGCGATCTAATAACCATGTATAAGTATATAAGGGGACAATACAAATATCTCGCTGAGGATCTGTTTATACCAAGGAAGGTGACGGGCACAAGGGGGCATTCTTTGCGTCTGGAGGAGAGAAGGTTTTTCCACCAACATAGAAGAGGATTCTTTACTGTTAGGGCAGTGAGAATCTGGAATTGCTTGCCTGAGGAGGTGGTGATGGCGAACTCAGTTGAGGGGTTCAAGAGAGGCCTGGATGTCTTCCTGGAGCAGAACAATATTGTATCATACAATTATTAGGTTCTGTAGAAGGACGTAGATCTGGGGATTTATTATGATGGAATATAGGCTGAACTGGATGGACAAATGTCTTTTTTCGGCCTTACTAACTATGTTACTATGTTACTATGTTACATTGTATACATTATATAAATGTATTTGCATTTTGCAGTAAGAAATAAGTATTTGATCCCTCTGGCAAACAAGACTTAATACTTGGGGGCAAAAACCTTGTTGGCAAGCACAGCAGTCAGACGTTTTTTGTAGTTGATGATGAGGTTTGCGCACAGGTCAGGAGGAATTTTGGTCCACTTGTCTTTGCAGATCATCTCAAAATCATTAAGATTTTGAGGCCGTCGCTTGGCAACTCGGAGCTTCAACTCCCTCCATAACTTTTTTATGGGATTATGGTCTGGAAGCTGGCTAGGCCACTCCATGACCTTAATGTGCTACTTTGTGAGTTTATAGTTTCATATACTATTATACAGCCATTTTGAAATATATTTTCAAAGTAAGTAACCAGACTCATTAGGCTCATTAGGTCTAAAGATTTAATAAAGTATTCAGTTTGTTGAGTGAAATCTGATGACAGACCTAAAGCATCTGTTTCTATTTTTTTAACTAACATGTGAGCTATAAGAAATATTTAACAAAACAAAACCCAAAAACTATATATACTCGAGTATAAGCCGAGATTTTCAGCTCATTTTTTGGGGCTGAAAGTCTCCCTCTCGGCTTATACTCGAGTCATACCCAGGGGTCTGCAGGGGAGGGGGAGCGGGGGCTGTCTAATTATACTCACCTGCTCCTGGCACGGTCCTTGTGGGTCCCTGGCTCCCCGGCGCCCCAGCTTCTTCCTGTACTGAGCGGTCACATGGTACCGCTCATTACAGTAATTAATATGCGGCTCCACCTCCCATGGGGTGGAGTCGCATATTCATTACTGTAATGAGCGGTAATGGTGACCGCTCACTACAGGAAGAAGCGGCGCCGGGGAAGCAGGGACTGCACCGCACCAGGAGTAGGTGAGTATAACGGGGAGGGGGAGCGCTGTGCGATTTTCACCTGCTCCCCGTTTCGGTGCCGCTCCGTCTTCAGCATCTTCTGCAGTGACGCTCAGGTCAGAGGATGCGGTGACGTGGTTAGTGCGTGCCCTCAGTGCAGAAGATGCTGAAGATGGAGCGGTGCCCGGAACGAAGTCAGGTGAATATTGAAAGTGCCGGGGGCCTGAGCGATGGAGAGGTGAGTATGTGATTTTTTTATCGCAGCAACAGCAAATGGGGTAAGTGTCTATATGGAGCATCTTATGGGGCCATAATTAACATTTGTGGAGCATTATATGGGGCAAGTGTTTGTATGGAGCATCTTATGGGGCCATAATCAAGGTTTGTGCAGCACTATATGGGGCACGTGTCTGTATGGGGCCATAATCAACGTTTGTGCAGGATTATATGGCGCAAATGTCTGTATGGAGTATCTTATGGGGCCATAACGTTTGTGCAGCACTATATGGGGCAAATATCTTTATGGAGCATCTTATGGGGCCATAATTAACGTTTGTAGAGCATTATATGGGACAAGTGTCTGTATGGAGCATCTTATAAGGCCATAATCAAGGTTTGTGCAGCACTATATGGGGCAAATATCTTTATGGAGCATCTTATGGGGCCATAATCAACATTTGTGCAGCATTATATTGGGCAAATGTGTCTATGGAGCATCTTATGGGGCCATTATTAACCTTTATGCAGGATTATATTATTATTTTGCCCCACCTTTCCCTGCTGACACCCAGCTTTCCAGTAAAAAGGTCTTGCTTTGGACTGGTCTTACTGACTGTTCCAATTTCTCCATCTGCAGCTGCTGTATGTCCAGCATACGACATTTGTACACCTCCCTAAATGGGCTGACTCCCCCCATGAGGCCAATTTATTATTTTGGCCTACTAACTGTGTCAGACACTCCTTCCAATTGTCCTCCGCTGACCACACCAATGCTGCCTGTGTACCCCTGGAACCTATTTAAAAGTGCATAGAGCCTACATTTTTTATTTTAGGCCTAGTAAGTCTGTCTGCGGTCCCTCCTTCCAATTGTCCTCTGCTGACCACACCAATGCTGCCTGTGTACCCCTGGAACCTATTTAAAAGTGCATAGAGCCTACTTTTTTATTTTAGGCCTAGTAAGTCTGTCTGCGGTCCCTCCTTCCAATTGTCCTCCGCTGACCACACCAATACTGCCTGTGTACCCCTGGAACCTATTTAAAAGTGCATAGAGCCTACTTTTTTTATTTTAGACCAAGTAAGTCTGTCTGCGGTCCCTCCTTCCAATTGTCCTCCGCTGACCACACCAATGCTGCCTGTGTACCCCTGGAACCTATTCAAAAGTGCATAGAGCCTACTTTTTATTTTAGGCCTAGTAAGTCTGTCTGCGGTCCATCCTTCCAATTGTCCTCCGCTGACCACACCAATGCTGCCTGTGTGCCCCTGGAACATATTCAAAAGTGCATAGAGCCTACTTTTTTATTTTAGGCCTAGTAAGTCTGTCTGCGGTCTCTCCTTCCAATTGTCCTCCGCTGACCACACCAATGCTGCCTGTGTACCCCTGGAACCTATTTAAAAGTGCATAGAGCCTACTTTTTTTTATTTTAGACCTAGTAAGTCTGTCTGCGGTCCCTCCTTCCAATTGTCCTCTGCTGACCACACCAATGCTGCCTGTGTACCCCTGTAACCTTTTTTAAACTGCTTTGAGCCAACTTTTTGGTTTAAGGCCTACTACCTGTGTCTGTCTGCGCCACTCAATACAGCTGTCCTCCTCTTAAAAAAGCTGAGCTTCAGTTGTCAGGTTTTCATCGGAATTTGAAAACTGCATTTGGCCTACTAGTTTTGTTGGGGCCTACTAACGGTGTCTGCCGCTCCAAGGTTTTCTCCTGGTCTCCTTTCCTGAGCTTCGATCTTCAGGCTTTCATTAAGTAGTTTTTAGATTACACTGCATTTGGCCTACTAGTTTGGTTGGGGCCTACTAACGGTGTCTGCCGCTCCAAGGTTTTCTCCTGGTCTCCTTTCCTGAGCTTCGATCTTCTGGCTTTCATTAAGTAGTTTTTAGATTACACTGCATTTGGCCTACTAGTTTGGTTGGGGCCTCCTAACGGTGCCTGCCGCTCCTTGCTGTTCTCCTTCACTGAACAAAGCAGTGCCACCTGTTTACTACTGTTACCAATTTTGAACTGCATTTAGCCTACTTACTGATTTGGGCCTACTCACTGTGTCAGCCTCTCATTACAGTTGTCCTCCACTGAACAAAGCAATGCCGCCTGGTTAGTCCTGTTACCAATTTTGAAATGCGTTTAGCCCACTTTATTATTTGGGCCTATATCTGTGTTTCTTCCTCATCCTGCCCATTGCCCAGCCAGTGCTGTGCTTCCCCATTGACTTGCATTGGGTTTCGTGTTTTGGTCGATCCCCGACTTTTCGCGATAATCTGCCGATTTCACTCGACTCGACTTTTGAGATAGTCGGGTTTCGCGAAACCCGACTCGATCCTAAAAAAGTCGCTCAACCCTAGTCATTAAGTTTTCCCAGTTTTTTGTGGCGAAATTAGGGGGGGGGGGTCGGCTTATACTCGGGTTGGCTTATACTCGGGTATATATGGTAATTCCTAATTTAGTAATAAAGGAGAATTTTCACACAATGCGGCTGTCATGTGGCTGTTTTCCCAGGACTGGCAGCAGAATCGAAGTCCTCTTGATGCGATGAAGGCCAGTCACAATGGTTGTCTTCTCGATCACTGTAGTATATGTAGATAGGTCACAAAAAATGAGCCTTCCTACTTGGAATATTTGTAAAGTGCTTGATGAGACAGGTAAGCCTCTCACCTCCATCATCATTGGACTTAATAGGAGACCTTGAACATTCTCTTTCCTCCTCAGTCAATGCTAAAAGTAACTCACGTTAGTTTGTGGAATGCAACTTGCATCTAAGAGTCAAAGAAGAAGAGATCAATAGACTTAAATTTGCATCATCAAAAATGTTCAGAACAATGTTAATTACATGTTTAATCAAGACAATTAGCACAATTATTTTTAATTAACTTTTTTTCTTATGAAATTGGCACCATGACAGTGCAACCCTATGACTGCAATGCATATAACATGCCAAGATATATATTAACATAATGAGATGTAATTAATACCCTCTATTTTCTCATTAAAATATGCCGAAATTAATAAAAAAGAAGCAGCACCGATTTGTCTATCAAGAGGTCTAATATTTTGTTGTGTTTGTTTTTCATTTCCCAGTGGAAAAATTTCCTTCTATTGCTAAAATTTTATTCTAAAAGTAGATATAAAAATTTTGACCTATGTTTAGATAAAGATAGATCAATAAATAGAAAAAGAGAAAGATGTAAGGAAAATGAAAGAAAAATAAGAGAAAGAGAAAGAAACAAAGAAAGGAAGAAAAAGAAAGATTGAATGGAAGAAGGAAAGAGGTAGGAAAAAAGAGAGAGAGAAAGAAAATAATTGAAAAATGGAGAAAGAAAGAAACAAAGAAAGAATGAAAGAAAGAAAGAAAGAAAAAGAAAGAAAAATTAAAGGAAAGAAGGATAGAGGTAGGAGGAAAGAAAGAAAGAAAGAGAGAAAGAAAGAAAGAAAGAAAGAAAGAAAGAAAGAAAGAAAGAAAGAAGGAAAGAAAGAAAGGAAAAGAAAAAAAGGATTGAAAGAAAGATAGGATGAAAGAAAAAGAAAAAAATAAGAAAGAAAGAAATGAAAAAAGAAAAACATGATTGAAAGAAAGAAAAGGAATGAAAAATGGAGACAGAAAGAGAGAAAGAAAAGAAAAAAGGATTAAAAAAAGAAACTAAGAAAGCGAAAGATTTAAAGAAATAAAAGGATTGAATGAAAGAAAAAATAAGAAATACAAAAATAGAAGAATTGAAAGAATACCATGAGACATTTTTCTGCAATCTGTTGACTACACAATTTTTTAAATATTTAGACGTCATTTTTACTGTTCTGAGCACATTTTTTATGATTATGATGCATCTACTTTTAACTTATGAACTTTGGACTTGTACATGGAGGTCTTTCAGAGGGAACTTTGCAGCCCATTGAATCGATGTTATTGTGTCTCTGGATGATCAAAGATATAACAGGGAATTGATGTGCACAAATATGAGCCAGAGGTCATTCATTAACTTTCAGCTCCCTCAGGCAACACTGCTACCATTATTAATAGGCCTTTTTGGCGTTGAATGGCTCATATCTGTGAGTTAAAGGGGCAATAAACCTTTAAATCTGCAGCATGTCAATTATTTTAGTGTTTTTGCAGCAGATTGAAACCATATTAATGAGTTGGGAAAAATCTGCATCAAAAAAATGTTTCAAAAGCACATAAAAAAGTGACAAAAACACGTCTATTTCATGGAATGTTTTTCCTGCCAAGAGATGCAGAAATGGTGTAGAAATTTCCGTTTGCTCATAATGACACAACAATCAGAGAAAACATTATGTTAAAGGACAATGCGCCTAGAATGACTAGTCCAAGAGGCAGGTCTCCGGTGGCCTCTTCCTGCCCTCTCCCCTTAGCTAACAGGTGTCTTACATACACACATAGGAACAGACCTGTCAGTTTGGGGGAGGAAGGTGGGGAAAATCCGCCGGGAATCTTCCTCTTGGACTAGTTATCCTGGTCACCTTATCCTCGGACTGTTTTTTAAAAGTATTTTTTCTTTGAAATTATGCATATTCTGGCTGAAGAATCCTTTTTAACCCTTTTACAACCTTGGATGTATCCATATGTCCAGGGAGACTGGAACTTACCAACCTTGGACGTATGGATACGTCATGGCGATTTTGCGCACATAGGCTGTGTGTGCACGATCGCCTCCAGGTGTCAGCTAATTGTGACAGCTGACACCCGAAACTTTGACCCCCTATCGATATCGATTGCAGAATTTAGCAGGCAACAGAGGGAGGGAGCCCCTCTCTACTCTCCAATCGGTGCCCCTGCAAAGGGCCGATCGTTGCCATGTTGACATCCGGGTCACCAGAGCTAGAAAATTTGTTTGTTTGTCAGTGCAGCACTGACAGTTTCTAGAACGTAGCAAAGTTTCTCCTCTGCTATGCTTTACAAGCAATCAGACTACAAAAACTGAAAATACTACAGTGGGGCAAAGTAAAAAAAGTGATTTTTTTTTAAATATAAAAAAAAAAATCACAAAATAATTTAAAAATTTATATTGTACCAATAAATTAATATTTTTATGAAAAAAAAAGTACACGTATTTAGAATCTCCACTTCCGGAATGACCCAACCTATAGAACTGTCGCACTAGTTATTCCGTTTAGTGAACACTGCAAAAAAAAAAAGAAATAAAAAACGAGGCAAAAAACATGATGCTTTATCATCACACCACCAAACACAACATGGAATAAAACGTGATCAAAAAGATTAATGTAAATAGAAATGGTATCACTGAAAACATCATCTTGTCCCTCAAAAAATAGCAGCCATACAGCTCCATTAGCAGAAAAATTAAAAAAAGTTATAGCTCTCAGAATAAACCAATAAAAAATAATTATTTTTTTCTATAAAATAGTTTTTAGTGAGAAAGCACCAAAACATAAAAAAATATATAAATGTGATACTGATGTAATTGTACTGACCAGAAGAATAATGCTGATTTATCAATTTTACCAAATGCGGAACAACAGAAAAAAATGGGGGGGTTTCCAGTGTTTAGGTATACCAGGGGCCCACCAAATGCGACATCTGCTAATTATTCCAGCAAATTTTGCATTCAAAAAGTCAAATGGTGCAACTTCCCTTCTGAGTCATGCCATGCACCCAAACAGTGGTTTTCCCCCACATATCAGGTATCAGCATGCTCAGGAGAAATGGCACAACAAATTTTGGAGTCCATTTTTTTCTTTTACCCTTGTGAAAATAAAAAAAATGGGGTCTCAATAAAATTTTTGTAAAAAAAAGTTAAATGTTCATTTTTTTCTTCCAGATTTTAAAAATCCTTGTGAAGCACCTGAAGGGTTACTAAACTTCTTGAATGTGGTTTTGAGCACCTTGAGGGGTGCAGTTTTTAGAATGGTGTCACTTTTGTCACTTCAAATGTGATGTGGTCTCTAGAAAAAGCTTTTGAAAGTTTTGTTGAAAGGAATGAGAAGTCGCTGGTCAACTTTTAACCCTTATAACTTCCTAACCAAAGAAAAGAATTATGTTTCAAAAATTGTGCAACATGTTCAAAATTTTAGATTTTCCACAAATAAGTGCAAGTCATTTCGAAGAAATGTTACAACTATCATGAATTACAATATGTCACGAAAAAACAATCTCAGAATGAGTGGGATCTGTTGAAGAGTTCCAGAGGTATTACCTCTTAAATGGACAGTGGTCAGAATTGTAGAATGTGGCCTGGTCATGAAGGTGCAAACAGCCTTTTGGGGTAAAGGGGTTAAAAAACCTCCCTGTGAGCATAACCATGGGTTTATTAAAGGCACGTAGCTCATGAGGAAGACCCAGTGGTCGGGCTCGGTACGCTGACCCAATGATCGTCCATGTTTCACAGCTGTGTGAAACCAGCCTTATAAGCATCTGGAACCTAGTCACTGAGGTATATCAGATGACCGCTAAGGAGATCAAGATTGTCACCTGGGTGAAATTTAGGATACACATACGCTAGTACTACTGCTACCTCAAACATAATGACACAGATAACCAACATTACTTAAAAACAAAGCATTTTATCATCAGGAAGTGAGGAGAAATGTAAAATACAATTGATATTTGCCCCCCACGCCACACCGCCCAAGACTAATTTCATTCTGTATCCTCCAGTTCTATTAAATACACTTATCATCATGCTGGAAGAATGGACAACTTAGTTTAGCATCAGCTGTTCCGCTGGTTTCCAGGCAACCATGGACATCCCATCCTCTATGTTCTCAGTCTTCCACAAAGAAGATTCCTAGACTGTGCTGGTAAGAAATAGCATCTTCACATTAAATGACAGCTGCGTTCATAGATTACAGTGCAGGAACTATCTCTAGAGTGCACAATACGTGGAGGAGAGATCATGGCAGGAGGAGATCTAGGTCCTATTGTTGAAATCATCATAGAGAACCATGAAAGTAAAAACAACATCTGGGCAATCAAAAAATTACCTATTTAAATTAGATTTTTATGTTAAATATAATATTATTTGCTTTCTATGTTACTTTTTAATTTATTTTAATTCGTATAAAAAAATAATCTTGCACTGATCACTAGGCTTAATATTAGATTCCTACGTCCTGTTCTTCACATGGGTATCAGCAGCAATAGACTGACTCTATACTGTCTGCTTTATATAGAGGTGTTATTTGACACTGTAATCCTGTCTGTGATGATAATGAGATGTCATCTGAGGGCGCTACCGATTTTTTTCGTAGAGCCATAGACATGAATGGGCGAGTGCGATGCCTTCCTCAGAGGCAAATCATGTATGCTGCCATTTTGTCCTAGAACCATTCGGTCCAAGTAAAAATTTAGACTTGTGTATGGCCCCATAAAATAACATGAAGACGAGAGGTATCTGTCAAAATACGGTTATCACTAGTCTGTCTGGACGAGCCCGTATAGTGTGTTCTATATAATGCTTTGGTCCAGTTAACAAATAATAGTGTATATGACCCAGTGTGAAATGATTTATTTGTGGCAGACCCTCTTTTACCAATCTGGACAAGATGCTTCTGAATTCTTCCATATGAAGAAGAGCGTTGTTTCCAGAAACAGTTGAAGACTAACTCCCCTCAAAACCTCAAAATGTGCGGCTGCAGTTAACCTCATTATTCCTCTCCCAGTGTCACAGTCACAGATGCCCAGGAAACAGAAATGTGGTTACACATCATTTTGACATGTAAATTCTACAGTCACAATTTGGTTAATCAGGGCTGGAAATTTAGGGGTAATTACAGAGATCCTAGCAAGGACCTTATTACACAGTTCCGCATCTCAACTGTCTGCCCCTAGTATTAATATGCTCTTCATACACCCGGTGACTGTTTACAGGCTGCAGCCGTGACATAATTATCACAGTGCACGTGACCTCTGCAGCCAATCAGTAGCTCTGCAGATGAAGATGGCATAGGTTGCTGGACCCAATAGTTGGCTGCAGTGGTCTCGTGCGCTGTAGTCATGACATCACTTTGTGCAGCCTGTCAGCAAAGACCTGAGCAGTAGCAGAGAGTCAGCGCCGGAGCTGGGGAAGGTTTGTATGGCTAAACTACCATATTTTTTGGATTGAAAGATGCACTTTTTTTCATCCAAATTTGTGAGGGAAATGGGGGTCTGTTTTATAATCCGAAGTTAGGTTACCGGGGGCCAGCGTCGGTGGTGCGGGGTAACAAGAGGCAGGGTCACTGCTTCAGGAGGCCAGCTGCTGTGGCAGGATCGAGGCAATGCTGCGGTGCCTGGGATCTCAGAAGGTTTTGGCGTCAATGAGCGGAGTCCATTTTCCCTATGATGGGGTTGGAAAAATGGCACCACCGGCCTCCTAAAGCATCGCCTTATAATTCGCAAAATATGGTATATACTTTCTAAAGCTGCAACAATATGGGTACAAATATTATCCTGAACAACTCTTCTATAGTGTAAAGGTTTGCAAAACATTCATTTATGTATGTGACTAAAGTCTGGGCCAACGTCTACATGCACACATCTTCACATATTTACCAAAACTTACATAGAATCTGTCAGCAGAAATTCACACCCTAAAGGCACATGCGGCTCTTTCAAAGACAAGTCCTGCAATACCTTTACATGGCCAGTCTGTTCCTCGTTTACTGAGATATCAGTATTTTAATTGATATGCAAATGAAGCTGAAGACCTACGGTTGATATGAAGCCTTTGGCACTCCAGATCTATTCCCCGGCAAGCTCTGAATCCTGCTTGACTGACAGTCTTTATAGTGTGTGACTTCACGCAAAGGAGTTATCAGTCATTCAGGAGGAGGCGGCGCTGAGCAGGGAATAGAGCTGCAGTGACCAAGGCTTCAGATCTACAAATAGTTCTTCAGCCTCAGTTGCATATTATTTAAAATGCTGATGTCTGAGTAATGGAGGAACTGACAGGCCATGTAAAGGTATTTCTGGACTTGTCTTTGAAACAGATATTTGCGCTTGTAAGTAGTTTGGAAAGTGAAATCTTGCTGACGGATTCCATTTAAGGAACTATGCCCATGATCCAGATGGTAGTAAATATTTGAGTAATGGAGTACACAAATATCATGATTAGATCATGGGGGTGATTACATGAAACTTCTGATTTTCTCACTCACTTTAGTAGAAAAGAAAGATCACCTTAAGGAGAACCTGTCAGATGAAAAAACGCTATTAACTAGCAGATATAAATGAACTTTATTCCCCTCGGCAGCGTTCGGCTGCCAGTCATGATGTCGGTGCCGGAACACTTTTAGTCACCACTCTGTGTAGAGAGACACGGCGGCTGTAACCGCGCCCCCAGCACTGACTGACAGTAGGCTCCTCTAATGGGGCACAATTACAGCCACCTATGACTGGATGCCGAACATTGCGGGGAGGAATAAAGTTAATTTCATCCTGGTAGCAGGGCTGTAAGTGTCAGCGCTGGCCAGGCTCAGAATGCTATAAATCTGCAGATTAACTCCATATCCGCAGGTTAATAGCATTTTTTCGTGTGACAGGTTCAATTTACTCTTTTTCTACTCACATCTTCCAAGGGCCCATTTAGGTACGAAGGTCTTGGAATAATTGCTGTCTCATCAACCTTGGCAAGAGTCAAAACTGTCTAGCTTTGTACATTGTATTACATATTTTATAGACGCCTAAATACTAGCAAGGATCACGAAGCTAAGACTTGCCTAATTTGGACACATCATACATAGAAGCAATCACTGAAGAAGGACATCATGGTCAGAAGAATAGAAGGAATAAGTGAAGAAGACCACCAACCCGATGGCTTGATACATCATCTTGATTGTATCAAGATAATACCGGAGAACCTATCTAGGCTTGCACAAGATCGATCTTCCTACAGAGCGTTCATCCATCAAGTTGCCATGGCTGGAGATCTAGCAAAAGGCCGTTAAAAAAATACTACAGAGTGGCACCTGGCCATAAACTAGTGATCAAAATACTACCAAGCCCCAATGTGTGAACATAGCCAAAAAACCTGAACCCGTTTTATGTATTATACTGTGTTTTGTATAGTTCTGTATTTGTTTTCTATGTTATTTGAAATTGCAGCAATTAACATGATCATTTTAATTAATGTTTAAAATATTAACGATCTTCATTTAGTCTGGTCTGCTGCCAAGGGCAGATAATTATTAGTAGGTTGCATTGAATGAGCAATTAATGCATTAAAAAAGTCCATCCACAACTACATGATGACAGTTCTCTTTGCCGTCAGCATCAATTGCAGAAAAGCAGGAAATATGTTACTGTTGAGGTTCCTGGAAGGGATAAGAATTGTATTAACCGTTGTGGAGGGGAAACCGTTGCTTAGACATATACAGAGATGCTCACATGGTTCCTTAACGTCCACACCTGCTGTGCCGCCACCTGCAATATACAATGGGAGCCCATTATAAGAAAGTAATAAAATAAATGATCGTAAAAACTGTTTACCAAAACAAGAGTAAGGGAAAAAAAACATGGAAGAGTGTCAGGGACTAATTCCTAAAAAGCAGAGATGAAGTCTGTTGTGCCAAATCTCCGAAGACCAATAGGACCTCCAGAGTATTTGCATTCTGAACGGGTTTAGTATTGTGGGATGCTGCAGACATCTGCAACACAAATGGGTACATCTCTG
This sequence comes from Ranitomeya imitator, assembly GCF_032444005.1. Classification (NCBI taxonomy): domain Eukaryota; kingdom Metazoa; phylum Chordata; class Amphibia; order Anura; family Dendrobatidae; genus Ranitomeya; species Ranitomeya imitator. The sequence continues at coordinate 484,869,801 of NC_091287.1, forward strand.
ATCTCCGAGAGCAAATCATTGCTGTTCTCTCTCATACATCCCGGATCACATTTCATTCCCTACCGAGAGACAGCCCTACTCACATTACTAATAACATTTACAGATATGTAAACACGGCCATTTACTTTCCTAAACAAATTAGGCAAACGTCGCTCCCTTACAAATTAGAATGCAGAATGAGGATGGAGGATTATTTATGAAAAAAGGATGGTGCATTTAAAAAAAAGATCAGTTTTCATGTTTAACACCTCCTTCCATGCTGGTTTACTAACATAATGGGGAGAATTACGAAAAAATAGAGTAAAGGAAAAATGATAGGGATGCCCAAAGTAAGAAGGCCAGCACCCTGTATGTTGTAACGGATTGTAATTAGTGATGAGCGAGTGTACTCGTTGCTCGGGTTTTCCAGAGCACGCTCGGGTGGTCTCCGAGTTTTTATGACTGCTCGGAGATTTAGTTTTCCTTGCTGCAGCTGGATGATTTACGGCTGCTAGCCAGCCTGAGTACATGTGGGGGTTGCCTGGTTGCTAGGGCATTCCCACATGTAATCAAGCTGCCTAGTAGCTGCAAATCATCCTGCTGCGGCAAGGAAAACTAAATCTCCGAGCAGTCATAAATACTCGGAGACCACCTGAGCGTGCTCTGGAAAACCCGAGAAACAAGTATACTCGCTCATCACTAGTCCTAATCAAATGGATACATTTTTGCAACCCTATTATGGTTGCAAGTTATTATATAGCTTTTAGGGGAGGAAGTTCTCGCAGCTGTGTTTTTTGGTGCTTTAGATTTTGCTGCAGATTTTTGCAGCAGAAAGTTCCCATAGGACTGTACTCTTATTGTTATATTGTGTTCCATATTCAGGTGTTTTAAATGTAAGTTCAATTTTCCCTACTACCTCCAGCTTTTTGAAATGTAAATAAACCAACACCTTTATATATTCTATTTTTTGCTGCATTTCTAAGAAATTGACATTTTCATTCATATGCTAATGATCTGTTGAGTGCTTTGGGTGTGACAAAGCACTTAACTAACCTGACATCACTTAAGAGAGCCACACAGATCTTTGTTTGCTTGTCCTTTAATTACACCGTGCAATGACAGTGCGCTCTGTTGCCAGCTTATCACTTCTGATCAGAGCCAGTGAGGGAGCGCACTGTCAATACGCACCGTGACAGGAATCTACTAAGCATTTGTCGGAAATGGAACACCAACACATGTTAAGTAGAAAAAGGACTAGCTGAAATGGACAACACTGATGATGCTTTGTTTCAGGGAGGGGGCAGTGGCTGCATGCACTGGGATTCTCACTTGAAGCCTCATTAAAGAGGAAATAATGGGAAAAATAATTAAGCAGTTAGATAATGTAGTTAGGGAAGAAGAGGGAATGTTGAATTACAGTACAATGACAAGCAAAAGGGTAACAATGTTTTGAACTTTTGACTTCCAGGCTCCATATCTCACCATCCACTACTGCTTCGAATATGAGACTACCATCATTTTATAGACAATCATCTTGGCTATCTCATACATAAATTTGACTTGCAACTATTTAGCATATAATTAGTTATGCAGATTCTTGTCCTGTCACTGCATTGCTATTGTTTTGTTCCTGCTGATGGAAAAATATTTTCCTTCCTGTATACTTTAAAATACAACTTGTTCTCACATTTCCTAATACCTCAGTGTGATATTAGGCTGATTCCCAATCAAAAGGTCACTGGTTTGAATTGAGGAGTAGACATGAAGAAGATTTCTCAAGAAAAGACAAACAGCATCATCCAGCTCATGGATAGTGGTCTCTTGGCCAAGCCAATTTCCATACTGCATCATGTGAGTGCCATGGCAGTTGGAAGAACATGAAATGAAGTCCATCTATCCATACAAAAGCCAAGAGGTGGACATCCAGGCAAAATATCGGAGTCAACAAGTCGGCTCATCACAAGTTCTATTAGTTTTCGTGCGACAAACATGGCAGTGGAGGTGGCTCGTATGATTTGTAATAGTAAGATCAAAGACATCCATGCAAGCACCATGTTACATAAGTCTGGAATGGTGGCACGAAAAAGGTGAAGAAGCCTCAACTTCAATATCATTAGAAGTGTTGGCTCAAGTTCGCAAAAAAATACAAAAAGTGGACGGTAGAAGATTGCAAACGGGTGATTTGGAGCGTTGAAGTAAAATACAAAAGACTAGGCTCTGATTGTGAGTCTGGAAGAAACAAAGGAATAAGGGGCTAAGGGATTGAAAAATTGAAGGAACAGTCGAGTTTGGAGGAGAAAGCCTGATGATATTGGGTTGTCTCACAGCCAAAGGTGTTGGATACTTGACGAGGATTGATGGTGGCCTCAATGCTGAGCTACGTGTGAGTATCCTACAAGATGAGTTACTTTGTACATTTATTTACCATGGGTAAGAAAAAGATGATATAAGCAATAATACATTATCTTGATGTTATCCCACTAGGAAGAAAAAAACAATTGGATAGCTGGATAACATCAAGATAAGGTATTATTGCCACACTAGCCATGCGATTATGCTGCAGAGCAGGTGCCACGGCCGGCATATGCATGCAGAAGATGTTTTTGTCTCTTTCTTCAGTATGTTAGGTATTCATTATGCAAACTAGGGGGCAGGTCAGTGAGGGTGAGGGATCAGTGACCTGTGAGCAGTCTGCATTGTGAATATCTAAGCAGAGCACCACATACAACAGCCCCACCTTAGGGCACGAGAATCTCATTAACACAAAACTGAAAATTAAAATTAAAGAACAACCACAAGATGAATTTCATCAACCAAGGTATCATTTTAATCAGTATAATGGTGCTGTCTTGACAGTGTGTGTAGGTTACTATGCACAATCCTGCTGACAGGTTCCCTTAAAATTTCATCTTAGACATTGACTATTTGTGATTCTCTAATAAAAAATGGTTTGTGGCCTCTTTTAAAAAACTCAATTACAAAATTGACATTAATTTTAATTGTTCTCATGGCTGTAATGCCAGCCTCACAGAAGTCTCTCATAATAATCCTTAAGGCAGGACTTGGACTGTAAATCAGTACTCCTGTCAGTTAAAATACACAGGTCAACTTTCTGTGGGGTGAATGTGAATAATGCACTTGGAGGGTAAAAACGCATTGCATAATATAATAAAAACATGGAGGTAGGCAAGGAGAGGGTAGAGGTCGAAATAAGACCTGGGGAAGCAGAGCTGCAGAGTCACTGTAGCGTACAGAGATGCAGCACCTGAGATTAGATATGGTTAATTGTAAAGTGCATAAAGTGCATCAGCTGTCATCAAGAATCATGCCTGCTTACCCATAGTAGGTCTGGACCGCTGTCACCCTCTTACAGATTCCCTGTAACGAGACAGGTGGATACACTGTGAATGCAGTCTGGCCTTTGATCTGGCGGTATCCTTCTTTTTATGTGTGCATAAAAGTGCCGTCTGCCAGTTTTGTGCACTTCTGAAACAAACCAATCACTGACCAGAGGTAACCTTGCTGACTCATTATAGTGAATGGATCCTTTGGCGATTTCATCTGAATCACGTCACATTTAGATGGAAACCCCAAAGTAAGCACTCAGCGTAGAGCACAGAATAAATGTGATCCCAAACTTTATGTAAATTGTTCCCATCGGACAACAGAGCAGGTGGAGGCGTTGGTCTGCTCCTTTCACCAAAATGTACTTTCCAAGTTATCCCCCAAGTACCCTCACTTGTCTTCCCTTCCTTTGAGGTCCATGTGGTCAGACTCTACGTCCCCTTCTCCATGCGAGTGGTGGTGGTGTATCGTCCTCCCGGCCCCTCTCATCAGTTCCTGGATCACTTTGCCACCTGGCTTCCACACTTTCTTTCCTGTGACACCCCCACCCTTATCATGGGTGATTTCAACATCCCTATTGCCTCTCCCCTCTCCCCATCTGCTTCTCACCTTTTGGCTCTAACCTCCTCTTTCGGCCTCTCGCAGCATACTAACTCGCCAACACATGAAGATGGAAACTCCCTTGACTTGGTCTTCTCCCGGCTTTGCTCAGTGGATGATTTCACAAACTCCCCTCTCCCACTCTCTGACCACCACCTTCTTTCATTCTCTATCAAGAACTGCCATCCCGCTCAGGTCACCCCCACTTTCCACACTTATAGAAACATACAGGCCATTAACACCCAGGAACTTATGAAGAACTTGCAGTCCTCATTGGCCCCAATCTCCTCCATCTCATGTCCTGATTCTGCTCTGAAGCATTACAATGAAACCCTGCAAAGTGCCCTGGATGAAGCTGCTCCTCCTATACATAAAACAACTCGGCACAGACGGCAACAACCGTGGCACACGCTGCAAACACGTTTCCTGCAGCGGTGCTCCAGGTGCGCAGAACGTCTGTGGAGAAAATCTAATCTACCCGAAGATTTCATCCATTATAAGTTCATGCTAAAGACATACAATTCTGCCCTTCACCTCTCCAAACAAACCTACTTCAACACCCTCATCACCTCCCTGTCCAATAACCCTAAACGTCTCTTTGACACGTTCCAGTCCCTATTCAACCCAAGAGCGCAGGCCCCAACCACGGATCTCCGTGCTGACAATCTGGCCAATTACTTCAAAGAAAAAATTGACCATATTCGACAGGAAATCATCTCCCAATCTCTTCATACCATGCACTGTCCTCCCTCCCCCACTGCATCTAGTTCACTCTCTGACTTTGAACCAGTTACAGAAGAAGAAGTAAGCAGGCTCCTTGCATCTTCTCGCCCGACCACTTGCACCAGTGACCCCATTCCGTCACATTTCCTCCAGTCCCTTTCCCCGGCTGTCACCTCTCACCTAACAAAAATATTCAACCTTTCCCTCACTTCCGGTATTTTTCCCTCCTCATTTAAGCATGCCATCATACATCCATTACTTAAAAAACCATCCCTCGACCAAAACTGTGCCGCTAATTATAGACCTGTCTCTAATCTTCCCTTCATCTCTAAACTCCTCGAACGCCTGGTCCACTCCCGTCTTACCCGCTATCTCTCAGATAACTCTCTTCTCGACCCTCTTCAATCTGGTTTCCGCTCTTTACACTCTACTGAAACTGCCCTCACTAAAGTCTCTAATGACCTACTAACAGCTAAATCTAATGGTCACTACTCCATGCTAATTCTCTTGGATCTCTCTGCAGCATTTGATACTGTGGATCATCAGCTCCTCCTCACTATGCTCCGCTCCATCGGCCTCAAGGACACCGTTCTCTCCTGGTTCTCCTCCTATCTCTCTGACCGATCCTTCACTGTATGTTTCGCTGGTTCCTCCTCCTCTCACCTTCCCCTTACTGTTGGGGTTCCTCAAGGATCAGTCCTAGGCCCCCTCCTCTTCTCTTTGTATACTGCCCCTATTGGACAAACAATCAGTAGATTTGGCTTCCAGTACCATCTCTATGCTGACGACACCCAACTATACACTTCTTCTCCTGATCTCACGCCTGCCTTATTAGAAAACACCAGTGATTGTCTTACCGCTGTCTCTAGCATCATGTCCTCCCTCTATCTGAAACTAAACCTGTCAAAAACTGAACTCCTCATGTTCTCTCCCTCTACTAACCTACCTTTGCCTGACATTGCCATCTCCGTTTGCGGTTCCACCATTACTCCAAAGCAACATGCCCGCTGCCTTGGGGTCATCCTTGATTCTGACCTTTCATTCACCCCCCACATCCGATCACTGGCTCGCTCTTCTTACCTGCATCTCAAAAACATTTCTAGAATTCGCCCTTTTCTTACTTTCGACTCTGCAAAAACTCTTACTGTTTCACTTATTCATTCTCGTCTGGACTATTGTAACTCTCTACTAATCGGCCTCCCTCTTACCAAACTCTCCCCGCTCCAATCTGTCCTGAATGCTGCTGCCAGGATCATATTCCTCACCAACCGTTACACCAATGCCTCTACCTTGTGCCAGTCATTACACTGGTTACCCATCCACTCAAGAATCCAGTACAAAACTACTACCCTCATCCACAAAGCACTCCATGGCTCAGCACCACCCTACATCTCCTCTCTGGTCTCAGTCTACCACCCTACCCGTGCCCTCCGCTCCGCTGATGACCTCAGGTTAGCATCCTCAATAATCAGAACCTCCCACTCCCGTCTCCAAGACTTTACACGTGCTGCGCCGATTCTTTGGAATGCACTACCTAGGATAATACGATTAATCCCCAATCCCCACAGTTTTAAGCGTGCCCTAAAAACTCATTTGTTCAGACTGGCCTACCGCCTCAATGCATTAACCTAACGATCCCTGTGTGGCCTATATTAAAAAAAAAAAAAAAATTAATTAACTGGTTCATGCAGCTTTACATGAACACCCAAGCCTTACACTATGGCTGGTCCGAATAACTATAGCAATTGTTACCATCCACCTCTCGTGTCTCCCCTTTTCCTCATAGTTTGTAAGCTTGCGAGCAGGGCCCTCACTCTTCTTGGTATCTGTTTTGAACTGTATTTCTGTTATGCTGTAATGTCTATTGTATGTACAAGTCCCCTCTATAATTTGTAAAGCGCTGCGGAATATGTTGGCGCTATATAAATAAAAATTATTATTATTATTAAGCTTCAAATCAATCCACAAGAAAAGCCCCCACTCAGGTCCATTATCTGTCAATGGAAATATAGGAGTTACCCCTTTAATGGTTGTACAAAGGCTTAGAGCTAAATGCTCCTTGCCCCCCAAGGAAATTCTGCAAATTCTGCGCTCTCAAATCCAAAAGCCTCCCTCCCTTCCCACAGTGTTCCTAAGCCACATTTAGCGTCCACTTGTGTGGCATTTCAGCAGCAATAAGAGCCTGCCTAATTTAAGGAACATAAGCTGGTCATAACATACTGGTCACTGCAACATACTGGTCACTACAATGGCAGTTTGGTATTTTCTCTCAGCAACATCCACTGCTGCTTGTTTCTGGAAAACACCCATGGAGTCATAGTCATCATTACACCTGTAGATAAATTCCCAACGGGGTATAATTTCCAAAATGGTGTCACTTGAGGGGGATTCTACTCTTTTATGTATGCCATCCACTCAAAACACAACTTGTTGCTTTGCCATGCGGTCAGCTGGCCCGTCAAAACAACGCATCTGCATACATCTGCATACATCCGCATGTCCTGCTTGCCCAATGTTAAAGATAGGTAGGCAGGACGCATGCATAGGTATGCAGAAGTAGGCAGGGCTTAATGGAGGACGTACGCAGCCCTCCGCAAAGCCCCTGAACGCAAATGTGAACTTAGCCTAACACCTTAATTTACACTCTTTCTGAGTCCCTTCTCCTGTTTGGAGACATAGGTTCATTACACCATGGAGATGGTGCTGCCGCTTTATATAACACCACAAAAGTTGCAGCTCTCGAATTGGTTGCTCCCCTCACACATACCAAAACTCGCACAAACAACAGGCAACTCTGACACACCAGCCTGACTAAAGAACTGAGGTGTTGTGGGGCTGCTGAGCAGAAATTGAAGAGATCCCAGTCCAATGAGAACTTCATCATATACAAACAGTTCCTCACAAATTTCAAGTCCAAACTCACTGCTGCAAAACAAACTTACTTCTCATCTTTCATATCCCCCCTCTCTCACAATCCTAAACAGCTATTCAATATTTTCAATTCTATCTTCCATTCCCCAGCATCTACTCACTCTCCTCTCTTTGCTACATCAGAGGAAGTCCTGGCCTACAGTCCCCACAGCCCCTCCTCATAACTACTCATCACTCTTCCTCCAAAACCAGCTTATTTGCCATTACAGAAGATAAACTTTCCTCTCTACTTTCTAGATCACATTTTGCCACCCATGCACTTAACTTGATCTTGTCCTACCTCATCCCAAACCTTCAAAAACCTTAGTGCATCCCTTCATCTCCCGCCTTGACTACTGCAGCCTCCTGCTCTGTGGCCTCACTTCTGACACTTCGCACCCTTCCAATCTCCTAAACTCTGCTGCCCGACTAATCCACCTGTCCCCCCACTATTCCCCTGCCTCCCCTCTCTGCCAATCCCTTCACCAGCTCCCATTGCCCAAAGACTCCAATTCAAAACCCTAACCATGGCATTCAAAGCCATCCACAACCTGTCTCCTCCATACATCTGTGACCTCGTCTCCCGATACTTACATGCGCGCAACCTCCGATCCTCACAAAATCTCCTTCTCTACTCCCCTCTTATCTCCTCTTCCCAAAATTGTACTCAAGATTTCTCCCTTGCATCCTCTATACTCTGGAATACTCTACCCCAACATATCAGACTCTCACCTACCGTGGAAATCTTCTAAAGAAACCTGAAGACTTATCTCTTCCAAAAAGCCTACAATCTGCAGTTACCCTCGCTCCACTATACCACTGCACGACCAGCTCTACCGTCCCCTACTGTATCATCACCCATTTCTTGTAGATTGTAGTCCTCTTGGTCAAGGTCCTCTCTCCTCCTTTACCAGTCGATGACTTGTATTGTTCATGATTATTGTACTTGTTTTTATTATGTATACAACTTTTCACATGTAAAGTGGCATGGACTAAATGGCGCTATAATAAATAATAATAATTCTATGGGACTGTGTAGATGTTTGATTTTTTCCTTTGACATAGTATGTCCCAGGAAAAAAATTGCAGCATGCTTGATTTGCATCCGATATTTGGATCGCGCTTGACCATGGAATTCAATGAGTCCATGGAAAAAATTGGACCGCTTTCGGGTGACATCTGAGAGCAGTCCGATTTTCACGGATTGACAGCATGGAGAAGATGAAGAAATTTATTTTCCATATTCTCATTCCAGAAAATCACATCACACTCTGATATCACTCTGGTCAAACTCTGATCAGAGTTTGATCAAATTGCGATTAGCATAATCGGACTAATTTTCTTGGATGAGAGAAAATATGGTCATGTGACCGTAGACTCAAAGTATATTTGGATGCCAGGACTCGAATAATAGAGTATACTAGTATCAAGCACAAATTTTGGGGGGAAATGTCTCTTTCTGATGGATCGGGGAAATGGAGATTTCTTTACACTTCTTGAGGTTCTTAAGGTCTCCTCATTTTCTGGTAAACCTTATGGAAGTTTGGCTTTCCAGGATATTTTGGCAGTAACCAAGAGATAAGTCACCTCTCCTGGGAGTCCTGGAAGTTTCCCCTTTTTCTGGGACTCTTCCTGTTATTTGGCAAGCAGTGTCAAATATAATGGAATCTTTTGGCATTCATACTGAAAGTACACTTTCAAATGTGGATTTCTATGAATGCAGTAAAGAATGTTCTCCTGCTTCTTCATTATCGATATTTTCCATAATCCATATTACTTCATTACTATATTTCCTGACTGTCTGCTACCATTTGTTTTTCTGTATCGCATATCCCAGGAATTTACTTGCTGTCATCTCTCATAGGGATAATATAGATGTCTTACTACATACAGACAAAAACATGTTATCACTTTATCCCATTCAATAAAAATAATTTACTGTTATTTGTAAGCCTAATTTTTAGTTAAAGGCTTTTCAGGGTTCAAACACTTGGATTGGCAACCAATATGTACATAATGAGCTTTAACAGAAGTAATTAAAATTTGTTTATAATTAATACAGATGAATTGGTTTCCTCACAATAATAGGAGATTAACAGAGTCCACATTTTGGCAAGAAAGTGGTATTCTTTTCCAAGTGCTGTGGGATATAATCCAATACGTGCCTGTGGAATCCGGCTGAGCCTTCTCTCTAGCCATATGGCGGGCTATGCATTACAAAAAAAAAAAAGCAACTTTTTTGCTAGAACTCTGCCAAATGACATAATCATTCTTCAAAACGTTGTCAGAAGGCATTACCTGGGCAGGCTGTGAGTTGCTTTCCAAAAATTTAGCAAGCACAGGGCCTATTAATTATAAGCATAATAAATGTGCACATACTGAGTAGACTTGGCAGCCAAATCTTGTAGTGAAACAGCTGAGCTATCAAACTGTGGAAGGTAGTAAAGCCAGTTCTATCACTTCTTTGTCTACAGTGTACAGTTACATTAAGAGAAATTAGTACTTAACCTGCTTTATTTACAATGTATCTTAATCGTTAGAATGCCTTACAAGTTTGATGCCGTTAAAGGACTTCTAGATTTTGCAAACTTAAAGAGATGTGTTAGTGAATAATAGAGATGAGCGGATTGATCCTCAGAGGATAAAGATTGAATTCAATTTCCTGAAATTTGTGGTTTGACCCCGCTAACAAGTCTGAACCCAGAGATCCCAAGATGATTGTACCAGTTTTATTTAGGTGGTCCACTCTCAATATGAGCATCAGGACCAGTTGGTGCAGGCCATCAATGTGGTGGTCCCATTTGGGAGGAGCATGGTGGTTTGGAAACCCTTCGATGTTGAGAGGTGGCTGGAGATGCTACCTGCGGTTTTTGTGGTTCCAGGTCATACCTCTTTTGCTGTCTTGTTTCTGTTGAGTCTAGGGCAGAGCATGGATCCCATGGCCCAGTATGCCTTGTGCTTCTGTACCTTGCTGGCAGAGATTACTTGGAACAAAGAAGCCCTAGTGGCAACCTTCTGGCAGGGTCTGTCCAGTCGAATTAAGGATCTGCCTAGCCAAAGTCACATCCAAGACAACACCTCCCATCTCTTTGACCCTTGCCTCATTGCCCATCCATTATCAAGCCTTTGTAGATGTCTTCTGTGAATAGAAGGCTGAGGTCCTGCCACCCAACAAGGCTTATGACTGTCCCATTGATCATCTTCCTGGCATTTTACCACCCCTAGGGCTCGTGTATCCCCGATCTCTTACATGTTTGAATACATCCAAGAGAATTTAGCCAACAGATTCACCCATAAGTCCTCCTCTCCTGCAAGTGCCGGCATCTTCTTCGTGATGAAGAAGGGTGGTTCTCTACGCCCCTATATAGACAATCGGGGTCTTAATAAAATCATGAATAAAAACAAGTATCCCTTGCCATTGATTTCTGAGCTTTGCAACAGAATCTGGGGGGTTAAGATCTTCTCTAAATTGGATCTCCGAAAGGCTTACCTCTTGATTTGTATCCGTAAAAGCGATGAATGGAAAACATCCTTTAATACCCGTGATGGTCACTACGAGTATCTCATCATATGCAAAGAAACCTCCAAAAACACATCTTGTTAATTATGCATACATATGCAAAAAAGTGCCCAAAATGCGAAGAATAGAATTGAACAACTCATATTCATAAAAAGAAGAAATTGATTTCATGCTAATAGGTAAAAATAAGTCAAATATGACAGTAATTAACTATTAGTGGTGTTTTAGTAGCACGCCGGCTCACTATCCCCAATGTACGTTTCGCTTTGCGTTGCTTCCTCAGAGGGCACGTTCTAATATTTCATGTGTCACTCCATAAATATCCGGTTCATCCAATCATGTGATCGGTTGGAACCATTCACAGTTTGGAATGTGGTGCATGCGCATTAGTACTGTTTGTGTCCCGCAGCCGTGTACGCGCCCGTCAGCCTGATACAGTCATGTGGAGCATTCGGCGCCTTCCGCAACCACTAATGGGTAATTACTGTCATATTTAACTTGTTTCTCCTTATTACCATCTTCCCACTTACTTGCATTATTTACTTTCATTATCATGTCCGCATTCAGCGTTTGGATGAAATTGGTATGTGGAGTTATTTCCCTTTTGACATAGTGTTTTAATTACTTGACATCCACCTTCAGCTCAGCTCACCTTGAATTTTGCAGACATGCATGCACTTGCTTTATATATATCTTTCGTCCTGGTGGCAGGTTGGTTACTGTTGGAAAATGTGTCCTTAATGAGAACATGTGTATATATTTCCCATGACCATTATGATCTAAGCAGCACTTCTGGCTCACTTAATTCTGGTAAAATTATTACTGTTCCATCCTTATTTTGCCCACTACTTATGTGTTTATATGTCTTTAATTGTCATTAAACTTTTTTCTAATAAAATACATGTTTTTACCTATTAGCATGAACTCAAGTTTCTCTTATTTTGAGAGTATCTCATCATGCCCTTTGGGTGAGATACACCTGCCGTGTTTCAAGAGTCCATTAATGATATCTTCCGGGAACTTTTCTTTGTTTCCGTGTTTGTGTACTTGAATGACATCCTGATATTATCTCCTCATTTTTTTTCCCACAGAGAACATGTCCATCAAGTTCTGCTGTTAAGGACTGACCAGAGTTGCAGTCGTGATATTGCAACCACTAGGGGCAGCACTGGCAGGTAGCGTCTTCATGATATAGTCAGAGGTTGGTACACGGAGCATCAGTGTTGTTGGACGGATAAGCAGGAATCATAGTCAGGATATAGCCAGAGGTCGGTACACGGAGCAGCGGTAGGATCTTTAGGATAAGTAGGGTGCTCAATTAGGAGATCACAGGGTGAGCCAATCAAAAACTTGGGGTGGAATTATCAGGATCTCAAATTGGAGACATTAGGAACAACACAGGTACTAGTATCTGATTTGGCAAGAAACTGTCCAGTGAGCTGAATAGCTCAGAGGGAAGAGCTACCGCCTTGTGCACAAGAGCTGTTGGGTCCGAATCCAGACAGTACTCCCCTCATTCTAGGATGGTCTCTGGACATCTCAGGTGCTGGCTTCTCTGGATGTCTCTGTTGAAAAGCTCTTGTAAGCCTGAGTGCATGGACGTTGCCCTCCGGCTCCCAAGAATTATCTTCTGGTCTGTAACCGCTCCATTGCGCCAAATATTTCAATCTTCCTCTAAATCTTCTTGAGTCCAGGATTTTATCCACAATATACTCTTCTTCACCATGGACTTTTTCTGGTGGTGGAGGAGGTGGCTGAGTTCTTCCTGGAAACGGGTTCTCCCTGAATGTTTTGAGCAAGGATACATATAATCCAGGGTGTATTTTCAGGCTGGTAGGAAGTTTTAAATGGAAAGCAACTCGGTTAATTCGTGAAGAAATTTGAAAAGGTCCTATGATTTTTTGACCCAATTTAGAAGACAGTAAGTTCATTTTAAGATATTTTGTAGACAGCCACACCTTATCAACAACCTGAAGGGTAAAAGGGGCTTTGCGATGTTCATTTGCAGTTTCTTAGTAATTTTCTTCGGCCTTTTGGAACATCTCAATTAGTTCTTCCTGAGCTTTCTGCAACTTTGTAAGTCTGTCGATAACAGCACGAACCAAAGAATTCAATGGAAGATAGGAATAAATACTGGCTGCAGGACATGGTTAGTAATAAATGGGCTTTGAGATGTAGAACTGTAGAACTGTGCTTTGAGTTACAGTATTATAAGCAAATTCTGCTATTCGTAAATAGGCCACCCAGTCATCCTGTAGAGTTCAAGAGTTTGGTTCGTTCTTTCAGTCTTGCCATTGGATTGTAGGTGGAAGGCATTAGACAAATTGACAGTAACTCCTAAAGCTGTACAGAAGCTTTTTCAAAATTTTGATGTAAACTGAACACGTCTATCAAAAATGACAATGTCAGGAATTCCATGCAGCCTAAATATCTCTTTAACCCCTTAAGCCCCGAGGGTGGTTTGCACGTTAATGACCGGGCCAATTTTTACAATTCTGACCACTGTCCCTTTATGAGGTTATAACTCTGGAACGCTTCAACGGATCTTGGCGATTCTGACATTGTTTTCTCGTGACATATTGTACTTCATTTTAGTGGTAACATTTATTCAATATAACTTGCGTTTATTTGTGAAAAAAACGGAAATTTGGCGAAAATTTAGAAAATTTCGCAATTTTCCAAATTTAAATTTTTATTCCCTTAAATCACAGAGATATGTCACGCAAAATACTTAATACGTAACATTTCCCACATGTCTACTTTACATCAGCACAATTTTGGAACCAACATTTTTTTTTGTTAGGGAGTTATAAGGGTTAAAAGTTGACCAGCAATTTCTCATTTTTACAACACCATTTTTTTTAGGGACCACATCTCATTTGATGTCATTTTGAGGGGTCTATATGATAGAAAATACCCAAGTGTGACACCATTCTTAAAACTGCACCCCTCAAGGTGCTCAAAACCACATTCAAGAAGTTTATTAACCCTTCAGGGGTTTCACAGGAATTTTTGGAATGTTTAAATAAAAATGAATATTTAACTTTTTTTCACACAAAATTTATTTCAGCTCCAATTTGTTTTATTTAACCAAGGGTAACAGGATAAAATGGATGCCAAACATTGTTGTACAATCTGTACTGAGTACGCTGATACCCCATATGTGGGGGTAAACCACTGTTTGGGCGCATGGCAGAGCTTGGAAGGAAAGGAGCGCCATTTGACTTTTCAATGCAAAATTGACAGGAATTGAGATGGGACGCCATGTTGCGTTTGGAGAGCCCCTCATGTGCCTAAACATTGAAACCCCCCACAAGTGACACCATTTTGGAAAGTAGACCCCTTAAGGAACTTATCTAGAGGTGTGGTGAGCACTTTGACCCACCAAATGCTTCACAGAAGTTTATAATGCAGAGCCGTAAAAATAAAAAATCATATTTTTTCACAAAAATGATCTTTTTGCCCCCAATTTTTTATTTTCCCAAGAGTAAGAGAAGAAATTGGACCTCAAAAATTGTTGGCCAATTTGTCCTGAGTACGCTGATACCCCATATATGGGTGTAAACCATTGTTTGGGCGTATGGCAGAGCTTGGAAGGGAAGGAGCGCCATTTTACTTTTCAATGCAAAATTGACTGGAATTGAGATGGGATGCCATGTTGCGTTTGGAGAGCCCCTGATGTGCCTAAACATTGAAATCCCCACAAGTGACACCATTTTGGAAAGTAGACCCCTTAAGGAACTTATCTAGAGGTGTGGTGAGCACTTTGACCCACCAAATGCTTCACAGAAGTTTATAATGCAGAGCCGTAAAAATAAAAAATCATATTTTTTCACAAAAATGATCTTTTTGCCCCCAATTTTTTATTTTCCCAAGGGTAAGAGAAGAAATTAGACCACAAAAGTTGTTGTGCAATTTGTCCTGAGTGCGACGATAACCCATATGTGGGGGTAAACCACTTTTTGGGTGCATAGCAGAGCTCGGAAGGGAAGGAGCGCCATTTGACTTTTCAATGCAAAATTGACTGGAATTAAGATGGGACGCCATGTTGGTTTGGAGAGCCCCTGATGTGCCTAAACATTTTAAACCCCCCACAAGTGACACCATTTTGGAAACTAGACCCCCTAAGGAACTTATCTAGATGTGTTTTGAGAGCTTTGAACCCCCAAGTGTTTCACTACAGTTTATAACGCAGAGCCGTTAAAATAATTTTTTTTTTTTTTTCGCAAAAATTATTTTTTAGCCCCCAGTTTTGTATTTTCACAAGGGTAACAGAATAAATTGGACTCCAAAAGTTGTTGTCCAATTTGTCCTGAGTACGCTGATACCCAATATGTGGGGGGGAACCACTGTTTGGGCGCATGGCAGAGCTCGGAAGGGAAGGAGCGCCATTTGGAATGCAGACTTAGATGGATTGGTCTGCAGGAGTCACGTTGCATTTGCAGAGCCCTTGATGTACCCAAACAGTACAAACCCCCCACAAGTGACCCCATATTAGAAACTAGACCTCCCAAGGAACTTATCTAGATGTGTTGTGAGAACTTTGAACCCCTAAGTGTTTCACTACAGTTTATAACGCAGAGCCGTGAAAATAAAAATTCTTTTTTTTTTCACAAAAATGATTTTTTAGCCCCCAGCTTTGTATTTTCACAAGGGTAACAGAATAAATTGGACCCCAAAAGTTGTTGTCCAATTTGTCCTGAGTACGCTGATACCCAATATGTGGGGGGGAACCACTGTTTGGGCGCATGGCAGAGCTTGGAAGGGAAGGAGCGCCATTTGGAATGCAGACTTAGATGGATTGGTCTGCAGGAGTCACGTTGCATTTGCAGAGCCCCTGATGTACCCAAACAGTACAAACCCCCCACAAGTGACCCCATATTAGAAACTAGACCTCCCAAAAAACTTATCTAGATGTGTTGTGAAAACTTTGAACCCCCAAGTGTTTCACTACAGTTTACAACGCAGAGCCGTGAAAATAAAAAATCCTTTTTTTTTCCCCACAAAAATGATTTTTAGCCCCCCAAATTTTTATTTTCCCAAGGATAACAAGAGAACTTGGACCCAAAAAGTTGTTGTATAATTTGTCTCGAGTACGATGATACCCCATATGTTGGGGTTAACCCCTGTTTGGGCGCACGGGAGAGCTCGGAAGTGAAGGAGCACTGTTTTACTTTTTCAATGCAGAATTGGCTTGAATTGAGATCGGACGCCATGTCGCGTTTGGAGAGCCCCTGATGTGCCTAAACAGTGGAAACCCCCCAATTATAAATGAAACCCTAATCCAAACGCACCCCTAACCCTAATCCCAACTGTAACCCTAACCACACGCCTAACTCCGACACACCCCTAATTCTAATCCCAACCCTAATCCCAACCGTAAATGTAATCCAAACCCTAACCCTAACCCTAGCCCTAACCCTAACCCTAACCCTAGCCCTAACCCTAATGGGAAAATGGAAATAAATACATTTTTTTTAATTTTATCATTTTTCCCTAAGGCTAGGTTCACATTGCGTTAGGGAAATCCGTTTAGCGCTAGCAGATTGCGCTAACGCAATGTCTTTTTAGGTGTCGTGTTTAGTGGTCTCGTTAACGTCCCCGCTCTGGAAGATCGGGGATCGGACCTCGGGCGCGCCGCGGACGCTGCAAGCAGCGTCTGAGGCACGCCACAAAAGAACGGCACCTTGCTAGCGCGAGCCGAAAATGGCACGCTCTAGCGATGCGCTACACCCGAAAATCACATTGCTGTCAATGGTTGTGCTAACGGACCCGTTGCACGGCGTTAATTGTGACATTTTCGCCGTGCAACGCTGTCCGTTAGCGTTAACCCATTAACGCAATGTGAACCTAGCCTAACTAAGGGGGTGATGAAGGGGGGTTTGATTTACTTTTATAGCGTTTTTATATCGGATTTTTATGATTGGCAGCCGTCACACACTAAAAGACGCTTTTTATAGCAAAAAAGTTTTTGCTTCTCCACATTTTGAGACCTATAATTTTTCCATATTTTGGTCCACAGAGTCATGTGAGGTCTTGTTTTTTGCGGGACGAGTTGACGTTTTTATCGGTTACATTTTCGGACATGTGACAGTTTTTGATCGCATTTTATTCCGATTTTTTGTGAGGCAGAATGACCAAAAACCAGCTATTCATGAATTTCTTTTGGGGGAGGCGTTTATACCGTTCCGCGTTTGGTAAAATTGATGAAGCAGTTTTATTCTTCGGGTCAGTACGATTACAACGATACCTCATTTATATCATTTTTTTTATGTTTTGGCGCTTTTATACGATAAAAGCTATTTTATAGAAAAAATAATAATTTTGGCATCGCTTTATTCTGAGGACTATAACTTTTTTATTTTTTTGGTTATGATGCTATATCGCAGCTCGTTTTTTGCGGGACAAGATGACGTTTTCAGAGGTACCATGGATATTTATATCCGTCTTTTTGATCGCGTGTTATTCCACTTTTTGTTCAGTGTTATGATAATAAAGCGTTGTTTTTTGGCTCGTTTTTTTTTTTTTTTCTTACGGTGTTCATTGAAGGGGTTAACTAGTGGGCCAATTTTATAGGTCGGGTCGTTACAGATGCGGCGATACTAAATATGTGTACTTTTATTGTTTTTTTGTTTTTTTTTAGATAAAGAAATGTATTTATGAGAATAATATTTTTTTTTTTTCTGCTTTATTTAGGAATTTTTTTTTTTTTTTTTACACGTGTGGAATTTTTTTTTTTTACTTTTTCACTTTGTCCCAGGGAGGGACATCACAGATCACCGATCTGACAGTGTGCACAGCACTCTGTTAGATCGGTGATCTGACATACAGCCGGGCAGGATTAGAGCTGCAGCTGCAGCCTGATCCTGACCCGGAAGTGCTCCCTGCAGGACCCGGATGCAGCCCGGCGGCCATTTTGGATCCGGGGACTGCAGGGAGAAGACGCTCGGTACACGGTGAGTACATCACCGTGTACCGATCGTCTCAGGGAAGCCCGCAGGGAGCCCCCTCCCTGCGCGATGCTTCCCTGCACCGCCGGCACACCGCGATCATCTTTGATCGCAGTGTGCCGGGGGTTAATGTGCCGGGAGCGGTCCGTGACCGCTCCTGGCACATAGTGCCGGATGTCAGCTGCGATAGGCAGCTGACACCCGGCCACGATCGGCCGCGCTCCCCCCGTGAGCGCGGCCGATCGCATATGACGTACTATCCCGTCACTGGGAATTAAGTCCCAGGTCACCTGGACGGGATAGTACGTCATATGGGATTAAGGGGTTAAAAGGATGGTTAAGAAAAAGTTTCTGTGGTATCCACCTTTAATCTTTGTTAAAAATTCTTTGGTGTCCAGTATTCCCCCAAGATTTTAGGGGGTTAGAATGGTGCAGTCAGTGTTAGATCTCTCCTGAATTTCAGTAAATATCCAGAACAGAGCATCAGCCTTGATGTTTATTGAACCAGGTTGAGTGATAAATTAAAAAATTAAACCTGGAGTAAAATATGGCCCAAAGTGCTTGTCTTGCAGACAACCTCTTAGCTGTATGGATGAATTCTAACTTTTTGTGGTCAGTAAAGACAGTCACCAGATGGTTTGCCCTTTCGAAAAGATGTCTCCATTTGGAGAAGGTGACTTTAACCTCTTAAACCCCAAGGGTAGTTTGCATGTTAATGACCGGGCCAATTTTTACAATTCTGACCACTGTCCCTAAATGAGGTTTACTGTTGTGAATTCTGTTGTCGGGCTCCCTCCTGTGGTCATGAATAGTACTTCGGCTGGTTCTGTCCATGGACTTCCTCTGGTGGGTGTTTCTGAGTTTCCTTCCTCAGGTGACGAGGTTAATTCGTTAGCTGGCTGCTCTATTTAACTCCACTTAGATCTTTGCTCCATGCCACCTATCAATGTTCCAGTATTGGTCTAGTTCACTCCTGGATCGTTCTTGTGACCTGTCTTCCCAGCAAAAGCTAAGTTCCAGCTTGTATTTCTTGGGTTTGCTATTTTTCTGTTCAGCTCGCTATTTTTATTGTTGTCTTGCTTGCTGGAAGCTCTGGGACGCAGAGGGAGCGCCTCCGCACCGTGAATCGGTGCGGAGGGTCTTTTTTGCACCCTCTGCGTGGTCTTTTTGTAGGTTTTTGTGCTGACCGCAAAGTAACCTTTCCTATCTTCGGTCTGTTCAGTAAGTCGGGCCTCACTTTGCTAAATCTATTTCATCTCTGTGTTTGTATTTTCATCTTTACTCACAGTCATTATATGTGGGGGGCTGCCTTTTCCTTTGGGGAATTTCTCTGAGGCAAGGTAGGCTTTATTTTTCTATCTTCAGGGCTAGCTAGTTCCTTAGGCTGTGCCGAGTTGCATAGGGAGTGTTAGGCGCAAACCACGGCTATTTCTAGTGTGTTTGATAGGATTAGGGATTGCGGTCAGCAGAGTTCCCAAGTCCCAGAGCTCGTCCTTTATTATCAGAAACTATCAGGTCATTCCGTGTGCTCTTAACCACCAGGTCCATTATTGTCCTGACCACCAGGTCATAACAGTACAGGTGGCCCAAAGTACTAATGCATCTCAATAGAGGGATAAGAGAAGTTCTGAGACCATTTTTTTTTCTTTGCACTGTGTTTTGTCTCTCTCTTCCCCTTTACCTCTGGGTGGTTCAGGACACTGGTGTAAACATGGACATTCAAGGTCTGTCCTCTTGGATGGATAATCTCACTACAAGGGTACAAAACATTCAAGATTTTGTGGTTCAGAATCCGATGTCAGAGCCTAGAATTCCTATTCCTGATTTATTTTAGATCTAAGTTCTTAAATTTCAAAAATAATTGTAAATTGTTTCTTGCCTTGAAACCTCGCTCCTCAGGTGACCCTGTTCAACAAGTAAAGATCATTATTTCTTTGTTACGTGGTGACCATCAAGACTGAGCATTTTCCCTTGCGCCAGGAGATCCGGCATTGCGTGATGTTGATGCGTTTTTTCCTGGCGCTTGGATTGCTTTATGACGAACCTAATTCAGTGGATCAGGCAGAAAAAATCTTGCTGGCTCTGTGTCAGGGTCAGGATGAAGCGGAGATATATTGTCAGAAGTTTAGAAAGTGGTCTGTGCTCACTCAGTGGAATGAATGTGCCCTGGCAGCAATCTTCAGAAAGGGTCTCTCTGAAGCCCTTAAGGATGTCATGGTGGGGTTTCCCATGCCTGCTGGTCTGAATGAGTCTATGTCCTTGGCCATTCAGATCGATCGACGCTTGCGTGAGTGTAAAGCTGTGCACCATTTGGCGGTACTATCTGAGCATGGGCCTGAGCCTATGCAATGTGATAGGACTTTGACCAGAGCTGAACGGCAAGAACACAGACGTCGGAATGGGCTATGTTTTTACTGTGGTGATTCCACTCATGATATCTCCGATTGTCCTAAGCGCACTAAGCGGTTCGCTAGGTCTGCCACCATTGGTATGGTACAGTCTAAATTTCTATTGTCTGTTATTCTGATTTGCTTTTTGTCATCCTATTCTGTTATGGCATTTGTGGATTCAGGTGCTGCCCTGAATTTGATGGACTTGGAGTATGCTAGGCGCTGTGGTTTTTTCTTGGAGCCCTTGCAGTATCCTTTTCCATTGAGAGGAATTGATGCTACGCCTTTGGCCAAGAATAAGCCTCAGTACTGGACCCAATTGACCATGTGCATGGCTCCTGCACATCAGGAGGATATCCGCTTTCTGGTGTTGCATAATCTGCATGATGTGGTCATTTTGGGGTTGCCATGGCTACAGGTTCATAATCCAGTATTGGACTGGAAATCTATGTCTGTGTCCAGCTGGGGTTGCCAGGGGGTACATGGTGATGTTCCATTTTTGTCTATTTCGTCTTCCACTCCTTCTGAAGTTCCAGAGTTTTTGTCGGATTATCGGGATGTATTTGATGAGCCCAAAGCCAGTGCCCTACCTCCTCATAGGGATTGCGATTGTGCAATTAATTTGATTCCTGGTAGTAAGTTTCCTAAGGGCCGATTGTTCAATTTATCTGTGCCAGAACACGCCGCTATGCGGAGTTATATAAAGGAATCCTTGGAGAAAGGCCATATTCGCCCGTCGTCATCACCGTTAGGAGCAGGGTTCTTTTTTGTGGCCAAGAAGGATGGTTCTTTGAGACCTTGTATTGATTACCGCCTTCTTAATAAAATTACAGTCAAATTTCAGTATCCTTTGCCGTTGCTGTCTGATTTGTTTGCCCGTATTAAAGGGGCTAGTTGGTTCACCAGGATAGATCTTCGAGGGGCGTATAATCTTGTGCGTATTAAACAAGGCGATGAATGGAAAACAGCATTTAATATGCCCGAGGGCCATTTTGAGTACCTGGTTATGCCATTCGGGCTTTCCAATGCTCCATCAGTATTTCAGTCCTTTATGCATGATATCTTCCGAGAGTACCTGGATAAATTCCTGATTGTGTATTTGGATGATATTTTGGTCTTTTCGGATGATTGGGAGTCTCATGTGAAGCAGGTCAGAATGGTGTTCCAGGTCCTTCGTACGAATTCCTTGTTTGTGAAGGGGTCAAAGTGTCTCTTTGGAGTTCAGAAGGTTTCATTTTTGGGGTTCATTTTTTCCCCTTCTACTATCGAGATGGACCCTGTTAAAGTCCAGGCCATTTACGATTGGAGTCAGCCGACATCTGTGAAGAGCCTGCAAAAGTTCCTAGGCTTTGCTAATTTTTATCAGCGCTTCATCGCTAATTTTTCTACTGTTGCTAAACCATTGACTGATTTGACCAAGAAGGGTGCTGATGTGGTCAATTGGTCTTCTGCAGCTGTAGAGGCTTTTCAGGAGTTGAAGTGTCGTTTTTCTTCTGCCCCTGTGTTGTGCCAGCCAGATGTTTCGCTTCCGTTTCAGGTTGAGGTTGATGCTTCTGAGATTGGAGCAGGGGCTGTTTTGTCGCAAAGAAGTTCTGATGGCTCGGTGATGAAGCCATGTGCTTTCTTTTCTAGAAAGTTTTCGCCTGCTGAGCGTAACTATGATGTTGGTAATCGTGAGTTGTTGGCCATGAAGTGGGCATTCGAGGAGTGGCGTCATTGGCTGGAAGGAGCCAAGCATCGCGTGGTGGTCTTGACAGATCACAAGAATTTGACTTATCTTGAGTCTGCCAAATGGTTGAATCCGAGACAGGCTCGATGGTCGTTATTTTTCTCCCGTTTTGATTTTGTGGTTTCGTACCTTCCGGGCACTAAGAATGTGAAGGCTGATGCCCTGTCAAGGAGTTTTGTGCCTGACTCTCCGGGTGTTCCTGAGCCGGCGGGTATTCTCAAAGAGGGGGTAATTTTGTCTGCCATCTCCCCTGATTTGCGGCGGGTGCTGCAAAAATTTCAGGCTGATAGACCTGACCATTGCCCAGCGGAGAAACTGTTTGTCCCTGATAGATGGACTAGTAGAGTTATCTCTGAGATTCATTGTTCAGTGTGGAATCTTTGTTCAGTGTAATCTTGTTCAGTGTAATCTTCAGTGTAATCTTGTTCAGTGGAATCTTTGGTACCAGAGATTTGGTGGCTAGATCCTTCTGGTGGCCATCTTTGTCACGGGATGTGCGTTCTTTTGTGCAGTCCTGTGGGACTTGTGCTCGGGCTAAGCCCTGCTGTTCTCGTGCCAGTGGGTTGCTTTTGCCCTTGCCGGTCCCGAAGAGGCCCTGGATGCATATTTCTATGGATTTTATTTCGATCTCCCCGTCTCTCAAAAGATGTCGGTCATTTGGGTGGTTTGTGATCGCTTTTCTAAGATGGTCCATTTGGTACCTTTGTCTAAATTGCCTTCCTCCTCTGATTTGGTGCCATTATTTTTCCAGCATGTGGTTCGTTTACATGGTATCCCGGAGGTTCCCAGTTTGTTTCGAGGTTTTGGCGATCCTTTTGTGCTAGGATGGGCATTGATTTGTCTTTCTCCTCGGCTTTCCGTCCTCAGACAAATGGCCAAACCGAACGAACTAATCAAACTTTGGAAACATATCTGAGATGCTTTGTTTCTGCTGATCAGGATGATTGGGTGTCCTTTTTGCCGTTGGCTGAGTTCGCCCTTAATAATCGGGCCAGCTCGGCTACTTTGGTTTCGCCGTTTTTCTGCAATTCTGGTTTCCATCCTCGTTTCTTTTCAGGGCAGGTTGAGTTTTCGGACTGTCCTGGTGTAGATACTGTGGTGGATAGGTTGCAGCAGATTTGGACTCATGTGGTGGACAATTTGACATTGTCCCAGGAGAAGGCTCAACATTTCGCTAACCGCCGGCGCTGTGTGGGTCCCCGACTTCGTGTTGGGGATTTGGTTTGGTTGTCGTCTCGTTATGTTCCTATGAAGGTTTCCTCTCCTAAGTTTAAGCCTTTTTTCATTGGTCTGTATAAGATTTCTGAGGTTATCAATCCTGTGTCATTTCGTTTGGCCCTTCCTGCTTCTTTTGCCATCCATAATGTGTTCCATAGGTCGTTATTGCTTAAATACGTGGCGCCTATGGTTCCATCCGTTGATCCTCCTGCCCCGGTGTTGGTTGAGGGGGAGTTGGAGTATGTGGTGGAGAAGATTTTAGATTCTCGTGTTTCGAGACGGAAACTCCAGTACCTGGTCAAGTGGAAGGGTTATGGTCAGGAAGATAATTCCTGGGTTTTTGCCTCTGATGTTCATGCTGCCGATCTGGTTCGTGCCTTTCATTTGGCTCATCCTGGTCGGCCTGGGGGCTCTGGTGAGGGTTCGTTGACCCCTCCTCAAGGGGGGGGTACTGTTGTGAATTCTGTTGGCGGGCTCCCTCCTGTGGTCATGAATGGTACTTCGGCTGGTTCTGTCCATGGACTTCCTCTGGTGGGTGTTTCTGAGTTTCCTTCCTCAGGTGACGAGGTTAATTCGTTAGCTGGCTGCTCTATTTAACTCCACTTAGATCTTTGCTCCATGCCACCTGTCAATGTTCCGGTATTGGTCTAGTTCACTCCTGGATCGTTCTTGTGACCTGTCTTCCCAGCAAAAGCTAAGTTCCAGCTTGTATTTCTTGGGTTTGCTATTTTTCTGTCCAGCTCGCTATTTTTATTGTTGTCTTGCTTGCTGGAAGCTCTGGGACGCAGAGGGAGCACCTCCGCACCGTGAGTCGGTGCGGAGGGTCTTTTTTGCACCCTCTGCGTGGTCTTTTTGTAGGTTTTTGTGCTGACCGCAAAGTAACCTTTCCTATCCTCGGTCTGTTCAGTAAGTCGGGCCTCACTTTGCTAAATCTATTTTATCTCTGTGTTTGTATTTTCATCTTTACTCACAGTCATTATATGTGGGGGGCTGCCTTTTCCTTTGGGGAATTTCTCTGAGGCAAGGTAGGCTTTATTTTTCTATCTTCAGGGCTAGCTAGTTCCTTAGGCTGTGCCGAGTTGCATAGGGAGCGTTAGGCGCAATCCACGGCTATTTCTAGTGTGTTTGATAGGATTAGGGATTGCGGTCAGCAGAGTTCCCACGTCCCAGAGCTTGTCCTTTATTATCAGAAACTATCAGGTCATTCCGTGTGCTCTTAACCACCAGGTCCATTATTGTCCTGACCACCAGGTCATAACAGTTTACACTTTAACTGCAGGAATGAATGTGTCACACGGATTTATGTCTTTTTACATCAACTAAGGAACTTGCCCATCAGACCATGTGGGGTCATCACAACAGAGACCCTAATCACAGGACAATAAAACAATCCTTATCTAAGAATTGGCCCAATATTTATGGACGTAACTGTTTATCACCCATGGTAATTCTGCTTCATGTCACCTGGCTTATCCATGGGTTTTTTCCCCTCTTTTTTTTTTTCTATACTATGTTGTGCATAAATATGTCATTCTTCAGAATTTGTTTTAGTCTTTGCCTGATGAAGAGACGTATGTAGTCTCGAAAGCTTGCAATTTGTTACCATCTTTTCAGGTAGCCATTAAAAGGTATCAACCACTGAGGACTCTCAATTCTAAATATTTTTCTATCTACTAGATAACACGGTACCAAGATCTATTTCTTTCCTGTACCTAAATGAGGTTATAACTCTAGAATGTTTCAACGGATCCTGAGGATTCTGACACTGTTTTCCTGTGACATATTGTACTTCATGATAGTCGTAACATTTCTTTGATATTAGCTGCGTTTATTTGTGGAAAAAATGGAAAATTGGCGAAAATTTTGAAAATCTTGCAATTTTCCAACTTTGAATTTTTATGCCCTTAAATCACAGAGATATATCACACAGTATACTTAATAAGTAACATTTCCCACATGTCTACTTTACATCAGCAAAATTTTGGAACCAACATTTATTTTTATTAGGGAGTTATAAGGGTTAAAATTTGGCCAGCAATTTCTCATTTTTACAACACCATTTTTTTTAGGGACCACATCACATTTGAATTCACTTTGAGGGTTCTATATGATAGAAAATACCCAAGTGTGACACCATTCTAAAAACTGCACATCTCAAGGTGCTTAAAACCACATTCAAGAAGTTTATTAACCTTTAAGGTGTTTCACAGGAATTTTTGGAATGTTTAAAAAAATGAACAATTAACTTGTTTTCACAAAAAATTTACTTCAGCTCCAATTTGTTTTATTTTACCAAGGGTAAATGGAGAAATTAGACCACAAACGTTGTTGTAAAATTTGTCCTAAGTACGCTGATACTGCATATGTGGGGGTAAACCACTGTTTGGGCGAATGGTAGAGCTCGGAAGGGAAGGACCGCCGTTTGACTTTTCAATGCAAAATTGACTGGAATTGAGGTAGGACGCCATATCGCGTTTTGAGAGCCCCTGATGTGCCTAAACATTGAAACCCCCCACAAGTGACACCATTTTGAAAAGTAGACCCCCTAAGGAACTTATCTACATGTATGGTGAGCACTTTGACCCACCAAGTGCTTCACAGAAGTTTATAATGCAGAGCCGTAAAAATAAAAAATCATATTTTTTCACAAAAATGATCTTTTCGCCCCCAATTTTTTATTTTCCCAAGGGTAACAGAAGAAACTGGACCCCAAATGTTGTGCAATTTGTCTTGAGTACGCTGGTACCCCATATGTGGGGGTAAACAACTGTTTGGGCGCATGGCAGAGCTTGGAAGGGAAGGAGTGCCATTTGACTTTTCAATGCAAAATTGACTGGAATTGAGATGGAACGCCATGTCGCTTTTGGAGAGCCCCTGATGTGCCTAAACAATGAAACCCCTCACAAGTGAAACCATTTTGGAGAGTAGACCCACTAAGGAACTTATGTAGATGTTTAATGAGCACTTTGACCCACCAAGTGCTTCACAGAAGTTTATAATGTAGAGCCATGAAAATAAAAATATATATTTTTTCACAAAAATGATGTTTTCGCCCCCAATTTTTTATTTTCCCAAGGGTAAGAGAAGAAATTGGACCCCAAAAGTAGTTGTTGTCCTGAGTACACTGATACCCCATATGTGGGGGTAAACCACTGTTTGGGCGCATGGCAGAGCTCGGAAGTGAAGGAGCGCCGTTTGACTTTTCAATACAAAATTGACTGGAATTTAGATAGGACACCATGTCGCATTTGGAGAGCCCCTGATGTGCCTAAACATTGAAACCCCCACAAGTGACACCATTTTGAAAAGAAGACCCCCTAAGGCACCTATCTAGATGTGTTGTGAAAACTTTGAACCTCCAAGTGTTTCACTACAGTTTATAACCCAGAGCCGTGAAAATAAAAACTCTTTTTTTTTCCTCAAAAATTATTTTTTAGCCCCAGTTTTGTATTTTCCCAAGGGTAACAGGAGAAATTGGACCCCAAAAGTTGTTGTAAAATTTGTCCTGAGTACGCTGATACCCCATATGTGAGGGGGGATCCACTGTTTGGGCGCATGGCAGAGCTCGGAAGGGAAGGAGCGCCGTTTGGAATGCAGACTTAGATGGATTGGTCTGCAGGCATCACGTTACAGTTGCAGAGCCCCTGATGTACCTAAACAGAAGAAACCCCCCACAAGTGACCCCATATTGGAAACTAGACCTTACAAGGAACTTATCTAGATGTGTTGTGAGAACTTTGAACCCCCAAGTGTTTCACTACAGTTTATAATGCAGAGCAGTCAAAATAAAAAATTATTATTTTTCCACACAAATAAATTTTAATTTTACAACAAAAGTTGTTGTCCAATTTGTCCCGAGTACTCTGACACCCCATATGTGGGGGTGAACCACTGTTGGGGTGCATGGCAGAGCTCGGAAGGGAAGGAGCGCCGTTTGGAATGTAGACTTAGATGGATTGGTCTGCAGGCGTCACGTTGCATTTGCAGAGCCCCTGATGTACCACTTGTGACCACATATTGGAAACTAGACCCCCCAAGGAACTTATCTAGATGTGTTGTGAGAACTTTGAACCCCCAAGTGTTTTACTACAGTTTATATCACAGAGCCGTGAAAATAAAAAATCCTTTTTTTCCCACAAAAATTATATTTTAGCCCCGGTTTTGTATTTTCCCAAGGGTAACAGGAGAAATTGGACCCCAAAAGTTGTTGTCCAATTTGTCCTCAGTACGCTGATACCCCATATGTTGGGGTAAACCCCTGTTGGGGCGCACGGGAGAGCTCGGAAGGGAAGCAGAATTGGCTGGAATTGACATCGGATTCCATGTCATGTTTGGAGAGCCCCTGATGTGCCTAAACAGTGGAAACCCCCCAATTCTAACTGAAACCCTAACCCAAATACACCCCTATCCCTAATCCTAACCATAACCCTAACCACACCCCTAACCCTAATCCCAACCCTAATCCCAACCGTAAATGTAATCTAAACCCTAACTTTAGCCCCAACCCTAACCCTAACTTTAGCCCCAACCCTATCCCTAACTTTAGCCTCAACCCTAACCCCAACCCTAACAGTAGCCCTAACCCTAACTTTAGCCCCAACCCTAACCCTAACTTTAGCCACAACCCTAATTCTAACTTTAGCCCCAACCCTAACCTTAACCCCAACCCTAACTGTAGCCCTAACCCTAACCCTAACTTTAGCCCCAACCCTATCCCTAACTTTAGCCCCAACCCTAACCCCAACCCTAACAGTAGCCCTAACCCTAACTTTAGCCCCAACCCTAATTCTAACTTTAGCCCCAACCCTAACCTTAACCCCAACCCTAACCCCAACCCTAACTGTAGCCCTAACCCTAACTTTAGCCCCAGCCCTAACTTTAGCCCCAACTATAACTTTAGCCCAATTATAACTTTAGCCCCAACCCTAACCCTAACTTTAGCCCCAACCCTAACCCTAACCCTAATGGGAAAATGGAAATAAATACATTTTTTTAAATTTTATTATTTTTCCCTAACTAAGGGGGTGATGAAGGGGGGTTTGATTTACTTTTGTAGTGGGTTTTTTAGCGGATTTTTATGATTGGCAGCTGTCACACACTAAAAGACACTTTTTATTGCAAAAAATAGTTTTTGCGTCTCCACATTTTGAGAGCTATCATTTTCCATATTTTGGTCCACAAAGTTATGTGAGGTCTTGTTTTTTTGACGAGTGGACGTTTTCATTG
Organism: Ranitomeya imitator; assembly: GCF_032444005.1. Taxonomy (NCBI): domain Eukaryota; kingdom Metazoa; phylum Chordata; class Amphibia; order Anura; family Dendrobatidae; genus Ranitomeya; species Ranitomeya imitator. The sequence continues at coordinate 484,898,391 of NC_091287.1, forward strand.
GTACCATTTTTGGGCACGTGACATTTTTTGATCGCTTTTTATTCCAATTTTTGTGAGGTAGAATGAACAAAAACCATCTATTCATGAATTTCTTCTGGAGGGGCGCTTATACCGTTCCACGTTTGGTAAAATTGATAATGGATCCGTTGCCGAATTCTCTTTTACATGCCTCTTTTTGCCATCCAGCACATGTGATCAGAGCCGTACTGACAGGACAATTCCTTAGTTTACGAAGGATTTGTTCATCAGAGGCAGATTTTGAACAACACTCCAATGAATTGAGGAGGCGGTTTTTGAACCGGGGGTATAGTAAGCGATCCATCAAGAAAGCTTACAACAGAGCTAGAACAACTTTTCGGTCAACTCTTCTATATAATAGGGCGGGAACTAGGCTGGCGGGGTCTGATGGACAGTTACGTTTTGTGACAAACTTCAACTCTCAAACCCAGAAGATACGTGCAGCTTTACAAAAATCATGGCCTATTCTTAGAATTGACAAGACCATTTCTAAAATATTACCTGATCGTCCATATATGTCCTTCAGACGGGCTAAGAATTTGAAAGACCATCTAGTACGAAGCCACTATGAAGGAGAACCAAAAACCACCTTTCTAGATAAGTTGGCACCCCGTGGAGAATATTCTTCAAGTGGTCGGTGCATTGCGTGCCCTAATGTAGACCGGGTTAATACGTTTCTGGATTCTAGCGGCTGTAAAATATTTCAAATCAAGAAGCCAATTACGTGTACCACACGTTTCATCATATACTATGCCACATGTCCATGTGGTTTAATCTATGTCGGATTAACATCCCGTCAGTTTATGATTTGCATTCGCGAACATGTGCTAGGCATTGAGGCGGCAGCAGATCACATGGATATTACCACATTAAAAACACTCCCACAGCATTTTAAATTATTTCCCAAAAGTAATAGTAAATTAATACGCTTTCGTGGAATTGACGCATTAGATGTTTGTGTACGGGGCAATAAACTGTCCACCAAACTTGCGTCTCTGAATCTAGATGGATCTGGACTTTGGGAACTGTACAACCTCATGGCTTGAATGAAAATCATAGTTTTGCCCCTTTCCTCTGATCGTCGGGCTGTGTGGGCTTTGTAGTCTGCCTACTGCCATCTATATTTGTTTTTAATATATATTATTATCTTTTTTTTTAGAACATACGTCTGTCCTTTGTGTGGCCATGGCTGGATGAATATCTTCTTGGTCAGCTAATGGAGGAAGACGAAAACTGTCAAGACCCTTATTAGCTTAATATACCCCACTGACGGGCACCCAGTTGTTTGATTCGTCCTTATAGCATGTTATGACAAGTTCTATTTATAATAAGTGACATGAGCGGCTGATTGATTGAATTTGATATTGTACATTATATCTTGTTGTACTATATACTTACTTGTGACATAATTGTATGATTCATATTTTTGGATTTTACTGCTATACATATTTATCCTTGGATATATTTTTTGCTATATGGATATTGTACCGTCTAATGGATATTGTACCATCTAAAGAATGTTTTGGATACTGTGGGAATTATTATATCTATATAGTGGGTTATTGTATTTATTTTTTCTTCTATATTATTAGTTTGGCTATTTTCCTCCAATTGCTGACTGAGAAGTGGGCTGTACTGGTATGAGCAACATACATATCGATTATCTGTATTCTCTATGTTCAATTTTTAATGTTGTTGACACTGATCACGTTTTCTTTATTGATTACGGCCGTTTTTGCTGGTTGCCCAACTACGAGGTGGATGTTGTGCTGCCCACAGTTAATATGCCGCTTTTTTACAATCGCCACGTCTGCGCATATGCTATACCTTCACTCCTCCGCTGATGTTGACATCTGTGTGCCAGTGGATGTCAGATCACGTGGGGCCCCACGTGTTTCCGTCTCTGCTGCCTGCATCACGTCGCTCTTCTCGGAGGGTGAATTGGTTACCTAGGCAGCGCACGATTACTTCCGGGGCGGTTTCAGGTTCGCTTTCCAGTCTCCGGCCTTTTTAAACTGGTTTTGTTCTGTAATACACTGTGTCCCCTGATGAAGGTGTTCCAAAATGCGCGTTGGGATGGGCACGGGGACCCTCTGGCTGCCTGCACTTGCCTGTACTTTAAGGTGATGTATCGTACTTTATGCTATGAACTCTTTGCTGCGTTGATTATTTATATCCTCTACTGGTGAAAAGTATGCTTTGTATAATATGAGAACTCATATCTGTGATATGGTACTATTTGATGCATCTCTGTATGATATACAATATGTGAGTTACTTTGGCATCCATGGTTCACTGTGCCCGTTTTAGGTATTAGATGGCTGTTGGCGGCTTCCACCGCCTCTTTGCACTTTCCACAATAAAGCAATTTTTCTCTAATAGACCTCAGGTTGTCGTTTGGACAGTTTTCTTTCCCCCTCCCAGTTTTATGTGTTGACAATAGGTCTTGGTACAGGTACATGGCATATAGTTCTCCTGGGTATTAAGTAGTGTTGAGCATTCCGATACTGCAAGTATCGGGTATCGGCCGATATTTGCGGTATCGGAATTCCGATACCGAGTTCCGATATTTTTGTGATATCGGGAATCGGTATCGGGATTAAGATTAATGTGTAAAATAAAGAATAAAAATAAAATGAGCGCGTAAAGGGCCTTCGATGACGTCGCGGCTTGTGATTGGTCGCGTGAGCGGTCACATGACCGCTCAGCGACCAATCACAAGCCACGACGTCATCGAAAGCCCTTAACACGCTCATTCTTCGGAACGAAAGCAAGGCGGTTGCAGCGGTGACGACCAGGGCGCGTCAGATGGTAAGTATATCAATATTTTTTATTTTTATTCTTTATTTTACACATGAATATGGATCCCAGGGCCTGAAGGAGAGTTTCCTCTCCTTCAGACCCTGGGATCCATTACAGGATACCTTCCGATATTTGTGTCCCATTGACTTGTATTGGTATCGGATATCGGTATCGGCGATATCCGATATTTTTCGGATATCGGCCGATACCATCCGATACCGATACTTTCAAATATCGGACGGTATCGCTCAACACTAGTATTAAGATACTTATAATTTAGTTTATTAGTTGTTATGGTACATACCAGATTACCATGATGACGTATTTGCCTTTGTCCATCCTTCTTTTGTTTCGTCATGGCAGAGCATTGTATTTTTTGGCTCCCAATTATGACCTGTATGGGAACGCCAAAACGAGATGATGGTAACATAGTAACATAGTAACATAGTTAGTAAGGCCGAAAAAAGACATTTGTCCATCCAGTTCAGCCTATATTCCATCATAATAAATACCCAGATCTACGTCCTTCTACAGAACCTAATAATTGTATGATACAATATTGTTCTGCTCCAGGAAGACATCCAGGCCTCTCTTGAACCCCTCGACTGAGTTCGCCATCACCACCTCCTCAGGCAAGCAATTCCAGATTCTCACTGCCCTAACAGTAAAGAATCCTCTTCTATGTTGGTGGAAAAACCTTCTCTCCTCCAGACGCAAAGAATGCCCCCTTGTGCCCGTCACCTTCCTTGGTATAAACAGATCCTCAGCGAGATATTTGTATTGTCCCCTTATATACTTATACATGGTTATTAGATCGCCCCTCAGTCATCTTTTTTCTAGACTAAATAATCCTAATTTCGCTAATCTATCTGGGTATTGTAGTTCTCCCATCCCCTTTATTAATTTTGTTGCCCTCCTTTGTACTCTCTCTAGTTCCATTATATATATGGTGATTGCTCTTTGCATTTATCCCGCATTGCATGTACATATGATATGGTCTGCATAACCGGATCTGGCCGTTCAAAAAGGGTCTACATTGCTTTCAGTTTTGGCATTTGTGAAAGCTGTGATCCTTTTATTAGGGCAGTTGATGGCAAAATATACAGTGCCTCCACAATGGAGGCATAGATTTTCGGTACTGCAGAGAGAGGTTTGCATATTACATCAATTTGCATAGGTTCAGGAACATTTTACTTTTTTTGCTGGCATTTTAAGGCTCATTGTGCAAAGGAGTGGTTAGGTGTTTGCAAATACTCACAGTCTTTTCTTTCTTTATTCACTGAGTCTCTGATCAGTTCGGATGCATAGTTGAATAACGTCCTCTAAATTATCAGAGGTCTCAACCCTTGCAAGTTCATCCTTAATTAGCTCTGATAATCCTCATCAAAATTGACTCCTCAGGGTAACTAAATTCCATGTAGCGTCTGCCGACCAGCGGCAGAATTCGGAGGTATATTCAGCTGCAGAGCGCCGCCCTAGACATAGGTTATGCAATTTAGTTTCAGCTGCAGCACAATGATTTGGGTCATCAAACACCTGGTTCCAAGCAGTGATGAAGGAAACAAAGTCATTTAGGAGGTCAGAGTTCTTTTCCACATAAAGTGAGGCCCATGCAAAAGCAAGTCATGAGATTAAGGGTAAGTTCAAACAGGATGTTTTTGCTGCTTATTTTTTTCTGCAGCAAAACCTGATCATCTTGGCATTTTTGGTGCGTTATTGTGTTGCATATTTGGTGTGTTTTTTTAGTGCATTTTTTTTTTCTCTTTGTCCAGGCTAATGTCCTTGGATTTTCAGCAGCAAAAACGCAGCAAATAATGATACCTGCGTTTTTGCTGCGTTTTTTCAACACTTATTCAAGTCAATGGGTCAAAAAACGCAGCAAAAACACTGAAAGAAGTGTAAAGTGTAAGTGAAAAAAGCGCAGCAAAGCACAAAATACTGATCAAACAAAAAACCAATGTGTGTGCTTGAGATTTCTGAAATCTCATAGGCTTTGCTGGTGCTGTAAAAAACAGCTGAAAATTAGCATTAAAAAACGCAGCAAAAATGTGCAGCAAAAACTTCCTGTCTGAACTTACCCATATTATAAAAAGAACCTTTTTCCTATCACAGTTAAATGGAGAAGGTTGCATTTGGAAATAGATACAACATTGATTAAGGAATCCACAATAATGATAAAAATCCCCACTGAATTTTGCGGGCAGCAGCATGTGTGCATTTGATTCTGAACCTGAGTTGTGCAAATCCAGAAGTTGCCTCTGCAACTCAGTACCGTATACACTGGAGTATAAGCCTATCCGAGTATAAGCCGAGACCCCTAATTTTGCCACAAAAAACTGGGAAAACTTATTGACTCGAGTATAAGCCTAGGGTGAAAAATGCAGCAGCTACTGGTAAATTTCAAAAATAAAAATAGATACCAATAAAAGTAAAATTAATTGAGACATCAGTAGGTTAAGTGTTTTTGAATATCCATATTGAATCAGGAGCTCCATATAATGCTCCATACAGTTCATGATGGGCCCCATAGATACTCCATACAAAATACGCCCCATATAATGCTCCATAAAGTTAGTGATGGGCCCCATAAGATGCTCCATACAAAGAATATGCCCCATATAATGCTGCACAAAGGTTAATAATGGCCCCATAAGATGCTCCATATTACAATATGCCCCATATAATGCTCCATAATGGTTAATGATGGCCCCATAAGATGCTCCATAGAATAATATGCCCCATATAATGCTCCATAAAAGTTGATGGCCCCATAAGTTGTTCCATAGAATAATATGCCCCATATGCTGTTCCATAAAGGTTGATGGCCCCATAAGTTGTTCCATAGAATAATATGCCCCATATGCTGTTCCATAAAGGTTGATGGCCCCATAAGTTGCTCCATAGAATTATATGCCCCATATGCTGCTGTGATTAAAAAAAAAAAATGACATACTCACATCTCGTTGCTGGGGGCCAGGTGCCGGTGTCCTGAGCAGGTGGGGACACTGGCGTGCTATGGGGACAGGTGATGGTGTCGCCGCTGGCTCAGGCCCCCGGCACTTGCATATTCACCTGTCTTCGTTCCACCGCCGCGTGACGCTGTGTCTTCCGGGTCCTCTGGCTGTGACTGTTCAGGCAGAGGGCGTGCACTAAACACGTCATCGTGCCCTCTGATCTGAATGTCACAGCCAGAGGATGGATAAGACAGAGTTGAGCGGTGGAAGGGGGACAGGTGAATATCGCATGGCTCGCCCTCCCCGTCATACTCACCCCCTCCTGGCATGGTCTCTGCATGTCCCTGCTTCTCCGATGGTCTCAGGCGCTGGCAGCTTGTTTCTGTGTTCAGCGGTAACATGGTACCGCTCATTAAAGTAATGAATATGTGCTCCACGTTTATAGCAGTGGAGTCGCGTGCATATTTATTACTTTAATGAGTGGTACCATGTGACCGCTGAACTCAGGAAGAGCTGCCAGAGCCAGAGACCATCTGAGAAGCAGCGACGTGCAGAGACCGTGCCAAGAGGGGGTGAGTATGATGTGACAGCCGCCACTCCTGCCGCTCTGCCTCCTTTGCCGACCCCATGGGTCAATGACTCGAGTATAAGCCGAGAGGAGCACTTTCAGCCTAAAAAAATGGGCTGAAAATCTCAGCTTATACTCGAGTATATATGGTAATTTCCTTTTGCTGACCTAAAACCTGTGTTTGCAACTTAGAAAGCTTCTCTTGGTATTGGTATATAAAAATTCTGAAGTTCAGCGACTTGCTGCCTCATTTGGGCTGCAACAGACTCTATTTTGTGTGCAAAATTATTCTCTTACCACATTGACTACTGACGTCATTATTGCCCCCCAATCAATGACTATCTGCTGAAGACATTACTGAGACCCTAAGGGAAAGTCCCTAGGATGCTAATATTGTTCATATAATACCATATAATTTTGATTTATTGAAGTGCATATAAATCAGTAGGCAGCGCTGAAAGAATAAACTCAGCTCCTGATATACAGTGGGTGTAGAAAGTATTCAGACCCTATTAGGGTTGGTGGATTGCACTGAAATAAAATATAAAATGAAGTGCAATTGCAACTCGGGGTCCACCGTGCAGAGATGAACCCTGCTGCTAGTGTGAACAATGACGGAACTAAACAGCAAGTGTTACCTTGAACACACCAAGTTAAAGCCACTCAATGTGAACAGAACACTGAGTACCAAGCTAAGTTAATTCACTGAGAGGTACGGGACGAGTATGTGAAGTGCTATACCCTGTTAACCCTTGCCATTAGGGTTGAGCGAAACGGGTCGGTAATATTCAGAAGTCGCCGACTTTTGGCAAGGTCCCGACCCGACCCCAGTGTGGGGTCGGCCATGAAGTCGGCGATCTTCTGAATCTGGAATCGGAATTCCGATACCGATTCCCGATATGTTTAAGATATCGGGAATTGGTATCGGAATTCAGATTTAAGTGTAAAATAAAGAATAAAAATAAAAAATATCACAATACTTACCCTCTGACGCGCCCTGGTACTAACTGGGAACCTTCCTTTCTTCGAAACAGCGCTTTCAGGACCTTCGGTGACGTCGCGGTGACGTCGCGGCTTGTGATTGGTCGCGCGACCGCCCATGTGACCGCCGCGCGACCAATCAGAAGCCGTGACGTCACCGCGACGTCACCGAAGGTCCTGGAAGCGCTGATTCTTAGGAAGGAAGGCTGCCGGAAAGAAGCAGGGCGCGTCCGAGGGTAAGTATTGCGATATTTTTTATTTTTATTCTTTATTTTACACTTAAATATGGATCCCAGGGCCTGAAGGAGAGTTTCCGCTCCTTCAGACCCTGGGAACCATTGGAAACCCAATGCACTGCATTGGGTTTCGGGTTTCGGCCGACCCCGACCCCGACTTTTTTATAGGATCGGCCGATTTCACTCGACCCGACTTTTGAAAAAGTCGGGTTTTGTGAAACCCGACACGATCCTATAAAAGTAAAGGTCGCTCAACCCTACTTGCCATGAGTAAGACCTGAATGGTCGAAACACGTCATACGAATGAATCAGCAGCTGAGCCAAGAGGAGAGAGAGCTCTTTGATGCTAGGTACCACACCCTGTAGCTTTTACCGATATGTCTAGCTTAAGAGTTGAGGTTGCTGTGTAACTAAACTGTGCCAATCACGCACATGAACGAAACAGATGCTAAACCAAGCGGCTAGTTACCCCTGTCTTGCTACTACTGAACCTGTGCCTGACCGGCACCCTAAGCATGTAGCAGAGTAGAGACTCCGGCACTGAGCCAAGGGAACGAAACCGCATAAGAGTGCAACCTGTCTGCCAATGTGTACAGTCTCAGAGCAAAGAGACACACAAATGTGCAGACAGCGTGGTAGAGTAGCCACCCACACACACCAAACACAAATGACTAGTGTGCCTGCATGCACCGCTGAGAGCCTTTTATACTCTAGGCTCCACGCCAATCACTCATGCCCAGTTGGCTGAGACATCGCCCACAGGCCAATCCGGGACTGCCACATCATCAGAGCAGCTAACGTCTGACCACCAATGAGAAGCCGCCACATCACGGACATTCTCAGTAAGGCTGCACCAGTATATCACTGGTTACCATAGACTTGACTGGAGAACAAGCAGTAACCAAACATATACCACGAGCCTGAGCAAGACGCTCGGACCGACGTCTGTGCTGAGCAGCAATCGGAGCGGCCGGATCGGAATAGGAGACCGCAAAAGCAGATAATGCTTGGGATCTATCCTGTGCAGTGGGAGAATCCCGATGCCTAACAGACCCCTTTAAATGTTTCACTCTTTGTTCCATTGCAGTCATTTGGTAAATTCAAGAAAGTTCATTTTTTCTCATTAATGTACACACTGCACTCCATCTTGACTGAAAAAAAAGTAGAAATGTAGAAAATTTTGGAAATTTTCTTAAAAAAAATAAAAACTGAAATATCACATGGTCATAAGTACTCAGACCCTTTGCTCAGTATTGAGTAGAAGCACCTTTTGAGCTAGTACAGCAATGAGTCTTCTTGGGAATGATGCAACAAGTTTTTCACACCTGGATTTGGAGATCCTCTGCATTTTTCCTTGCAGATCATCTCCAGTTCCATCAGGTTGGATGGTGAACGTTGTTGGACAGTCATTTTCAATTCTCTACAGAGATGCTCAATTGGGTTTAGGTCAGGGCTTTGGCTGGGCCAGTCAAGAATGGTCACAGAGTTGTTCTGAAGCCACTTCTTTGTTATTTTAGCAGTGCGCTTAGGGTCATTGTCTTGTTGGAATGTGAACCTTCGGCCAAGTCTGAGGTCCACAGTACTCTGGAAGAGGTTTTCATCCAGGATATCTCTGTCCTTGGTCGCCTTCATGTTTCCTTCAATTGCAAGCAGTCGTCCTGTCCCTGCAGCTGAAAAACACCCCCATAGCATGATGCTGCCACCACCATGTTTCACTGTTGGGATTGTATTGGGCAGGTGATGAGCAGTGCCTGGTTTTCTCCACACATACTACTTAGAATTATCACCAAATAGTTCTATCTTCTTCTTGTCAGACTAGAGAATCTTATTTCATGTAGTCTGGGAGTCCTCCATGTGTTTTTTAGCAATCTCTATGCAGGCTTTCATATGTCTTGCACTGAGGAGAGGCTTCAATCAAGCCACTCTGCCATAAAGGCCCGACTGGTGGAGGGCTGCAGTGATAGTTGACTTTGTGGAACTTTCAACCATCTCCCTACTGCATCTCTGGAGCTCAGCCAGAGTGATTTTAGGGTTCTTCTTTACCTCTCTCACCAAGGCTCTTCTCCCATGATTGCTCAGTTTGGCTGGACGGCCAGGTCAAGTATTATGGAGGCCACTGTGCTCTTAGGAACCTTCAGTACTGCAGAAATTCTTTTGTTACCTTGGCCCTATGTGTGCCTTGCCACATTTCAGAGCTGTTTGGCTAGTTCCTTTGACCTCATGATTCTCATTTGGTCTGACATGCACTGTAAGCTGTGAGGTCTTATATAGACAGGTATGTGCCTTTCCAAACCAAGTCCTATCAGTTTAATTACACACAGCTGGAATCCAATAAAAGAGTAGAACCATCTCAAGGAGGATCTCAAGGAAATGGACAGCATGTGACTTAAATATGAGTATCTGAGCAAATGGTCTGAATAATTATGACCATATGATATTTCAGTTTTTCTTTTTTTTTTTAAATTGCAAAAATTTCTACATTTCTGTTTTTTTCAGTCAAGATGGGGTGCACAGTGTACTTTAATGAAAAAAAATAACTTTTTTGAATTTACCAAATGGCTGCAATTAAACAGAGTGAAAAATTTAAAGGTGTCTGAATACTTTCCGTACCCACTGTATATCGGGTTTTTATGTTTGGCTGCTGTCACGCACTAAAAGACGCTTTTTATTGCGAAATGTAGTTTTTGCATCACCACATTTTGAGATATATAATTTTTCCATATTTTGTCCGACAGAGTCATGTTATGGCTTGTTTTATGCGTGACGAGCTAACGTTTTTATTGGTACCATTTTCGGGCACATGACATTTTTTGATCACTTTCTATTCTGATTTTTGGGAAACAAAATTAGCAAAAACCAGCAATTTAGAAAATGCTTTTTTTTTTTTTACCGTTCCGTGTGTCCAGGCCCGGATTGCTAATCTGCCGTACAGGGCAGATGCCTGCTGGGCTGTCAAAGTGGGCCGCTGGCCCTTTAAAACATCTAAAGGCCTGCTGTGTTGCGCTCTCTCGCTCACAAGGGCCGCTGTGGCACTTGACAGTATGTACTCGCCGCAGCGGCCCTTGTCAGCGCGTGTGTGAGCACGGCTGCGGCCCTGTCGGTGTGTGCAAGGCAGCATGAGAGTGCGTGCACACAGAGCCATCAGTAACAAGTTTTAAAGGGCTGCCGTGGCGTGCATGGGGCTCTTCTTTCTAACCCTGGCCAGTACCAGCGTCAGTGCAGCTTTTTTTTTTGTTTCCTGCGCTACAACTGTGTAGGCAGGAAGATGGGCAGTGAGAGCTGTGTGTGAGAGCTGACACCCGCTCGCGATCGCTGCGGCACTCAGCGTGAGGCTGCCTGATCACTGCGCCGTACATATAATGCGCATTCCCCTTTGATAAAGCTAAAAACGTGAAACAAACATCAGGGGCTGTCCCGGGGGGTTGCTGTGGTCTAGATTCACTATGGGTAAGTTACCACTTGAGTGCTAAGGGCAGCTGTGATATGGATACTGTGCATTGATATTTGTCCTGATTATTACTTTGTGTCACCCACGTGCTCCCATGATATGTATTTTCCCAGCTTTTCTAGATCCCATCGGACTTTTTTTGACCCTTCATCCACCCCCCGTTTACCTTCGTGTCTCTTCCATCTACATATGTGATTTATGTTTGTCCAATCTGCTTTTTTGTGAATTTGATAATAAATATTACTTTTTATTTATATCTGTGGCCTTTTGCTACTCCTTTTTTCTAAGTTCTTATTAATGTTTTTGGAGTACTCCGCTATATTTACACTTGGATTACATCGTGGGTCAACTGGGCATAAGTATGCTTTTAGCCCTATTATATAGATTGTGTTTTTTTAATTACAGTTTTAGGCTGCCGTCACACTAGCAGTATTTGGTCAGTATTTTACATCAGTATTTGCAAGTCAAAACCAGGAGTGGGTGATAAATACAGAAGTGGTGCAAATGTTTCTGTTATACTTCACTATTTGTTCCACTCCTGGTTTTGGCTTACAAATACTGATGTAAAATACTGACCAAATACTGCTAGTGTGATGGCAGCCTTATGCCGGCGTCACACTCAGCGTAAAACAATACGGTCCGTATATTACGGCCGTAATACGCTGAAAAGTCCCCAAAATAGTGGTCTGTATCTCCTCCGTAGGCAGGGTGTGTCAGCGTATTTTGCGCATGGCCTCCTCCGTATGAGTTCATATGAGGACAACCAGCAGAGGGCGTCTCTTATGAACTCGAGCCTGGGAGCTTTCTAGGAAAGTTCCCACGATCTAGGAACAGCCAGCAGAGGGCGCCTCACCGCAAATGAAGGTAAATATAGGTCATTGACCTACTTTACCTTCATTCTCTGGGGTTTTGCATTAGCAAAGCTCCTTGCTGCAAAATATTTTAACCCCTTCAGATGGATTTACATTGTTGGACTTTACAGATCTGCGGAAGGTAAGGATATTGTTGTTTTTTTTCTTTTTGTTACAGAACGAGGGTCTTCAGTGATTGGAATGGGCATTCAATAAAATATTACAACAACCTTTGTTTTTACTTCATTAAAATAATTTTTAATAATGTGTTTGTGTATTTTTGTAACCCTTTACTAGTATTGGATTAATAATGGATAGGTGTCATAATTGACGACTCTCCATTATTAATTTGGCTTAATGTCACTTTACAATAGCAAGGTGGCATTAACCCTTCATTACCCCATATCCCACCGCTACACGGGAATGGGAAGAGAGTGGCCAAGTGCCAGAATAGGCGCATCTTCCAGATGTGCCTTTTCTGGGGTGGCTGGGGGCAGGTGTTTTTAGCCAGGGGGGGCCAAAAACCATGGACCCTCTCCAGGCTATTAATATCTGCCCTCAGTCACTGGCTTTACTACTCTGGCGGAGAAAATTGCACGGGAGCCCACGCCAATTTTTTCCGCCATTTAACCCTTTAATTTAGTAGATAGAACGGCCAAATTTTGCATATACACACTACTAACATTAGTAGTGTGGAATATGCAAAAAAAAGGGGGAGAAGACATGGTTTACTGTATGTAAACCATGTCTCAAATCATGTCGGGTTTAGGAGGGAGAGAGCAAAAGCCGGTAATTGAATTACCGGCTTTAAAGCTGTCTAGCGCTGGAAGAAATATTAATATATATATATATATATATATATATGTGTCTCACTGACATATATCTATATATATAATTGTCTAAGGGTTTTTCCGTCTGTCTGTCTGTCTGTCCTGGAAATCCCGGCTCTCTGATTGGTCGAGGCCGCCAGGCCTCGACCAATTAGCAACGGGCACAGCGACGATGATGTCATAAAGGACGTAGAAATCCCGCGTCTGATTGGTCGAGGCCGCCAGGCCTCTACCAATCAGCAACGGGCACAGCGACGATGATGTCATAAAGGACGTAGACATCTCACGTTTCTGATTCAGCGACGGGCACAGTATCGACGCAGATGTCATAATGGTTGCCATGGCGACGATGATGTCATAAAGGTTGCCTCGACCAATCAGCGACGGGCACAGTGTGCCGTGAATTCTGGAATCATCATTGTCCATATACTACGGGGACATGCATATTCTAGAATACCCGATGCGTTAGAATCGGGCCACAATCTAGTATATATATACCTATTCTATGTGTACACATTTATTCTACCGATTCTACTGGAAGCTGTCAGTGTGATTTTACTGTACACCGCAATGAATTGCCGGCTTTTCTCGCTAACACCGCTGCGTATTTCTCGCAAGTCACACTGCTGGTCTGTGTGTGATCCGTAGTTTTCAGGCTGCCATAGACTTTCATTGGCGTATTTCTTGCGCAGTACGGTGACAAACGCAGCATGCTGTGATTTTCTACGGCCGTAGAAAGCCGTATAATACTGATCAGTAAAATACGGCAGATAGGAGCAGGGGCATAGAGAATAATTGTGCCGTATGTTTTGCGAGTTTTACGGACGTAGTTTCTGCGCTCTTACATCCGTAAAACTCGCAAGTGTGACGCCAGCCTTAGATTGTATATTGACAGCTAGCTGCTTATCAGAGAAGGGGGCATGGTCGGATCACTTTGCAGGAGAGAGCTAGTCTGTGCAGTGATAAACTTGCTGATGCAACTTTCATTGTATGGAAACAAAAGCCCACAGATTAATAAGCGAGACATCACTGAAATTTGTGTCTCAGTCCCTGTATCATGCTGTCCTCAGATTACATAGCAAAAACCTGCTGACAGATTCCCTTTAAGATACACATTTGACGTGCTGGTTCTGGTGCCTTCATTAACCATTTAAATACATTGTTTGGAATATAATACTGCATATGTCCTAAAAAAGGGTGTGATCTTGGGATGTGTGGACACATTAATAAAGAGACTTATATGAATCTTTCAGTGGATGTACTGCGGCAAGTGTCACCCTGATTTTGCCATTTTCGATTTGGATTTCCTATAAGGACCAGTTTGCAATTAATATCATTTCAATAGCTAAGCCATCTGCTTGCTCTGTCTCTGGAAATGTCTAGCCTCCTGTTGTTTCATGAAACAACATGTACATAGCAGCAATGTTCAGACTCTGTCTTATCGCCTATTGTGATTGGTGGATCCTGTGTTATCTCCTGTGTATAGAAATATTAACCCCTTAACATCCAATGACGGATATTTCCGACATTGGACGCCTCCCCCTGTTTGGTGCGGGCTCTGGCGATGAGTGCGCACCTTTTCCGACACATGACAGCTAATCTGATCATCTGTCATGTGCCCCTAACAGCAGCGGATGGTATCACAATCTACCCGCGGCTGTTATCATGTTTACTGCCGCTGTCAAACTCTGACAGGGGCATTTAACATGCACGCGTAGGAAACCCGGCATTAACACCACCCATTGGTGCCTGTGTCACATGACCGTGGGTCGCCGATGGGTTGTCATGACAACCCAGGGTCTGCAGGAGACACCTGTGGTTGTCATAGCCGGATAGCTATAAGAGCCGCCCAGCAATCGGTGCTCATTGCAAGTGAGCATTTCTGCTACATAGAGCAGGGCTGTAGTACAAGCGATCGGATTATCGCAGCTTTTAGTTGACCATGGAGACCATTGAAGCAAGTAAAAGGTAAATATATATATATTTTTTAAAATATTAAAAAAATGTAAAAAATAAAAAAGTTCAAATCATCACCCATTTGCCCCATTCAAAATAAAGCAATAAAAAAATATCAAATATACACATATTTTGTATCACCGTGTTTAGAATTGCCCAATCTATCAATATATAAAAATAATTAATCCAATCGGTAAACGGCGTAACGAGAAATAAAATCAAAACGCCAGAATTATGTTTTTTTTGGGGCGCTGCAACATTGCAATAAAATGCAATAAAGGGCGATCAAAAGAACGTATACATATCAAAATGGTATCAATAAAAGCATCAGATCAGTGCGCAAAAAGTTAGCCCTCACCCGGAAAAATGGAGTTGCTACGGGTCTCGGAAAATGGCAACAAATTTTTTTTTACAAACCTTGGCATTTTTTTTCCACCACTTAAATAAAAAAGAACCTAGAGATATTTGGTGTCTGTGAACTTGTAATGATCTGGAGAATCATATTGGAAGGTCAGTTTTAGTATTTAGTAAACATGAAAAAAAAATCACCAAAATAATAATGGAATTGCAGTTTTTTTTTGCAATGTCACTCCTTTGGAATTTTTTTCCCATTTTTCAGTCACAGTATGGTAAAATCAATGATGTCATTCAAAAGTACAACTAGTTCTGCAAAAAAACAAGCCCTCATATGGCCATATTGATGGAAAAATAAAAAGTTATGGCCGTGGGAAGAAGGGGAGCAAAAAATGGAAAGGCAAAAACGGAAATACCCCTGGTCCTTAAGGGATTAAACAATAAGTAATTTTCTGCATATATCTTCCCTTTAAGATTTTAGCTCTCCATTCCACCATTATCTGCTTTTTTGATGGTTTCCTTACCAAAAATTTTCAAAACTTGGCCTATAATTAGAAAAGAATTAAATTGGAGCTATGCTTCAGTCATACATATTACATTGTTTCTTATAGTTAAGCAGGGCTTAGGTATTATTAAACAATTGTTTGCCAATGATTGTTTTCCTTATTGGTCATTTATTGGTCTTCTACTTATACAAAAGGTCAATTGTTGCAAGTAAGTCTGATAAGGAAATGATCAATTGTAATCTGGAATTTATGTTAGGAATGAACGATTTTTGATGAATCACCTTTGGTATATTTTTGTAATTCTCATGGCCAAAATCTGATGTACACTATGTTGGCGATTTATAAACCCTGGCATAGTGCACACTTTTCATAATAAAGAGCTCACTGGAGCACAGTCATCTTCTAGTTTAGCAAAAATATTGCGATATACAGTGGGAAAAAAAGTATTTAGTCAGCCACCAATTGTTCAAAATCTCCCACTTAAAAAGATGAGAGAGGCCTGTAGTTGACATCATAGGTAGACCACAACTGTGATAGTCAAAATGAGAAAACAAACCCAGAAAATCACTTTGTCTGATTTGGCAAGATTTATTTTTCAAATTATGGTGGAAAATAAGTATTTGGTCATTAACAAAAGTTCATCTCAATATTTTGTTATATATCCTTTGTTGGCAATGACAGAGGTCAAACGTTTTCTGTAAGTCTTCACAAGGTTGGCGCACACTGTTGGTGGTATGTTGGCCCATTCCTCCATGCAGATCTCCTCTAGAGCAATGATGTTTTGGGTCTGTCACTGGGCAACATGGACTTTCAACTCCCTCTAAAGGTTTTCTATGGGTTGAGATCTGGAGACTGACTAGGAGACTCCAGGGCCTTCATATGCTTCTTACAAAGCCACTCCTTCGTTGCCCTGGCGGTGTGCTTTAAATCATTATCATGCTGAAACACCCATCCACGTTTCATCTTCAATGCCCTTGCTGATGGAAGGAGGTTTGCACTCAAAATCTCACGATACATGGTCCCATTCATTCTTTCATGTACAGGGATCAGTTGACCTGGTCCCTTTGCAGAGAAACAGCCCCAATGCATGATGTTGCCACCCCCCTACTTCACAGTAGGTATGAGGTTCTTTGGATGCAACTCAGCATTCTGTCTCCTCCAAATAAGACAAATTTTGTTTCTACCAAACAGTTCTACTTTGGTTTCATCAGACCATATGACATTCTCCCAATACTCTTCTGTATAATCCAAATGTTCTCTAGCAACAGACAGGCCCGGACATGTTCTGACTTAAGCAGGGGGCCATGTCTGGCACTGCACTATCTGGCATAGTGTGTTACTGATGGTAGCCTTTGCTACGGTGGTCCCAGCTCTATGCACGTCATTCACTAGGTCCCCACACGTGGTTCTGGGATTTTTGCTCACCGTTCTTGTGCTCATTTTGACCCCACTGGGAGAGATCTTGCGTGGAGCCCCAGATCGAGGGAGATTATAAGTGGCCTTGTATGTCTTCCATTTTCTTATTATTGCTCGCACAGTTGATTTCATCACACCAAGCTGCTTGCCTATTGCAGATTCAGACTTTTCAACCTGATGCAGGGCTAGAATTTTGTTTCTGGTGTCCTTTTACAGCTTTGCCATAGTGGAGTTTTACAGCTTTACCATAGTGGAGTTTGGAGTGTGACTGTTTGAGGTTGTGGACAGGTGTCTTTTATACTGATAACAAGTTCAAACAGGTACCATTGCTACCGGTAATGAGAGGAGGACAGAGGAGCCTCTTAAAGAAGAAGTTACAGGTCTGTGAGAGACAAAAATCTTGCACATTTTTAGATGACCAAATATTTACTTTCCATCATAATTTCCAAAATAAATCTTGCCAAACCAGACAAGGTGATTTTCTGGATTTGGTTTCTCATTTTGACTATCACAGTTGTGGTCTACCTATGATGTCAATTACAGGCCTCTCTCATCTTTTTAAGTGGGAGATCTTGCACAGTTGCTGGCTAACTAAATACTTTTTTCCCCACTGCATTAAGGTGGTTATGCAAGATTTCTGGTGCAAACACCAAAATGAATCAACAAATTAGGAATTTTATAGGATGTATGACTCTCATTTCAATTATTTTATCATTGTAATTTGTGTGTAAGTATGGGTTAATGTACTATATAATTGTCTACGGGTCACTTCCGTCTGTCTGTCTGTCTTTCTGTCTGTCCTTCTGTCTGTCTGTCATGGATATTCATTGGTCGCGGCCTCTGTCATGGAAATCCAAGTCGCTGATTGGTCGTGGCAAATCCCATGACCATTGCAACGACCAATCAGCGACGGCCATAGTCTGGCAGCGAAATGGCCGCTGCTTTACTGCTCTGCAGTCAGCGCTGAGCGCTCACACAGGGTTAATGCCAGAGTTAACGGACCGCGTTATAATGCACTCTGTAAACGCAGCTATTAACCCTGTATGACCAACTTTTTACTGTTGATGCTGCATATGCATCATCAATAGTAAAACGATCTAATGTTACAACTAATAATAATAAAAATAAAAAAGGTTATTCTCACCCTCCGACGTCGCCTGCTGTCCTCGGCAGTGAAAGCGGCAGGTTCCGGTGCCAGGGATGCTATGCGAGAAGGACCTGCCATGACATCATGGTCATATGACCGCGACGTCATCACAGGTCCTGCGCTCATACAAACCCTGGGACCAGAAGCTGCCGCGTGCACCGCACAAAGGCACCAGGACTTCAAGGGGTCTTCGGAAGGTGAGTATATGTATATTTTTTATTTTAAGTCTTTTTTAACCATGCATATAGTGCCCACATTGCTATATACTACGTGGGCTGTGTTACATACTGCATGGGCTCTGTTATATGCTACATCTCTGTGCTATATATGATGTAGCTGGGCAATATACAACGTGACTGTGCAATATACGTGACTGTCCAATATACTATATGGCTGTGCAATAAATACTACGTGCTCTGTGCTATATACTACGTAGCTGTGCAATATACTATGTGGCTGTGTCGGTTCTGTTATATACTACGTCGACTTGTGCAATATACTACGTGGCTCTGTTATATACTATGTGGCAGTGCAATATACTACGATATACGGTGTGGCTATGTTATATACTACGTGGCTCTGCTATATACTACGTGACTTACCAATATACTACGTGCCTGTGCAATACACTACTTAGCTGTGCAATACACTACGTGGCTATGTTATATACTACGTGGCTGTGTTATATACTACGTAGCTCTGCTATATACTACCTACACTGTGTTACATACTATGTAGCTCTGTTATATACTACGTCGGTTGTGTTATATACTACGTCACTGTGCAATATAGTACGTAGCCTGTGCTATATACTACCTACATATTCTAGAATACCCGATACGTTAGGCTCCTGGTGGCATATATTAGTGAAGGCATTGGAATGTATGGGCTCCTGGTAGTATATATTATTATTATTTATATAGCACCATTAGTTCCATGGTGCTGTACATGAGGTGGGGTTACATCAAAATACAAATATCACTTACAGTAAACAAACTAACAATGACAGACTGGTACAGAGGGAAGAGGACCCTGCCCTTGCGTTCTTACATCCTACAGGATTATGGGGAAGGAGACAGTAGGTCTGGGGTTGCTGTTATGAACAGGTAATTCAGAACCACAATGGACCTTGAAGTTCAGAGCACACAAGGTGACCTGACATTTACCAAAAACATAGGACAAGCTCTGAGACGTGAAAACTCTGCTGACCGCAATCCCTAATCCTAACACACCACACTAGAGGTAGCCGTGGATTGCGCCTAACGCTCCCTATGCAACTCGGCACAGCCTGAGAAACTAACTAGCCCTGAAGATAGAAAAATAAGCCTACCTTGCCTCAGAGAAATTCCCCAAAGGAAAAGGCAGCCCCCCACATATAATGACTGTGAGTAAAGATGAAATACAAACACAGAGATGAAATAGATTTAGCAAAGTGAGGCCCGACTTACTGAATAGACCGAGGATAGGAAAGATAGCTTTGCGGTCAACACAAAAACCCACAAACAACCACGCAGAGGAGCAAAAAGACCCTCCGCACCGACTAACGGTACGGAGGTGCTCCCTCTGCGTCTCAGAGCTTCCAGCAAGCAAGAAAAACCAATATAGCAAGCTGGACAGAAAATATAGCAAACAAAAATAACACAAGCAGAACTTAGCTTATGCAGGATAGAGAGGCCACAGGAACGATCCAGGAGGAAGCAAGACCAATACTAGAACATTGACTGGAGGCCAGGATCAAAGCACCAGGTGGAGTTAAATAGAGCAGCACCTAACGACTTAACCTCATCACCTGAGGAAGGAAACTCAGAAGCCGCAGTACCACTCTCATCCACCAAAGGAAGCTTATAGACAGAACCAGCCGCAGTACCACTCACGACCACAGGAGGGAGCTTGGCCACAGAATTCACAACAGTACCCCCCCTTGAGGAGGGGTCACCGAACCCTCACCAGAGCCCCCAGGCCGACCAGGATGAGCCACATGAAAGGCACGAATCAGATCGGCAGCATGGACATCAGAGGCAAAGACCCAGGAATTATCTTCCTGACCATAACCTTTCCACTTAACCAGATACTGGAGTTTCCGTCTCGAAACACGAGAATCCAAAATCTTCTCCACAATATACTCCAATTCCCCTTCAACCAAAACCGGAGCAGGAGGATCAATAGATGGAACCACAGGTGCCACATATCTCCGCAACAATGACCTATGGAACACGTTATGGATGGAAAAAGAAGCCGGAAGAGTCAAACGAAAAGACACAGGATTAAGAACCTCAGAAATCCTATATGGACCAATGAAACGAGGCTTAAATTTAGGAGAGGAAACCTTCATAGGAATATAACGAGATGACAACCAAACCAAATCCCCAACACGAAGTCGGGGACCCACACAGCGCCTGCGGTTAGCGAAACGTTGAGCCTTCTCCTGGGACAAAGTCAGATTGTCCACTACATGAGTCCAAATCTGCTGCAACCTATCCACCACAGTATCCACACCAGGACAGTCCGAAGACTCAACCTGCCCTGAAGAGAAACGAGGGTGGAACCCAGAATTGCAGAAAAACGGCGAAACCAAAGTAGCCGAGCTGGCCCGATTATTAAGGGCGAACTCAGCCAAAGACAAAAAGTACACCCAATCATCCTGATCAGCAGATACAAAACATCTCAGATATGTTTCCAAGGTCTGATTGGTTCGTTCAGTCTGGCCATTTGTCTGAGGATGGAAAGCCGAGGAAAAAGACAAATCAATGCCCATCCTAGCACAAAAGGCTCGCCAAAACCTCGAAACAAACTGGGAACCTCTGTCAGAAACGATGTTCTCTGGAATGCCATGTAAACGAACCACATGCTGAAAAAACAATGGCACCAAATCAGAGGAGGAAGGCAATTTAGACAAGGGCACCAAATGGACCATCTTAGAGAAGCGATCACAAACCACCCAAATGACCGACATTCTTTGAGAGACGGGGAGATCCGAAATAAAATCCATAGAGATATGCGTCCAAGGCCTCTTCGGGACCGGCAAGGGCAAAAGCAACCCACTGGCACGAGAACAGCAGGGCTTAGCCCGAGCACAAATCCCACAGGACTGCACAAAAGAACGCACATCCCGCGACAGAGACGGCCACCAAAAGGATCTAGCCACCAAATCTCTGGTACCAAAGATTCCAGGATGACCAGCCAACACCGAACAATGAACCTCAGAGATAACTTTATTCGTCCACCTATCAGGGACAAACAGTTTCTCCGCTGGGCAACGGTCAGGTCTATTAGCCTGAAATTTTTGCAACACCCGCCGCAAATCAGGGGAGATGGCAGACAAAATTACCCCCTCTTTGAGAATACCCGCCGGCTCAGACAAACCCGAAGAATCGGGCACAAAACTCCTAGACAGGGCATCCGCCTTCACATTTTTAGAGCCCGGAAGGTATGAAACCACAAAGTCAAAACGGGAGAAAAACAGCGACCAACGAGCCTGTCTAGGATTCAACCGTTTGGCATACTCGAGATAAGTCAAGTTTTTGTGATCAGTCAAGACCACCACAAGATGCTTAGCTCCTTCAAGCCAATGACGCCACTCCTCGAATGCCCACTTCATGGCTAGCAACTCTCGATTGCCAACATCATAATTTCGCTCAGCAGGCGAAAATTTCCTGGAAAAAAAGGCGCATGGTTTCATCACCGAGCAATCAGAACTTCTCTGCGACAAAACAGCCCCTGCTCCAATTTCGGAAGCATCAACCTCGACCTGGAACGGAAGTGAAACATCTGGTTGGCACAACACAGGGGCAGAAGAAAAACGACGCTTCAACTCCTGAAAAGCTTCCACAGCAGCAGAAGACCAATTGACCACAGCAGCACCCTTCTTGGTTAAATCAGTCAACGGTTTAGCAATGCTAAAAAAATTAGCGATGAAGCGACGATAAAAATTAGCAAAGCCCAGGAACTTCTGCAGACTCTTCAGAGATGTTGGCTGAGTCCAATCATAAATGGCCTGAACTTTAACAGGGTCCATCTCGATAGTAGAAGGAGAAAAAATGAACCCCAAAAATGAAATCTTCTGAACACCAAAGAGACACTTTGACCCCTTCACAAACAAAGAATTAGCACGCAGGACCTGGAACACCATTCTGACCTGCTTCACATGAGACTCCCAATCATCCGAGAAGACCAAAATATCATCCAAGTATACAATCAGGAATTTATCCAGGTACTCTCGGAAGATGTCATGCATAAAGGACTGAAACACTGATGGAGCATTAGAAAGTCCGAATGGCATAACCAGGTACTCAAAATGACCTTCGGACATATTAAATGCTGTTTTCCATTAATCACCCCGTTTGATATGCACAAGATTATACGCACCACGAAGATCTATCTTGGTGAACCAACTAGCCCCCTTAATCCGAGCAAACAAATCAGACAGCAGCGACAAGGGATACTGAAATTTGACCGTAATTTTATTTAGAAGGCGGTAATCAATACAAGGACTCAGCGAACCATCCTTCTTGGCCACAAAAAAGAAACCCGCTCACAATGGCGACGATGACGGGCGAATATGACCCTTCTCCAAAGACTCCTTCACGTAACTCCGCATAGCGGCGTGCTCAGGTACAGATAAATTAAACAGTCGACCCTTAGGAAACTTACTACCAGGAATCAAATCGATAGCGCAATCACAATCCCTATGCGGAGGTAGGGCATTGGACTTGGGCTCATCGAATACATCCAGGTAATCAGACAAGAACTCTGGAACCTCAGAAGGGGTGGTTGATGAGATAGACAGAAATGGAACATCACCATGTACCCCCTGACAACCCCAGCTGGACACAGACATTGATTTCCAATCTAATACTGGGTTATGGACTTGTAGCCATGGCAACCCCAACACGACCACATCATGCAGATAATGCAACACCAGAAAGCGAATATCCTCCTGGTGCGCAGGAGCCATGCACATGGTCAGCTGGGTCCAATACTGAGGCTTATTCTTGGCCAAAGGCGTAGCATCAATTCCTCTCAATGGAATAGGACACTGCAAGGGCTCCAAGAAAAAACCACAGCGCCTAGCAAACTCCAAGTCCATCAAATTCAGGGCAGCGCCTGAATCCACAAATGCCATGACAGAATAAGAAGACAAAGAGCAGATCAAAGTAACGGACAAAAGAAATTTCGACTGTACCGTACCAATGGTGGCAGACCTAGCCAACCGCTTAGTGCGCTTAGGACAATCGGAGATAGCATGAGTGGAATCACCACAGTAGAAACACAGCCCATTCTGACGTCTGTGTTCTTGCCTTTCAGCACTGGTCAAAGTCCTATCGCACTGCATAGGCTCAGGTTTATGCTCAGATAATACCGCCAAATGGTGCACAGATTTACGCTCGCGCAAGCGTCGACCGATCTGAATGGCCAAAGACATAGACTCATTCAGACCAGCAGGCATATGAAATCCCACCATGACATCCTTAAGGGCTTCAGAGAGACCCTTTCTGAAAATAGCTGCCAGCGCACATTCATTCCATTGAGTGAGCACGGACCACTTTGTAAACTTCTGACCATAAATCTATATCTCATCCTGACCCTGACACAGAGCCAGCAAATTTTTCTCTGCCTGATCCACTGAATTAGGTTCGTTGTACAGCAATCCGAGCGCCAGAAAAAACGCATCAGTATTACATAATGCAGGATCTCCTGGCGCAAGGGAAAATGCCCAGTCTTGAGGGTCGCCACGTAATAAAGAAATAATGATTTTAACTTGTTGAACTGGGTCACCAGAGGAGCGGGGTTTCAAAGCCAGAAACAGTTTACAATTATTATTAAAATTCAAAAACTTAGCTCTATCTCCAGAAAATAACTCAGGAATAGGAATTTTAGGTTCTAACATAGGATTCTGAACCACTAAATCTTGAATGTTCTGTACTCTTATAGTGAGATTATCCATCAAAGAGGACAGACCCTGAATGTCCATGTCCACACCTGTGTTCTGAACCACCCTGATGTAAAGGGGAAAAGAAAGACAGAACACAGTGCAAAGAAAAAAAAATGGTCTCAGAACTTCTCTTTTCCCTCTATTGAGAAGCATTAGTACTTTGGGCCTCCAGTACTGTTATGAACAGGTAATTCAGAACCACAATGGACCTTGAAGTTCAGAGCACACAAGGTGACCTGACATTTACCAAAAACATAGGACGAGCTCTGAGACGTGGAAACTCTGCTGACCGCAATCCCTAATCCTAACACACCACACTAGAGGTAGCCGTGGATTGCGCCTAACGCTCCCTATGCAACTCGGCACAGCCTGAGAAACTAACTAGCCCTGAAGATAGAAAAATAAGCCTACCTTGCCTCAGAGAAATTCCCCCAAAGGAAAAGGCAGCCCCCCACATATAATGACTGTGAGTAAAGATGAAATACAAACACAGAGATGAAATAGATTTAGCAAAGTGAGGCCCGACTTACTGAATAGACCGAGGATAGGAAAGATAGCTTTGCGGTCAACACAAAAACCTACAAACAACCACGCAGAGGGGCAAAAAGACCCTCCGCACCGACTAACGGTACGGAGGTGCTCCCTCTGCGTCTCAGAGCTTCCAGCAAGCAAGAAAAAAGCAATATAGCAAGCTGGACAGAAAATATAGCAAACAAAAATAACACAAGCAGAACTTAGCTTATGCAGGATAGAGAGGCCACAGGAACGATCCAGGAGGAAGCAAGACCAATACTAGAACATTGACTGGAGGCCAGGATCAAAGCACCAGGTGGAGTCAAATAGAGCAGCACCCAACGACTTAACCTCATCACCTGAGGAAGGAAACTCAAAAGCCGCAGTACCACTCTCATCCACCAAAGGAAGCTTATAGACAGAACCAGCCGCAGTACCACTCACGACCACAGGAGGGAGCTTGGCCACAGAATTCACAACAGGTTGCAGTAGCTCCGATGGTGTTGAGGTGGCTGTGTGGTCATTACAGATGGGTTTTCAGGTTCCATCTGAAGGATCCAAATGTGGTGGATAACTGGACGTGTTGGGGCACAGAATTCCAGAGGAAGGGGGATATTCGGCAGACGTCTTGGAGGCGATATGGTGAGGAGCGAATAAGTGTGGAGTAGAGAAAGAGGTCTTGGGAGGACCAGAGATTACGTGAGGGAAGATATTGAGAGATTAGTCCAGAAATATATGGAGGAGAAAGGTTATGGATGGCTTTGTAGGTCAGTGTTAGTAGTTTAAACTGGATACACTGGGAAATTGGGAGCCAGTGAAGTGATTTGCAAAGAGGGGAAGCAGGAGTGTAGCGAGGAGAGAGATTAATTAGTTGGGCAGCAGAGTTAAGGATGGACTGGAGGGGTGCAAGAGTGTTAGAAGGTAGGCAACAGAGGAGGATGTTGCAGTAGTCGAGGTGGGAGATGATTAGGGCATACACAAGCATTTTGGTAGAGTGAGGGTTGAAGAAAGGACGGATTCTGGAAATATTTTGAGCTGGAGGTGACAGGAGGTGGAGAGAGCTTGGATGTGCGGTTTGAAGGACAGGGCAGAGTCAAGGGTTACTCCGAGGCATTGGATTTCCGGGACAGGGGAAAGTGTGATTTTATTTATTGTGATAGATAGATCAGGTAGGGGAGATGTGCGAGATGGAGGAAAGATAATTAGTTCAGATGTGTCCACATTGAGCATGAGGAAGTGAGAGGAGAAGAAGGAGGAAATGGCTGATAGACACTCTGGGATTCTGGACAGCAGAGAGGTGACATCTGGGCCAGAGAGGTAGATCAGTGAGGACATCCAAATGTATGGGCTACTGGTGGTACATATTAGTGAGGACATCAGAATGTATAAGCTCCTGGTTATTTATATTAGTAATGGCATTATAATATATGGGCTCCTGGTTGCATATATTAGTGACGACATTAGAATATATGGGCTCCTGGTGGTATATATTAGTGAACATATCAGAATGTATGGGCTCTTGGTAGGTATTTATTAGTGACTGATGACATCAGAATGAATGAGTTCCTGCAAGTTATATATTACTGAAGATATCAGAATGTATGGGCTCCTTTTAGTATATATTAGTGAAGATATCAGAATGTATAGGCTCTTTGTAGGTACATGTATTAGTGACAACAACAGAATGTATAGGCTCCTGGTAGGTATAAATTGGTGAAGATATCAGAATGTATAGATTCCTGGTAGGTATATATTAGTGTTGACATCAGAATCTATGGGCTACCAGTAGGTATACAGTACAGACCAAAAGTTTGGACACACCTTCTCCTTTAACCCCTTTACCCCCAAGGGTGGTTTGCACGTCAATGACCAGGCCAATTTTTACAATTCTGACCACTGTCCCTTTATGAGG